>NC_064891.1:27048828-27357656 GCF_929443795.1 Astur gentilis
ACATAACTGGCTTGAAATAATGTAATCTTTTCAATTTATTACACTTTTAATTATGCTGTCCTAAACACGGATAACTGCCTTAGCCTATACATTGAGGTCCTGCAGCTAGATAGAATTAAATTGAAATCTAACCAGAAATCATACTTTTTACACTCTGGAAATCTGTTTTAACTGGAAAAAATGTTTTATGATGCTTCAGTTTATCTGGGGAATTATGTATCATCATAACTTTAAAAATTAGTTTTAAAGTTCTGTGGGAAGGAAGAATAAATCTTTCCTTTTAGCTTTCCCTAATTTTTAGGCCAAACAGTGGTCTACACTGATTTCTACAGTGATGCTGTAAATCAATGGAAGTGTTAAAACAAAAAAAAAAAGGAGGAGTGGAGAAGAGAGGAGAGGAAAGGAGAGGAGAGGCATCATTACTTGACTCTCTGCATCACATTGAAACCATATAGGGTCTGTTGAGCAAAATTTCAAACATTCCAGGAGGAGCCCAGAAGGTAATTTCAGCCACTAAATAGCTTTAACTGTTTCAATAGGGACTTAGGACTTCTTAATATCACACATGAGTAGGTGCTGAACCTTCCTCATTCCTTTCTGCAGTGCCCCTAGCCATGTGGCTAACTCAGAAGATGCAGCCTCCTTCTCTGCAGTGTTCTCAAGCCCATATCTCCAGCCACTTTGGTGGTTTGGCATGTGCCATTTATGCTGTTTTACATAGAGTGGGTGTAAGGTTGTGGCAGCATTTTGTCCTGGCTGACTAGTCAAGCATTGAAGCTGAGGTTCGAATGCAGGTGCCTGCATGCCAAGAGCTTCCTCCTGTCCTCAAGGCCTCCTTGACTTGCTCAGTCCCTCTGAGTGTAGCTCCTTCCACATGTCAGGCTGAAGGACAGTCGAACACAAAGGTAGTTTGGATAGGGTTGAGGGTGGCAGAGGGGCTTGCTACTTGGTGCTCTGGGAACGTGCTAACTCAATACGGACTCCATTCTCCCGCATTCACATTAGGGAGGATTGGCACCGAATGTGAGTCTCTGTGATGAACCTTTGATACCTCCTCCTTTATGGTAATTCATAAAAAAACAATCATTGGTTCTGTCAGTCTATTTTTCCTCACTCAACATTTCCCTTGAGAAGAGCACTCTCTCCTGTCCAACCTGTGCTTTAGCTTGAATTATTAGGTCAGTGGAAAGTGAGGAGGAAGGGAAAATGTTAGGTTTGGGATCAGTCGGGTTGCTTTGACTAGCAGTTGGTGAGAGTGTGAGACAGCCATGCACTGTTTCCTATTCCAGGGTTGTGATGTGTTTGACATAAATGAGACTATGGCTGTGCTGTTATGTGGAAATACATAGTAATGCTAATACTGTTGGCTTTGTCCATGTGTTTAAACATAAATGTTTAGATACTTTGCTAAGTTGTAACTCTAAGTCATGTTTGGCTGATGGTGAAATAAATTATGGGGCATTGTTTTGCATGATGCGGGATCCACTTACACTGCTAAGCTAAAAAGCTTGTCTATCTTCTCAACACTGTTCCTGGGCAAACCCGTGGTTTAGAAAAATACTTCTGTTAGGTTTCTTTACATTCTGAAGCCCCATCCACTAGTAAGCCTCTTGTTTAAGACTTTTCTATACATTGAATCTGGTGTTTATTTTTGTAACAGTGACAAGCAATATCAACTTTATAAAACTGTGTGTGGCAAAGAAAACTTTCAAAATTAGTGGGCTATTGCAATTTCAGTTACAGTTGCCAGGTTCAACATTGATAAGATTATGAAGACAGGTTTAATAAGGTTATGGTGGTAACATGTATCTAACACAGCAGCCAAAATGTGCTTAGCTTATTAATGGAGCTCTGATTTTGTTATGTTAATGTTTTTCATTTGGGGGATTTTTATTATTTTTTGTTTCAGGAGCAAAATCAGACAAAAAGCAGAGAAAAAATTTGCTTTGTTATAGAGATTTTATATTGGCAGGCACTTTCAGGCAGGTATATCTACCCCAGGTGTGACCAGCTCAAGGTGGAAGATGTGGAGGTGAAGTCCCTCTCCAGGGAACATTCATCTCACCAGGTCAGACCTGTTAGGCGAATAAGACCCTATAGATTTTAAGGTGGTTCTCTGACAAGCACACTTGAATTCCTATTCCATCATCAACTTCCTTTTGCCAAAAATCACATCACTGAAGCCCATATTCTAAGAGGTGCAAAGATACCAAACTGCCATTACAATTTACTAGATACACTGCCATTATTTCCGATGGTACAGGAGTAGTTATGTTGAAACACTGAAGTTCCCTCTTTGGTAGCTGTTACTTTATGTGGAAGTTCTTGCAAACTATCATGTATAAGATCTGGGAAATTGAAAGAAAATTGCTCTTGTGCTGAAAATATATAAAACTGTGGTTCAGGGCAGTGTATTCAATTAGGAGTTTTAAAAGAAATGTTCCTTAGAATTTTGAAGTAATTAACTTGCCATTCTTGTAACTATTCTGCAGCTCAACACATTTAAAAACATTTATGAAATTAACATGAGTGACATTTTTAGAGAAAAAATAAACAACTGCCCTTAGGGCATTTTTAATTTAAAAGGAAAGCAAAAAACCAAAATTATTTTCAATTGAAAAGAAATTAAAATTGATATTTAAGTAAATGTAAAAATTAAAGGACAAATATTACTTCATATTGGATGTTAAGGAACAAAGCTTAATAGTGAAAAATCTTCAATTACTGGGATAGAATTGAGTGGAAAATTATTAATGTGTCCTTTCATAAGTCTTTATTGCTTAATTGATTATTGCTTTACATACCAAGATGTAATCAGGAGATTGTAAATAAGCACTATGTTGTAACCTTTCGAATTAAAGTGAAATATGTGCCCCTGCAGTTTAGCACAGTGCTGACAGATCTGGACTGAACCCTCAGAGGCTGTTCTGCAATATACAAGTCAGATGTGCCATCAGGGCTGTGTGGAAGTCAGGATAACATCTACCTGGCTCTGCCCTAATCCTAGCCCTGTAATACCTGTATGAACCCTGCCCACCTGCAGTATTACTACAGTGCCTGGGAGGGCTGAGTGTTGCCTAAGGCTGTAAAACCACTGTGTCAGGGCACTAAAGCACCTAGTGTCATGGTGAGATGAGTCACGGTGGGGTAGCGGTTGACAACATTGTCCTGGGTATCGCACTATTTCTTCTGCATCTTCTTGGTCCTGAATAGCCAGCCAAGTGCTGGTCTTCAACACTGCCATCCTTGTACAGACCTGCTCTTTCTTGTCCAGCCAGGTACAAGCAGCTAAAAAAAGGAGCTACAGAGTAACTGATGCTGGATCCAACACTGGATGTAAATCCAAAATCTAGTGGGACAAATCAAGGAGAAAACTCAGTCCTTAGTAGTATGCATTGTCTGGGAAAGGAAATGGTGTCAGGCTTTACATTAGCAGCAGACTTTTGGTTAGCGCTAGCAAGGCATAGTCTGCATAAAACACAGAGCAGAGAATGGGATGACATAAAAGTTCTGCTGTAGGCTCCCCAGAATCAGGTTTGGATTTGAACCTAGACCTCTGAAATAGGATAACACAAAAACTCTCCTGGGGAATTGTGTCAGGAGAAGAGATTTTAAGTGGTGGGCAATAGTCTGGAGAACAACTGCTACCAACAGTGGAAGGACACAAATAATGTGACAGCTCATCAATTCCTTTGTCAAGTCCACAATGAAAGAATGAGAAGTGAAGCCATTTCGTTGCTGTGGAGGGAGTGAGTATGCTTAAAAAAAAAAAAAAAAAGGAAAAAAGATATGGATCAGAAGAAATAAATAACCCTGAAATGTATAATTGTGGGCTAATCTGGTTTAACTTAAAAGGAAGAACAAACACAAGGAGGCCAAAGTTTGGGAGCAGGAATTCATGTCCTAGGCAAAGGGAAAACAGTCTAGGGATGAACATCACCAACTGTCTTGAGACAGATACTAGGAATAAGCAGAGACTACAAGGAAAAGAAAACTGTTTGGCAAGGTCACAACTTAAACATCAGGAAGTACAGGGGTAAACTGAGGATTGCCAAGAGTCATGCTGTGTTAGACCTTGAGAAAAGATTGATGCCAGTAGTCAAAGTTTTGTCCTTTCAAAATAAAAGGAGAACAACAGAAAACAGAGTGATACTGAATATAGGTAGGATGTAAATTTGGGGTGGCCTGGTATTTAGTCTCAGTTTTTTTATGATGATATTGAACTAATGCAAAGACATTAAATGACAATGAATGGACAGAAATTAAATGCCCCTTTTGGAGAGGGGAATAAGACTTTGGGAGTTTGATGTGCACTAACTGAAGGTGAAGAGTGAGCTGATAAACTCTACAAATCCTGAACATCTGGTGCATGGAACTGCCAACTCAGAAGCAGAGGTTTTTAACAAGTTTCTCAACTTGACCTGGAGAATAGCAGAAGGGATACTTAAATTTAAAAAGAAGGAGGGAGAAGAACACCCTCGAGAGCTGCAGACCTTTAAGTATGACCTTAATGGCATTTAAGGCTTTAGAACAACTTTTGAAGGAGCACATAACCAGAGACCTGGAAGTGCAAGTCTAATAGGATGCATCAGAATATGGTTGTACTGGAGCAGATGGCTCAGACTATGCTGGTAATTTTCTTTGATGAAGTCACGGACGTTTATGACATAGGAACCGAGCTAGATCGGCACTTTGGTAAAGCATTCAATGTGATGCCATGGGAGAAATTACTAGTTAAGCTAGAAAAGGCAGGGATTACTGAAGGCTGTAGAGGTACAGAGCCAGTCAAAAAGGAAAGGACAATTGGGATCCAGTGGGTGGGCAGAGGTCCATTACCATGGGTGACACCAGGTGGATGTCAGGCAGGACTGGGTTGGTATTTATCCCCAGAGTACATCTTGGTGCATGTGCATCCAAAATTTGAGACGTCTGGTTTCAAGAATAAATGCTCAATTCTGATCACTGTGAAAGCAGACAGGTTTTGTGGCTCTCCAACACCTGGACCACTTCTACAGGCTGAGATTTCACAGCTGCTGCTGGAGATGGGAAAGGGCAGAAAGAGCAGCACTGACTGAAAGCTAAAATTCTTCTTGTGCAAGAAATTCTGAAATCCTAACAAACTTTGGTGCCTTTCAGAACAAACTGTAGAGTTTTTGTTTTGTTTTGTTTTATGGATTTTTACCAGGATAGAAAGGTGGTTGGGAGGGGGCAACATTCAGAGCAGTGGGAACATTTTGGTTAGCTTGTTCTGAAGTGAAACTGAACTTGGGAGCATAGGATCATAAGCATCCTGTATTCACTGGCCCTCACAGACTGAAGAAGTGCTGGAAGCCCTAGGAGCTCACTGATCTTTGTAGCAAGGAAGTGGGAGGCTCCAGTAGCAGGGATGTGAGCCAGGCTTTTGTTGAGGAAACAGGACTTCTAAAACCCAAACATCGCCCCAAACTTCAGAGGGCACCTGGGCTCACTAACTATTGTAGCTAGGTAAGAAACTAGGTGGATATGGTTAAGCCAAGCCTATGTTTCATCAGAAATTCACCAAAATGGTTTCATTAAAAAAATACTGTTATTTCCTAAAATCATCCTTTTCCAGTGACCCTGACTCATCATTTTTTCCTAGAAACTCCTCAGGATTTGGGTTGTGATTCAGTCAGGCATGAGGCAGACATTGACTTAAACTGTGGGCCTGCTGGGTCTTGGTTGCGGTTTCTGCAGGTAATTCTTAGAAAAAAAAGCACAGGGTCTTCTCTGAGTGGAATGAGCTAGTCCTCTCAGGGCTTCCTGTTTCCTTCCCTTTCCATTGCTGCTCTATTGTACCTTTAGTTGGTTGGTTTTTTTCACTTTGTTTGTAACACCAAGATGCTCAAGAGAAAAGAGGGCTGGAAGTAATCTTGAAAGGTCATCCAGTCCATCCCTGGAGAAGCCTCTCTGCAAATGCACGTAGCATAGGGAATGAACAAGAGGAGTTAGAGGTGTGTGCACGCTTGGAGGGCTATGATCTTATTGGCATCACAGAGTTGTGGTGGGATGGCTCCTATGACAGCAGTGTTGGAATGGAAAGATACAGGCTTGTTAGGAAGGACAGGCAAGGGAGATGAGGAGGCGGTGTTGCCTTCTATGACAATGACCAGCTGGAGTGCATGGAGCTCTGCCTGGGGATGGATGAGAAACTGACTGAGACCATAAGGGTCAGGATTAAAGGGAGGGCAGGGACAGGTGACATTACAGTGAGGGTCTTTCCTGTAGACCACTGTGATGTCCCAATTTCTCAGGATGATGGCTCAGGTTTGCTGATTGCCAGGTCAGGATTAAGGTGAAAAAAACCCCAGGGATCCTTTAACTCACAAAACTCAACTTCTATTTGCTCACAACAAGAACTGGCATGCTCACCACCAAAATTGGTATGCTCACAACAAAAACTGGCATGAAACTATGTCAGTAAATTCTGTAATGTGCTAACCATACACCACCAAACATATACTACAAGCCTTGCCTATTTGAGAATCAGATCAGGGAAGCCAATAAGGAGAGCCATCTCATTGAGTCACAAGGTTCAGAGCGGACCCCTTGCTTTCCAGACTCCTTCTCAGAGAGGAGCCCTGGGGTGGCTGGATCCACTCCTAGTCCCAGACTTGGTCAATGGTTTATGTCTAAAGGGATGAGGTGGAGGGATTACGGAGAAAAAAGAGAGACAGACAGAGAGAGACAAGGGAAAGTTTTCACCAGTCCTGGGTCCAGCATTGGTCCAGCCAGCCGAGGGGTCCAGTTCTGGAGGGTGCGCGCATGTGGGGCTTCAGTTTGTGTCGTTTTACGATCTCCTTGCCCCTCCTTTGAGTGGGCACTCGAACTCATTACACTAATTAGATGTGTGTGGTTTGTGGTTCCAGAACCTTTGGGAAATGGGTTGGTGGGCTTGGTGGTCGTTTGGGGAGTAACTTCTCCCTCCCGCAGGTATGGCTGTTCTTTGACCTTTGGCCACATGTGGTGAGCTGCCCCGCTCAGCCGGGACTGCGCACTCGGCGCCCTGTTGCTGACTGACTTCTCATCTGCCTGTGGTTTGTTGCTAGGCCGGGTTCATTGTTCTGCAGAGTTTGCCATTAAGCAGAACTTGCCCCACCACAGTGTTTGAGACATTAACTCTTTCAGTTTCTGACAGCCACCTGACCAGGAAGACTGAGTGGATGAGGTCCTCTATAGACAGCCCTGGTCATCATGGGGGACTTCAACCCCTCCAATATTTGTTGGAAGGGAAACACAGCAGGGCATAAGCAATCCAGGCATCACTTCCTTCTCCAAGTGATAGAGGAGCCAACGAGGTGAGGTGCTATGCTGGACCGTGTTCTCATTAAAAAGGAGGGCTGGTGGGGAATGTGAAGCTCAAGGACAGCCTTGGCTGCAGCAACCATGAAATGGTGGAGTTCAAGATGCTTAGGGCAGCAAGGAGAGTGCACAGCAAGCTCACTACCCTGGACTTCAGGGGAACAGACTTTGGCCTCTTCAGGGATCTGCTTGGGCGAGTACCATGGGATAAAGCCCTGGAGGGAAGAGGGGCCCAGGAAAGCTGGCTAATATTCAAGGGTCACCTCCTCCAAGCCCAGGAGCGATGCATCCCAACAAAGAGGAAGTCTGGCAAAAACACCAGGAGGCCTGCATGGATGAACAAGGAGCTCCTGGACAAACTCAAACACCAAAAGGAAGCCTACAGAGGACGGAGGCAAGGACAGGCAGCCTGGATGGAATACAGAGAAATTGTCCGAGCAGCCAGGGATCAGGTTAGGATAGAATTAAATCTGGCCAGGGACATCAAGGGCAACAAGAAAAGCTTCTATAGGTACGCTGGACATAAAAGAAAGACTAGGGAAAATGTGGGCCCTCTCCAGAAGGAAACAGGAGACCTGGTTGCCCAGGATGTGGAGAAAGCTGAGGTACTCAATGACTTTTTTGCCTCAGTCTTCACCGGCAAGTGCTCCGTCCACACCGCCCAAGTCACAGAATGCAAAGGCAGGGGCTATGAGAATGAAGAAACACCCACTGTAGTGATAGGATGAGGGGCAATTGTTTTAAACTGAAAGAAGGTAGATTTAGATCAGGTATTAGGAAGAAATTCTTTACCGTGATGGTGGTGAGGCACTGGAACAGATTGCCCAGAGAAGTTGTGAATGCCGCATCCCTGGAAGTGTTCAAGGCCAAGTTGGATGGGGCTTTGAGCAGTCTGGTCTAGTGGAAGGTGTCCCTGCCCATGGCAGGGGGGTTGGACTAGATGATCTTTAAGGTCCCTTCCAACCCAAACCATTCTATGACTCTATAGACTGGAGACAAAGGCAGTGTCATGTGTTTACTCCTGACACATTCACCACCTATTTACTGAACTGATGCGTCTAGCTGGTGACTTCCAAATTATTAGGTGTTTGAATATTGATCCCCTCATATACTGGTCCTGAAATGTATTCTCTAGCCTCACAAATTCCCTGAGATGTGAATATTAAGATGTTAGATACTGCTGGAGACAAAGTAATTGTGCTCAGACTTCCTTAGAGAAATAATGCTTCCCTGAAAGAAATTATAGGACAATTGGATGATAATAGGATAATAGGATAGTTGGATTATCTTTAGGTATTTGTTGCTCAAAAGAAAAACAGTGTGACTGGCTTGACCAGGGCCCTGTGACGTCTGTTGCTTTATCATTTCCTGCAACACGCTTACTGGTTAGTGAAACCTTCCTGTCATATATGGTGATAATGATTTCTCTTGTCTAATGAAAAAAAATTATTTTCTTCTCTGCTTTTCATCTTCAACTGCCTTGGAGCTGACTGACTGGAGCAGTAACTCTTTCTCTAGCAGATTGTTCCAATAGGTTTATTTTTGCTTTCCTGCTTAGCTGAAATGCAGGATTTGTTTGGAAAGGGGGTTGTTCAAAACTCAGAGCTGAACAACAACTTTTTTTCCTTGAACATGCTCCTTCTCAAACCTCCTTCAGTAGTGACTTTATGGGGTAGCACCTTTTGCTGTCTATATCCTGTATTCTCAAATCCTTTTCTCTGCCTCTTTTTCTCTCCACTGAAAATATTTCCCAGTGTTTCTCAAACACTGACACATCCAACATGTTAATTTCCCAAGTTTCCCCCTTATCTATGAGATCCCACAGTTTCCTCCTCATCTACACTCATCTTACCAGAATGCTCCTCTCCAAAGTGTCATTATAATTTAATAGACAGCACAATGGCTCATCTATAATTCTGTTTTGCTGTAATTTCCAGGAAGATAGGATGTCTCTAGAGACTGTCTGACAATATGTGTTATTTTGTGCTTGTGTTCTTTTTTGTATGCTCTATTCTTTCACTTATACTGTTGGGCACACTATCACTTAAACTGTTGGGCACATTATGTGAATGCTTCCAATAGTGCCCTGCCTGTGTCCTGCCCTTTCCTTTATGCTCCATCCAGTTTCTCATCTCTTTGTCATCAAAGACCCAAATTAGGCACCTATTGCACTTCTTGCAGCACCTTTGTATGGGATCTGCTGCTCAGTCACAGATCTCATTCCCTGTGGTGGTCAGATGTGCCTTCTAATCGTAACACTGACTCTTGCAAAACTGTTCTTGCAATTGTTACAAAGGACACTAATGGCTTTACACAGTACATCCAGAAGTCCAGGCCTGACACCTTGATGTTTACCTCGGTCTGCAAGTTGCATCTGCATCAGACTGATCTCCTGAAGTATGTAGCCAGAAGTTATCTTCTCCTTCCTGTCCCCATCCCGTCCTGTCCCCCAGATGATGAGAAAACTAATTCAGCTTCCTCTGAAAGGTAAGAAATGTTCTTACACTATGACATTTAAAGGGGGAATGGTAGCTCATCTGGTCTGGGACTGTGGGAGTCCCACGCTGAATTCAGAGGCAAAATACCATCCCATCTGAAGTAGGGTTGGGGAACTTCAAAGATATTCAGAACCTCTTGGATTATGAAAATGCTAGAGGAGAGAGAGCTTCATAGGGTATCCACGTAGAGAAAAGCTGCTTAATTCTGTCAGATTTCATTAAGGATAACCCGTGCCAGAACCCACTGCAAGCATGACAAGTTTTCCTGTTCAGGGAAGGATGCAATTCATTTCTGATACTGGCTGAACTGGATGAAAACACGATTTTGTGTCCCTATCTGTCCCAGCATCATATACATAATCATTAGAGAGACAGACTGGAATCCAAACATTCAAATCCAAACTTTTGCATGGCACAGATACACTGGGGTCAAGGATGCCTTTAACAGCCTTATCCTGGTATTAGTGAAGGACAGCTTGACTCCCAGAAGCTGCCTCTGGGTCCCTGATGGGTCCTTCAAAGCACAGCAGTTTAGTGACGTGACAATGTCCATTCCAGAAGGTGTTTAAGGTGATAAATTTTAAAAATAATGGCAGGGAATTGCAGAAGGTTACTGGAGAATAGTATGGGTGAGAACATGAGAGATACAACTCAGTGTTGTTGAAGGTAATGTAAGGCATAGGTGAAAAAAGCAATTCCAGCTATGCATGTGCAGGGATATTCTCAGGAAGAGGAGATGGGGTCTGCTGTTGATAGACTTCCAAAGATGTCAGCCTCATGTTCACCAATGGGCAAGGAGATGTGAAGAGCGCACCATATAGGCTATTCATTTGTTGTAAGCATATTATAGGGAGAGGTTCAAAGATCTGATACCTTAGGCAGCTCTACTTTCCCTGTCTCAAAAGAAGATACAGTTAATTTAAAAAGAGGCAGACAGGACAAAAAAGAATGATCTGCAAAATGGAACGATTTACATGCAAGGAGGGACTGAATACCCCAGGACTTTACTTTGGAAAGAAAGGGTATGTAAGTGAGCTCTACAATGGTATAATCTCTGAAGAGGGTGGTTAGGCAATAGGTACTCCCTGTTAGACCCAAAAGAAGAAAAAAGCCCTCAGGGAGCAATTTAAACCAAAGAAAAAGAAATAATTCTTTATGCTTGGCACATGGTTAACTATGGAGCTCCTTGCCACAGGAGGCTGAGGCCCTAAAGAGCTAAGTGGATGCATAAAGGGCTCAAATTAATGAAAAAGTCCATTGTGGTTTATTAACCATGAAGACTCAGGCACCAACTGCAGCTGAGGAAGTCTCTGCATTGCAGGTGGGAAGGTGCTGGAAGGACAGTATTGCTCTATTACAGTATCTAAGTTCTGTTCTGGTATCTTATTACAGGCTGTCATAACTATTTAAAATAGCACAGCATTAGTTGTACTGCTTCCACAGGACTACATTGCTGGTCTCTGTCAGAGACAGGCCGTGGGCTAGATGATAGGACCCAGCCCAGCTGCTCTTACAGCTCCATGCAAAAGGAGCCTGGCAGTTGCCATAGGGAGATTAAACCAGGACAATGTTTTGCAGTGACTCTGGATTAGTGAAAGGATCTGGTCTCTCTGGTGAGCAGGCAAAGGAAAGAAATACTCAACATCACATCTCCCTTATGTTCACTTTCTTATATTTCCTTAGCCCATAAAGAATGGTTATTTTCAGGCTAGGGGGCTGAAATTTCAGAACTTAATTGTGCATCTGCAGATCTGTTTTACCTTGTTTTCTTGAGAAATTTCTTCTGCTTTCTGAGCCACATGGTCCAGCCAGTGCCTGGTGTGTTGCATTAACTGACAGCAGTTGTGGCTGACACACTGCTGTTGCTTGGTCCTTCTATTACCCGTTTTGCCTTGCACCATGTGCTGACAAAGCAGCCTAGGTCTACCCTAGCCATTCCACAGGCACAGGGAGCACAACAGCTAGGGGAACAACTGCCCGATGTAATGCTTTCATATCACGTCACAAGCTCATCACCAGACTCTAGTTAGACCACTTCTGAGAGAAATTACCACCAAGGCTTCTGCAGGCACAATAGCTTTAATGAAATTAGGGAATTACTCCTGCAGATGTCTGACACTCAATCAATCCTACTTAATTTAATTACACTGCTCAATGAAAGACAAAAGGGATGCTCTTGTAGGCCGCTCCTTACTTTTTATTTTTCTGTGTAGGGTATTTCCCCCTGACACCTCCAGCTAATTTAATAGTCAGTGAAAAATGTTAATGTAATTAAGTAAACTTAGAATTATATAAAAAATGAGCTTTATTCTAACACTTTGCATCATTATTATTTTCCCATCTAACTGCAGTTCACCAGGAAGCTTTATGATACAAGCAAATGGGCAGTATAGGGAAAAGGTTTCAATTTAATTTAATAGTTAACCAAGATATTGTGAAGTTGGGAAGGTTGTGCTACTAGGTTGTTCAGTCAGGTGTTCAGGGCTTTAAGAGAAGGCTTCTCTGAAAGTAATGTGGTAAAGTCCTTAGGGCACTCACACACATCCCAGAGTCTATGTGGGAAGCTCAGACAGTGGCTGCTTAAAGCTGAATTGAGGTCATCTGCCTAAATCTGCAGGGTGATGACAGAGACTCAAGGCTCTTTTTCCCTCCTGGCAAGGTTTGCAGTCTATACTTTTCCTGCTTCTTCTCAAGGGAGATCCCACCATGTTACGTGCAGCACAAAGATATTCAGAGACCATTCCTGCTGCAAAGTGCAAGGTGGAAGTGGAGTTATAATTATTTAAAATACACTGCTTTTAATTCACCAGTAGCCATAGCTCCCCAGGAAGCTTTTACAATACATCTGCACTGGTAGTCACAAGGAAAGGTAACTCTCTTATAGTTTCCAGTCAAAATAGATGGGGCAGACAAAGCTGAAGAGATGAGCGGACATGCAAATGACAGAGCAGGTCAGTTCCAGAAAAGAGCTAACTCCTAGTCCACCAAATCCCAACTCACAGCTCCTTGATCAGCATTTTCCTGCAGGCCAGCCCCTGCCTGAGTCTAGGAGGGTCCCACACAGCCCAGAAGCATCACTGGAAGGAGCTTGTCAGAGCTATGGGAACCAGCCTGTCTAGTGACTTTGGATTCCGTACGATGAAGCGGATCTTCTGAAATCCACCCAGCTGTTCCCAATCTTTGTTGGGCACCAGGGTGCCCAATTAGCTGTGAACCTGTTGTCAGGCTAGCTGAATATCTTGTATCCAAGAAGAAAGAAGTGGTTGTATCCAAGTGGTTGTATCTTGTATCCAAGGCAAAGAAGTGGTTGTCTTTTGCAAATGATTGTATCCCAGATCCTTCAGTCATGGAAGGTGGAAGCCATGGGAACTAGGGCTGGAGACAGGGCCCAGTCTGAGTGCTCAGTGCAGCCTGGGGAGCACACGTAACCTGTCAGACACCTCTTCATTTCCCTTCAGCTGGGTGTCACCTCTGTGACGTTTTGATGTCGTCTAGTCATCTCTTCTCTTGTATTATCCATGTGGAAGCATCTGAGTCTCCCTTTCCTCCCTTCTCATGCCATGTAGGACATGCTTGGCCACTCCAGTTCCCAGGCAAGACCTATCGTTGGTTGGGTAGTCTGCAGGTAGCTGAAAGCATCCAGCTCTTGGATCTACAGAACTGGATCTGTAGGGTAAGAAGGAAAGAATAGTGCAAGCCTTCTTCTTGGTAGGGAGAGACAAGACTGCTGACTGAAGGGGTGTTACATTTTATGTCACCTTTAAATCTGGAATTCAGTGATTGTATTGTATTAGTACATGAGGTTTTGATTACCCAATGCCTCAAAACCATGTAAAGCAGATTTCCAGTGCACTGGATAAAAAGGAATATGAGATTGTTGTGCCAGGAAGCACTGATACATAATTTTCTTCTCCCTATCCAAGAACCACACAGATGTTGGTGTCAGAGCCTTTGATCAATGGTAAACCTATAGTGTAACTCAGGGCCTTATTCCCACTGGTGCCTTGGCAGGAGACCACTAGTGTGCAGGTCATGGTTACCTCTCTTTTAGCTCTTTCTGCTCACTCTATATATGTGGCCATCAAGTAGCCAAAGGCTGTGACTGTGGGAAGATTGGCACTGCTGTTGTTGCAATACGCTGAGCTCATCCAGCTATTCCTATCCATGACACCAATAAAAGCAGCTACCCAGCAAACTGGCCATCAGAAACAAAAACCACATTTGGAGCCAAAGCAGAAACATTTCTTCAAAATGTATTCAGGAGAACTTGTGAAAGAAGGCAGAGGCAGGTGGCTGGAGGTTGTAACTCTTAAGAGGCCCCTTGCTTTGTCCCTGTTTTTGTATTGCACTTGCAATGTCTAAGGCCCCATCTTACTGTGAGTACCAGATGGTCAGCTACCTCTGAAGCCAAGGAAGGGTGAGATATCAAAGTATTTTTGAGGCCCCAGGACCAGAGTGCTTTGCTAGTTACTACTGTATGAATCAGCACACCTAATACTGATAATCACCCACCACTTTTGTTCAAACCTGCAATTTCATGGAGTCTCTTCCACAGTATTTCTGCCACCAGCCCTTTGAAAAGCAGAAGGTCAGGCTTTATAAAGAAAGATGTTGCCTCAAAAATCACAAGCTATAAAAAAGAAATACATTTGGAGTGCTCTTCCCTTGCCTTTTTGTTTCTTCAGGCTTTAAGGAACACTTGGGTCGCGTTTTCAAGATTTACTCTATGGTCTGAAGCCTGAAGTCTCCCTTTTTTATGAAAACCAAAAGCTGAGTTTCTTGTGGACTCCTCTGATTCCTGAAACTGAGACAGTAAGTTGCACATCTGTCTTCCTAGGATCTCCTCTGCAATCATAAAAATTAGAAGGGTGTCTTTGAAAATGACTGTGGCTGGATTATGCAGGCTCTGGCTATAGATTTGATGCTCATTCGTGGATCCTGCCCTGGCTTGCAGCTGAGCAAACAAAAGCAAATGCAAGAATATCATTCAACTTTGGTGCGATGATTGTAATTTGAAACTAAAATTGTACACTGGCAATCCATTATAATTAGTATTATTATTGCAGCAATGGGAAATAATCTGTGCAGATGCCAAGAAGCATGACGATAATCTTGCTCTCCCATATGCCTTTACTGCACACAGGTTTCTTAAAGCCTTGAATGCAGCCTGGTTCACTGCACCAATAGAAAGCAGGTGTTAGGTGGTGCAGAAAAGTGTATTTACAACATATGATTCTCACTGGCAGTGTGCTTGCCAGCTTTTGCAGGCTCGTGCTCAGCAGTCCCAAATGGTAGAGCAAACAAGAGCCATCAGTCTGGATCTGGGACATATAAGATCACTATGCAGCACTGCAGATGGACACCATTAAAAAGTCAACTGGAGCATTGCTTCACTGCCAGCACTGCAATCATGGTGGGGGTTTTCTACTCTTGAGAACTGATGGCATCGCCAGCCTCCACAGCTGACGGCAGTACCCATTCATGGCAGCTCATAATGACTGGTAACACTGGCTCTTGAATGAAGACTAGGAATCCAGGTCTTACAAGCTGCATAGAAAAAGAAACTTCAGTGAAGCTTTTCAGCCCACAGCTTAGCATCCACTGCTCCCAGTCCATGCTTGGGAGAGCAAAGGGAGACCTACCACATTCTGCCTCCTAGCAAGGGCCCAAGGCTAGGCCATCACTAGGGACTGCCAAGACCTTAGGATAAGCAAACCTCAGTGGAATGTTCGCTAGATAGATACACAGGACTTGGCCCACTTGAGTGCTCAGAGAAAGGTCTTTTCCTTCACTGAATCTCTGGTTCACACTCAAGGTGCGTATTCACAACCATAAAGAGGGCACATGATTATAGTCACGGAAGCTAACCTGGCTAGTTTGGCCTCCTACCATAGCTGGGTGTTCTCTACCAAATGTGCCCTGGTTTTAGGTTTACTGCTGTGGGAAGATGAGGGAGGCTACATTACCTTCTCAGAAGACAAATTGAAAGAAAAAGCCCAGAGTCAGCATGTTTGCTTCAAAAATGCAATTGTGCTGTCTGGCAGCTGGCTCTACCTGCTTTTGCTCTGTCCTGGGTGCAGGGGAGTGGGCGTTCTGCTGGCACCAGCCTGCTTGACTAGGCAATGAAAAGAGACCAATAGACATGCCTGCTCTGAGCCTTATCACATTTTACATCTGCACTAGCATGTCATCAGGTGTTAGGTTTTTGATTTCTGACATGGTATTTCCAGAGTACCTGTGCTCAGGTAGTTCTGGGGCTGACTGGACTCTTGTGTAGCTCTGGCCAGAGTTTCAAAGAGGCGAAGGATCTGGAATGGAGAATGGAGTGAGGTATCTTGTGGGCTACATCCTTTTCGAGCATTACTACATATGCTTCAGCTCAAACTTGTATCTTCTTGCAATGAGTTTCAAACAATAATGTGATCTTCAGAGACAGAGATAGGATTCCTCCTTCCCTTTATTCTTTTTCCTTTTCCCCTTCTTCTTTCCCATCTCCCTGAGAAACATATGTCTGTACTCTCAGACTTTGGTAATATTTTGATCTATGCCCCTTTCCCTGTTGATTGCTAAAATTCCTTTGTGCATAAATAAAAAGGGAGATGTCAGACACTCGTTGACATTTAAAACACAGAGTTAGTGTTCATGTGACAAGCACAGTTTGCAGTCTCTGGGTAATAAAAGCCCAGCTCGAAGTTCTGCAAGCAAAAGTGTATCTACAGGAAAAAGTGAAGCTAGACACTCAGAACTATTTGATTAGCATTATTTGTACTGTCTCTTTTTAATTTAAAAGGACACTGTTGAGTTGGTAATCAAAGTAACATTTTCCCACTGTATAAAGTTGTGGGGGTTAGGAACTGAAATCTCTGCCATACTTTCTTCTCCATAAGTACTTTATTGCTGAGAAGTCACCAGTTGGCACCGCTGAGCACATGGTACAAATGAGTAATGGTAGTTAGAATTAGTACTTCTGCTAAGGCAAAGCAGCAGCTCACACCATGGTGTCTTGACTTGGCAGCTGAAAGGATCTAAACCCTCGGGACTGTGCTGTGCAGAGCTGAATTGCCGGAGCTGTGTCCACCCGACTGAAGGTAGTGTGTGTGATGGGGTTTATGGAGCGTGATCTCACATGGCTGTGTGTCTGCTGGTTGCATTGGTCCATGTCTGAGGAAGTGCAAGCTCTACGTAAGGTTTTTCCTTAAGTTGGGATATTTGTAACATTTCTCTTCTGTGCCTTCTTTTGTGTCTAATACTAATGTTGAACTCATGTGGCTGCCTTTCCTTAGTGTTAGAGCACTCATTCAGATTCTTCTCTCTTTATTCAGCTGTCTATTGACATGATTTTAAAGGAGCTCCATTTCATGGAACTTCAACTCTTCTGCTAAATTTGCTTTAAAAGTAGGCATGAAAGCTGGAGTGCCAGGCAGATTACTTCAACACAGAATCTGCTCTGGAAACTAGGATAAGAAGGAAAAAAGAAGCAAAAGAAGCACACACAGTACTTACAAATTTCATAGTAATACAGGTGGGAACAGACCTCTGGAGTTTTCTAGTCCAAGCCCACGGCTCAAATCCTGAAACCACCTTCAAAGATCACTGGAGTCCTTTCCAGTTAGGTGTTGAAAAACTCCAAGAGTGGAGATACCACCAATTCTCTGGGTCCTTGACCCAGGACTGCACCACTCTTAGTGTGTAAAGCTTTCTCCTTATATCCAATTTGAATGTCTCCCCAGAGGACAGTCCAGCCTTTTCCCCTGTCACTTATTAACTTGCCTCTCTCACCTCTCACATGGCATTCCGTCCCCTGCTTTTCAGGTTGGGAACCAGCAGCACGATGTGTGAATGGCAGGGAACTGAGTGCACTGATAGACTGAGTGGCAGCTACCTGCTGACCAGCCATCTGTCTGCTGCTGCTCTGAGCAGAGAAGAGGTTGAATCCTGTCTGCTTTTCCCTCAGTTGATTTTAACCTCTCTCTGTCACCCAGCTGCTGATTTTCACACCACCTGTAGAGTCTTTGTTACTGACGTGCCTCTGACAATGCTGAAAAGTCAAGGACGTAAAGGACTGAGAGTCTAATGGATGAAAGGACAGATGGACAGACAGGCATAGTGGAAAAGCAAGCTGAAATTTAAGTCAGATTGTGGCTCTGCTACTTCTGACAGCAAAGTCTCTGCTGGCCAGGAGAGGACAGAAGCCTAGTTCTCTCAGTCCGTGGCTCACAGAAAGGCCTGTGTCAGGAAAGTGTGGTGTGACCCTTCATATCAGCACTGCAGGGTGCAGTGATCCAGGTGAATGAGTGTGTCACACTTTCCAAGGTAGGCTGGGAAGCCCACCAACTCTGAATGTTGTACCAGTGCCAACATCAACTCCTCCTGGTGAGTTCCTCACCAAAACCATCTGGATGGAAGGCTACCAGTCAAGGCTGGTAGTCATGGGAGTAGTTGGACTGTCAGCTGGAGTCATTCTGTTCTGTTAATTGTGATTTTAAGCCACACTGATAAGCCTGACAGTTGATATCTGGCTCCAGTGGTCCCCAATTCATGTTCAAATTCAAAGGAGATCCTGTACTTGAGGAGGCAAATAATGGTAGAAGCTTGGTCCCCACTGAAGAGTAATCCAGGTTTTATCTGAGATGTCAGCTAGGTGCAAGACTGGCAGCTGGTACTGTGTGTTAGCAGAAGCTACTGTTGGCCCGTCTGCCTAGACACAGCTTGCTTACATGATATGGTGCTGGGGCTTGGTACCCTGTAAAGTGCCTTTGACAAGCCACAGAGGTGACAAGGGGCAGCCAAAAATGATTAGGTGACTAATTTTACTTCCTGCCCACTAGTCCAAGCAATCTTGGGCTGGATAAGTGTCTTATGGTTTCTAGAGTAGCTTCATTATCCAGTCTTTATAGTACAGCTTACTGCCTCCTCTGTGTTCAGTCTGCTGTGATTGCCCTGTTTCAGAGGAACAGTACTAAACAAAAGGGATTTTTTTTGGATGGAGCTTTGGGGAAAAGGGGAGTCCAGCTCAGACTGTCACTTCTGTAACCTGCCTGACACAACCATTGTGCTCCCACCACTTCTGGAGGAAGAGTTTGTGCCTGTTCTCCCTGCCCTCTTCCCTCTCCCCCCAGCTACTGATCGATGCTGTGGACACGAGCATGGCACTTCTTTGCCTGGGGAGAGATGGACAGATGTTTGATGGCCATGTCCTCCTGCACACTGCTCTAGTAATGCAAGGGGACATCCTACCAGTGCAGAGCCATCTGCCACCCCACCACTGCACCCTTCATGGCTAAAGAACTGTCCAAGATTGTGATATTGGGTTGAATGTGGGGTGTAACTGCTCTTTCCCTGATTGGCACAGATGAAGAATCAGTGAAAAAAGCAGTTCCTGCCTTGGGGAGCACTCTCTCATGCCCTCTTAGGCTGCGGAGGCTGGCATAGGGTGGATGCTTAGCTTGTAGAGGGCTTTCACACTCATACGTAGAGACTTGTTTTCTCAGGCATGATCTCCCATTGCTCTCCCTCTCCTTCCAGGCTGGATTGCTAGCAAAAAGGTTTTAAATATTGCCTAGGTTGCCTGGTAGCTGTTTACCTCTGTGCTCCACTCTCCCCTGGTGAGAAGGCCTTGGTAGAAAGAAGCCAATGTAGGCGAAGATCCTGTGCCATTGCATGAAAAGGGAGCCTGCAAGCACAGCTTAGCTTCCACCTGGCTATTCCCAGAAGAATGGAGTTATAACTTTTAGCTGTTCTCCTTTATCCGAAGCCATGCATGGATCAGGGTCCTACAGACTTCTGTCACCTCTGAGAGGATGATGTACCACAGTGGTTAGGAACCGTGTACAACATCTCCCACAGTGTGTCTTTCACTTCATCCTGGGTGCAATGCTTCTTTAAAAAGTTTTGGTATCATTCCCCAGGAACTTTTCTTGTCAAAAACACAAGGATGACATCTGTGCAGGGGCTTAGGATTATCTGATAGTTCCTTGTCCCCCAGTCCAATGTGCAATCTCATAACTCAGGATGTCATTGGCAGTTGACTAACAAAGTCCTTCCTAAGGTCCCAGGGAGCCCAGAGGAGAAGAGGGGTGGGAAAAGATTTGACCAAAGCAGAATTTCTTATAACCTAGAAGAACCATTCAGTAAGCGGATGCGTTTCCCTCTGCCTTCATCATTGGCAATCAGTTACACACACTGTGCTCTACGGGGCATGTTGCACTGTGGTGGATACCTCACAAAGCTTGAACTAGCAAATACCATAAACTGAGTGGGAAAGCAGCATTTTCATGGGACTAAGTTTTATGTTATTTTAAGGAATGAATTCTGAAATATATGAAGGTAAGACCTGGCAAAACAGCATTTCTGCAGGAAACTAGAAACCTAGGGCATGTGCTAATGAGGCCTGATGGATGCAACATATCAAAGTGTGACAGATCAAGGTGAGAAAGCAGGAGGGCACCATTCAGTGGGAACTGAAGCTGGAGCAGTGGTGGGCTAGAGTGAGCCAAGCAGAGTTATGCTTGCCAGTGGTTTTTTTTAATGGTTCAGATGCATATTGAAGCTGGCTTTTGAGTTTAATTTCCTGTGTTGAATTTGATGTTTCTCATATTGCAAAATATTTTTGTAATGGTTTGTAAACTAGTAGTATCCAGAAGTCCAGCCAGGATTACCGTGTTATCCAAACAGTCCCTGCCCCAAGCCAGTGCTCCTCTAGTTAGACAAGGCTGGAGCAATACACCGCAAGTAGAGGTATTAGTACATCTGAATTGTCCTAGGTTGCACATTAGCATCCTACCACATACAGCATGTTGGATCAAGTCCTCTTAGACCACCATTAATGTGATAGTATCAGCTTTATGAAATACTGGATCAGTGAAGCAGAATGGAGATTTTTTTTGTTGAGAAGTTACAACATTTCCAGTGTTTGTCCAGGCTCAGAGTTGGATGAATGTTTTATTAACTGGATGTTTGGCACTATAGTGGAAGGGAAGTGTTCTCAGCCTTCTGAACCAGCACTTCATAGTATCTATGTTGCTTCATCTCCTTCTGTTTTTTTCCAAAAAGTTGTCCTGCAATAGGACTAGGAAAAAACTCATTGTAAGTTTCCAGGAGTCAGCAGGGTAGTGTGAAACACACTCTCCCAATCACAAGACTGTGTATTTCAAAACACCAAGCCAGGATTGCATTTTTTTTATTACCAGTCTTCCATAATTTTGGATGGAAGGGTGAGTTCTTGAGTTCTACACTTAGAATTTAAATATTTGTGGGATGGTAACACTGAAGAACCGCCGTTCTTGGTTTCAATTTCAGGAGCAACTCTTACCTACTTGTGCTTGATTTTCTGCATGACATGTGATTCCTAAGGTGAAAGTGCCGTTAAAGACTGAAGTTGTGCTGATAAACTAAGGAGGAGAGATGAAGACACCTATGTATTGGGTGTGGCTGAGATGGAGTTTATTTTCCCCATAGCAGCCCTTATAGTGCTGTGCTTTGTATTGGTAGCTAGAAAGGTGTTGATTAACACACCAGTGTTTTGGCTGCTGCTAAGCGGTGCTCACATAGCATCAAGGCTGGCTCTCCAACATTTGCCCCTCACCAGTAGGCTGGGGGTGGGCAAGATCTTGGGAGGGGATATAGCCAGGACAGCTGACCCAAACTGACCAAAGGGGTATTCCATACCAGGTGATGTCTGCTCAGCAATAAAAGCTAAGAGAAAGGAGGAGGGGAGGGGCATTTGTTATTACGACATTTGTCTTTTGGAGGAACTAATGCGCGTACTGAAGCCCTACTTCCTGGGAAGTGGCTGGACATTGCCTGCTGATAGGAAGTAGAGAATAAATCTCTTGTTTTCCTTTGATTCCACACGCAGCCCTTGCTTTTGCTTTATTAAACTGCCTTTATCTTGACCCATGAGAATTTATTCAATCTTATTTCCTCCCCCACCATGTCCTGCTGAGGAGGGAAGTGGTAGAGCGGATGGTGGGCACCTGGCATCCAGCCAAGTTCAACCCACCACAGCCTAGCATCAGTGTTCCATATGGTATGCATTATTCAAAAAAGACAGCAAAAGAGTTCTGCAAAGGCTACTTCTGCTTTTAGCAAGAGACACCCCCCCACCCCATATAAGGTAAATTTTATATCAGACAACATGTTGCCACAAGTGATTAATTTGATCCTTATTGCTTCAAGATGCCCTCATGGATAATGAAGAGGAGGAAATCATCAAGAGGCACATGAAAGTGTGTTGCAGTGTTGCCAAGCACTTAGGATTCCTCATTTGAGAAAAATCCTTAATCCTCTTTCTTTATGTTTGCAAGCTCTTCCTTTGAAATATCTTTCTCTTTTTTTTTTTTATAACAGTCAAA
The DNA here is from genome assembly GCF_929443795.1 of Astur gentilis. NCBI lineage: Eukaryota > Metazoa > Chordata > Aves > Accipitriformes > Accipitridae > Astur > Astur gentilis. The sequence continues at coordinate 27,071,000 of NC_064891.1, forward strand.
ATTCTCATGCAGTTGTTTTACTCTGGGAACTGGTATCTTAATGTAAACTTGTCATGGTTTAACCCTGGCAGGCAGCTAAGCCCCACACAGTGAGCTGCTTGCTCACTCCTCTCCAGAAGGATGGGGGAGAGAATCAAAAGTGAGAAAACTCATGGGTTGAGATAAAGACAGTTTAATAATTAAAAAAAAAAAAAAAAAATACACCCCCCCCCAAAAAAAAAAAACCAAACCAGAAAAACAAGAGATGCAAAAAACCCTCAGTTGTTCGCCACCAAGTGATTGATGCCCAAGCAGTCCCTCAGCAATGGCAGCCTTGGCCAGCCTCCACCCCCTGCAGTTTTATTGCTGAGCATGTCATATGATATGGGGTATTCTTTTCGTCAGTCAGGGTCAGCTGTCCCAGATGGGTGCACTCCCAACTTCTTGTGCACCTTCAGCCTGCTCACTGGCAGGGCAGTATGAGAAGCAGAAAAGGCCCTAAATCTGCATAAGCACTGTTCAGCAATAACTGAAATCTTTCTGTGTTATCAACACTGTTTCCATCACAAATCCAAACCACAGCACAATACAAGATACTATGAAGAAATTTAATTCTACCTCAGCCCAAACCAGTACAAAACTCTACAGAGGGATTAATCTCTCCAGCTTCAGCAGGTTAGAAGTGAAGTAGCTACTCTAAGCATGCTGTCTGTGCTCTCTTCTACGTTGGGGGACAGATACTGCTTCTTCCAGAATGTGATTCATCCCCCTATTTTGTACACTGGTCATAACACAGGACAAATTGCTCTCTGGATTGTCCTAGCTCTCGAGGCTGTCACTGCACTCGGTGGGACAGATGGACATTTTGTGCAGGCAGTTCATCTCACTGGTCTGAGACAGTCATCTGAAGACAGGATAAATCCCCCCAGATACATCTTGGCCTCAAGACTATAAGAGTAGAAATAAAATTGTGGCAATTGGCAAGACTAAGGTTGTGTGCTTCAGCATTGCTCTCTTTTAAACTTTCTCATTTTCCAAAGTAAAATTTACTGGACTACAGGTCTTTATAATTGATTCATAACAGGATTTTCGGTTTTGTTCATTTTTAATAATAAAGTAACTCCAAGGTTTTGGATTAAGAAACTGCTGCTGTTAAATAATCTGGCTGTTTTTCTTATGAAAAGGTGCTCTCAACTTCTCTAAGGTGCAATTATGCAAAACCAGATGCCCCTTCATAATTTCATTTGTGAAGACAGTCTCATTAAAATCTCATTACTTCTGGGCCTCAGAGTTTCCAGGATCAGGCCGTTAAAGGTGTGTGTTGCTAATTAGTACTAACATCCGAGAATGGCTTTGTATTTTAACTTAAAGCTTTGTTAGGGCTTACAACAAAATGAAACGTCAATTATATGAAAACCATGTATAACTAATGAAGAAGCCTTTGTTCTTTCTTATGTAAATATCACTCAGTCTGGAGGGACTGCTTGCAATACTGTCTGTTGATTAATTCATCAGGATTAAAACTAGGAAGAGGCTTTTGGATTTATACTGCTCTCACGCATCCAGGCACACTTCAGAGGAGCAAGTCACGCATGTGATAGGCACTCAAGTAGTCAGTATGTTTTGAAAGCAGAAGATTCCCCTTGCGTCCACCAGTGACAGGAGGTACTGCTTGTGATCAACAGCAATCAACTCGTGCAAAATTAAACCTTTGGGTTTTGTTTAGTTACACTCCAGGTATTGCCAGGAAAATGGCTGCAATGCAGTTACTGTCTTCTTTTTAAGTGTGGTGTTGCTGCACCCATGTGTGCTGGCACTGCCTTCCCCCTCAAAGCAGGGTTGGGCAGGGACCCCAGCTGCCTCCCCAGGCTCCTGCTAAGCAGACGAGGAGCAGAGTTTTTCAGCAGGGAGTAATATCAGACATGGTTCAAAGCTTTGCAGCAGCCTAGGTAAACTTAGCACTGTTAACACTAACCATTTGAATGTTTCTCTCCTGCTGCTGCTCTTGCATCTCCCAGGGAGGAAGAAAGGTGTGGAGATGTCCCTAATAATCTTCCATGGCATTGCAGGGCTGTGCCATTAAGAGGCTATGGTTAGCTTTTGGAACTGATGGGACAGCCAACCCCATCTTCTCTTGGGCTTGGTGCAGGTGCTCATATCAAGCCCGAACCACCACATATGTCTATGATGAAGTTATGGTCTGTATTATTCCCTGTGGAGACTGTGTAGAGGTCCTACCACTTGGTCTTCCAGATGATACTCTCTAACATAATCATCTCTGGTCTTGACAGTCCATTTTTTATCTTGTCCAGTCCAGCCTCCTGGACCTGAGGGAATGGTGCTGTCAGCCTTCCTTCCAGGACATATCACACAGTGCACTGACTCGATCAAATAAGTCATTTGTATGTTTGACATATCCTGCTCTTAACATCTCTCTTCCTCCTTGGCACTGAGGATTCATACTATAGATCTGGGTAATCTCCTCTACCTCCTTCAGTGAGTGAGGGGAAAGCCTTTCAACTAATCAAAGAGGGTTGCAGTCCTCTTTGAAGCAGTGACAGTCCCTGCCACAGAAGTCATAGCCTTGTAGAAAGGCAGGGATGCTGAGGGGTGCCATGGCCAACTGTGGCAGATGCCAGCTCATCCCCTCAGGCTGGCGCTGGTATGTCGCAAAGGGGTCAGAAGAGCAGTCCCACGCTGAACTGGCCCCTTCTGATGCTCAGAGCCATGGTAGCCCTTGTTGCTATCCTTGGAGCAGGCTGCAGAAAGAGGTGGGGTGTGAATGGGTTAAAACAGAGAAAATAGGCAGTCTCCAAAAACATGAAACGGAGTGTCAACAGGTTTCACAAGGAGAACCATTTGAGGAAATAAACAAAAAGCAATTAAGAAAAGCAAATTGACATATTGGGCTGGATCCACAGAAGGGAAGGGAGGGATATAACTTTGTGTTTGGAGACTTTTTGCAACAGCTTGTCTGTTCCCCATTTGTTTAAAGGCAGAACAGCAGTGGTGTCATCTGTTGGTCAATATTTAGGGGAAAGAGCTGACAGGGGAAAGAGTCTTAATCACTGAGGGTTGTCTCTGTAAACATGTTGTGGTTTAACCTGGCAGGCAGCTAAACACCACACAACCATTTGCTCACTCCCCCTCAGTGGGATGGGGGAGAGAATTGGAAGAAAAAAAGTAAAACTTGTGGGATGAGATAAAGGCGGTTTAATAGGACAGAAAAGGAAGGGAAAATAATAATAATGTGTCACGTCCCAATTTCTCAGGATGATGACTCAGGTTTGCTGATTGCCAGGTCAGGATTAAGGTAAAAAAACCCCAGGGATCCTTTAACTCACAAAACTCAACTTCTATTTGCTCACAACAAGAACTGGCATGCTCACCACCAAAATTGGTATGCTCAAAACAAAAACTGGCATGAAACTATGTCAGTAAACTGTGTAATATGTGCTAACCGTATGTCACCAAACATATACTACAGGCCTTGCTTATTTGGGGATCGGTTCAGGGAAGCCAATAAGGAGAGCCCTCCCGTTGAGTCACGAGGTTCAGAGGGGACCCCCTTGCTTTCTAGACTCCCTCTCAGAGAAGGGCCTAGGGGCGGCTGGATCCACTCCTAGTCCCAGACTAGGTCAACGGTTTATGTCTAAAGGGATGAGGTGGAGGGATTATGGAGAAAAAAAGAGAGACAGACAGAGAGAGACAAGAGAAAGTTTTCACCAGTCCTGGGTCCAGCATTGGTCCAGCCAGCCGAGGGGTCCAGTTCTGGAGGGTGCGCGCATGTGGGGCTTCAGTTTGTGTCCTTTTACAATCTCCTTGCCCCTCCTTTGGTCAGGTACTCGAACTCATTACACTAATTAGATGTTGTGTGTGGTTTGTGCTTCCAGAACCTTTGGGAAATGAGTCGGTGGGCTTGGTGGTCATTTGGGGAGTAACTTCTCCCTCCCCACAGGTATGGCCACCCCGCTCAGCCTCTCAGACTGCAGAACTGCACATCCTCTGGCCTGCCCCCCCCCCCCCCCCACCCCCCCCTTGTTGCCCTGTGGTTCCTTGCTAGGCCGGGTGCGTTGTTCTGCAGAGTCCGCCATTAAGCAGAACTCCCCCAGTTTTATTGTTTAGCATGGCATCATATGGTATGGAATATCTCTTTGGCCAGTTTGGATCATCTGTGTCACCTTCCAGCTTCTTGTGCATCCACAGCCTTCTTGCTGGCAGGGCAATATGAGAAGCTGAAGGGTCTTTGACTTAGTGTAAGCACTGCTTAGCAACAACTAAAACATCAGTGTGGTATCAACATTATTCTCATCCTAAATCCAAAACACAGCCCTATACCAGGTACTAGGAAGAAAATTAACTCTATCCCAGCCAAAACCAGGACAAAACACAATGTTTATTTTACATTTATGCTATGCTTTAGGGCTCCTGCTTATTTCTGCAGAGCCCAGGAAGAAGTTGCTGTCCGCATCTAGCTTTCTCTTTTCCTCTGTCTATAATTTGGTCTCCCTTTTTCCCTCTTCCCTAAGGCAACTGAGGATTTGCCACAGCTAGTGAGGGTAAGATGCAGAGCAGTGCACTGATACTACTCAGAGACAAATTCTTTGCTGTCCCCTCAGTTGGTCTTGCTCAGGCTAACTGAGGGTTAAGACAACTGAATCGGTTGGGGGACAGGCAGGACTTCTCCCCCAGACTGGATTGGCAGGGACCTTCCCCTGTAGTTGCTGTTTCTTGAGCCCATCTGTATGTTTTTCCATATGGAAATCATACAGCTTCGTGCTACTGTTTCTTCTATTTCAAGCCAGTGCACAGGAAGATGAAGGTGGTCAAAACTATATGCAGTAAATCATTGTCATCTGAGGCTCGATAAGCCATTATAGCTATGTCAGGTGCAACCTAAAAGCTGAATGAAAAGGTACAGTACAGTCAGTAACCTAGTCTCACCCTCTCTACCACCACTGTGTAGTAGCGTATCACTGTTACTAGTACGTACTGCAGAAAGAACTTTTTTTCCCTTCTGCCTTCACAGAGTGACTCCAAGTTGCTTGTAAAGGTAATTCACTTCCTCACCTCTGGATATAAAAGATTATATTGAGCTTAATGTGAAAGATACTGAACTGTCACTCCCCCAGCTGTCATCAAATGGCTTAAACCTCATTGAGTTACACCGCTAATTCAGCAGGTTCAGAGAAATGAAGATGCCAAGAAGGGTCATCTTATGTCATTAAAAGACTTAAGTGGCATTAGCTTCTCCACTGATAGAGTTGGGACTGAATTTCCATGCAAGTCCAGTTTTGTTCCCTGTCTCTATATAATATCTGCATTTTATTAAGAAGTTAATCTCACCTTGATCTTTTGTACAGGAGATGGCAAAGCACAGCTGGGTCCCAAAGTGTTCCTTAACAGCTTCTTTGCAGAGAAGCGGCCAAGTTGGCTGAAAGAGGCAGGCCACAGAAACTGGAAGGCTACCTAATTATTATAGTGCACATAATATGAGGGGAGAAGTTGCATCTTGTGTACTCATGTTTCTCAAGATTTGCCCGAGAAAGTCTTAATGCTGACAGTTCTTTTTTTTAAGATGCATACTTAGAATGAGAGCTCAAACTGACTTAGGTCAAGCCAGTTTATCAAGCAAGTTGTGGTGAAAATAGAGGACATGGGATGGGGCTTGCTGGATGGGGGATCAACAGCAATCAGTGTGTGGGGAGAGTTAGAATTTGTCCAAACCATGTTTCGGTTTACTTAATGGAGCAGCATGCAATATACAAGGATGGAGAAGTACAGGCACCGAACTTTCTAACCAGCACCTCATCTCTGCAGCATTGTAAAGGGACTGATCTGAGTTGACGAGCGGTCTGGCTGAGCACGGTGAGATCAGAGACATGTTGTGGTCTGGAAGGTAGCCACCCTCTTTATAAATTCAGAGAAAGGCATTCTAGTGCATAAATAGGATAGTTACACTTCACAGACCAACTGAACTCAAGGGACTGTTTTTAACTCAGCAGTCTGTACAATAAGGACAAAAGGAAAAAAGTTCATTTTCTCTGGTGGGCTAGCAGTGGCTCCCTTAGTCAAGTGTGCACTGTTGAAGTGAATCTTCTGACTGTCCTCACGACCCTTCCGTTCCTCCCATGGAGCAGTCTTGGAGGTCACAAACAGGATTCCTTTTAGACTGATCTACCCTGATAGATGCACTACAGAACTGCGTCTGTCCAGTGTGTCCGCTTTCATCTATAGACTTCTCCTTTCTAAGAAGATAAAGCAAACTCACGTTCTCTGTAACCACTGGAATCCTTTCTCCTAGCTTTGGGCTTGGATAAAGTTTTAGGTTGCCTACCATCTGCCTGAGAGAAGCAAGCAAACATGAGCAGGACAAAAGACAAATATCTATTTCCAGTACATAAATCTAGACAGTGCTATTGCGCTAAGCACCTTGTGGCTGACAAAGTTAACTGCTGAGATTGCTGAAAGGACAGGGCTAGACATCTGAAATTTTCATTAGCTGGGGAGATGTTTTTCCCAGTGGTGCATTTGTTACAGGTTCTATTACTGTGTCCAGTCATAAACCACATTCAGCTGTAATGTCATCAAGTCTAGTATCAAACCAGGCTGCGAGAGCAGAGTGAGTGCCAAGACAGAGCAGGAGACAAGATGGTGCCATCCCATTCATTGTACAGCATGCCTATCTGGATCTGTGCATGCATGTGGCATAAATATCATCCTGACAACACACTGCCTGGATCTCTAGTTAGAGTGATAATAAGCATGATTTGAAAGAGCAGCTTTATGAGATTCCACTGTGTGCTGAAAGCCACAGAGAAGAAACAGATGGCTAGTTGCTTTCTTTGGTGTGAAACTGTCTCAGCAATGCCCTACCCACCTCATTCCTTGCTTTGCTTTGTTTTAAATTTCTTTTGCAGCTGATAAGGCATTTCTGAAGCAGCTATTTGTATTTGCATGAATTCAAAACTGACCAAAGCAAATCAGTTCTTCAAAAGGACAGGTGTCTCAAGTTTTGTGCTTTGTGGGGCTATTCTGGGAGCAGGACAAGAAGCTATTACATATACAATGGATAGTGCGCGCCTGGGAAGTCTGAATGTGCATATGTGTCTGTACAGCTCCATATCCAGCAAAACACAAACAAAAAGCAATACCACCCACAAGTGCTATGTCCTTACATACAAAGCTTCAATTGTAAGGGTAACTGACAGAAGGAAATCCTCCCAGGGATCTGTATCATTAGGTGCAGAGCTAATATCAATGCACACACAGAAAGGATCCTGAAGAACTATAATCTGTGACTTTCACTGAATAGACCAGGATTTTGATATAACTGTATTTCAGAAGATGAACCCATATGTTTACATCTACATAGTGCTCTAAACTCAAGCCGAGCAAGCAACTGGTACTGAGATGTCAGCTATGAGACAGCTTTACAAGGGTAGCGAAGTAACTGAGTGTAGAATATTACACAAGAAATGGAGCATTGCAGATAGTAGCCCAAGGGCCTTATGATCCCATTCACACACGACCAAAATTTGTCTTAAAACCAGTCATGTTTCTTGCCACTGTGGTCTTCCTGGAAGATTCCCAGCATCCCAGAGCCCCACATACCTGTTTTCCTCATGCTTCTTGAGTCTTGGAGGAACACTGGTGTAAGTGTGTGCATGGTGTACTGGACCATTACATGATGTGGAGTATGAAATCAGATGGCAAAAGCACGTGGTAATATGCACTCTTCAGATACTTAATATTTCATATCAAGGCTTGCAAGAAAAACATTCGTTCAGGTAATAGTATCCAGTTTTCACCTACATACAAACCTGCACCTGCTCAGGTCACAGCCTCAGTCGTTATGAATTTAATTGAACCAGTGTCATTCTTGTAGGCCCTGTATATTGATTTCCAAGTGATTTAAACTGGTATGGCACCAGTGGTTCAATTCCAGTGAGCTGATAAAATCTGTATACAAGTGTTACAAGTTCCCATGAACCAGTAGAGTTACATTACCTTTCAAAACACTTATGGAAGGCTTAAGCAGTTGTGTACTCTGCAAATTGCTGTGCCCCTTCATGCCTTCAGTGACCTGCTACTGGAAGTGCTTACTAAAAGTTACTGTCTCATCGGTTCTGCTGGCAGAGCTCACAAGGACATTCTCTCATTTAGTTATCACAACTACACAACTACTGTCACAGCTGGGCTTGCTGTGCCCCATAGGGGATTTGAGAGCAATTGCATGAAGTTACTTACCTCTGGTAGAGTGACAAACACCTAGAGCGTGCTAACACTTTTCCCAATACTGCTTGATGTGGGAGAGGAGTAATTTTCCAGGTTTAACCCCCTGACGTGTCTCTGCCCAAACTGTCAGTCTCTGCATCACAGTTAAGCACACACCTAAACTGCTAAATATTGCCAGTGTGCACAAGCATTTGGCTTCTTTCTGAAAGCTGGTGTGGAAAGATGTGTATGTTAAATTGTTATAGTTTTCATTGATTTTGTATCTGAATGCACTGCCTATTTATTGGTGCAGATGTAAGAAAAGTGTGTTTTCCCAGTATGCCTCAGATCACTTCAAAGGCAATTTTGACTCCAGGTCCCCCCTGGACCCTTACAAAAGTGTTTGTAATGGGGGGTACTTGATCAGCAAATCCTCTAATTGCTTGATTGAGTATTTTTTCATGTTTTTAGAATACACTTAATCTAATAGGAGGGTGCTTTAGCACGGGAGTTACTCTTCAGTGGCTTCACTAACCCGGTGGGGCTAACTACAGAGGAAGATCTCATTCAAAGCAGTTGTGGCAGATGGGCCATGTCTATACAGACATTTGGTTGTCAAGCCAGGAGTGGGCTCTTTTGCCATGGCTCTATAGTTCCTTTTACAGCCTGAGGATGGCAGGTGCTCATTCGCTGGGGCCTGTGCTGCTTTGTAGGGCTGTTGAGACACAACCGGTCATCTGACCTTGCAGTACATGATGCTGGGGACAGTGGTCTCAAGGTCATCACAAGGACCGATGGGCTATGCGGGGGCCCTCAGGAGGGCAAAATAATAAAAACAATGGGAGCCAGCAAAGCCTCAACTGGCTGAAGAATAGGTAGGATTCTCAGGCCTTGAAAATCCTCAAGATATTCCTTTGCAGCATCTGATGGTGGCCATCCTTTCCACTCAACAGGTGGCTGCCAGCCCTAGTCCCTCTCTCCATTTCTCTTTTAATCCTTTCTCACTTCCTCCTTCAACTTTTGGTGTGGAGAGCTGAACTGGTGCTAGTTGAGGGCTCTCCAGCAGCCCATGCATAAATGACATAACCATCTTTTTTCCCTAGAAAGGAGTGGCTGGTGCTCAAGTCACAATGATCAGTGAGAAATTAAATGTGTTGTGATTCTTGCTCTGGCTTATTTGTTGTTAGGTGCATCACATGCTTAGTATTCTCCATTTTCCCTCTTGAGAAGAGGAAATATATAATTTGCCTCTTTAAGTCTGATGCTGAAGTCTGACTCCTTTGAAAGGCAACACCTCTGCTTGATTTTCCTTGTGTATTAACACTCTGTAACTCTCAATAGTTGATGCTATGCCTTGAACTTTCAGTCCGTCACACACCCATCTAGTGTTGGAAGACTGTGACAGCTATCACTTCTCTTTTTGTGTTGGGTCAGTTAGCAAGAACAGATAATTTTGTTAGGATCTGATGACAGCCCATTCTGTGTGTGGTTGAGTCTCCTGTCCTGCTATAACACAGGCAGATTGTGGCAGTGCTGTGTGGTACCTAGCCTGTCAGTAGGAAGCTATTCTGGTCTTGCCCAGGTATATGTAAGAAAGGACCAGCAGCTGGAATATGTTGAATCTTTGTAGGACTTAATTCCACAATGCTGCCTTTGCTATCAAGAAACGGGGCTTGTTTGCAAGCCTTTTTGGAAGTCTTTTTTGGTGATTTTCGGTCCCCTTCAACAGGAATGCTGTCACAACCTTAAGCTGGCAGAGAAGGCTATTGGTGACAGTAACCACCATTGCTCTCTGTTGAAGTGGGCTGTGATCCCCAACAGGAGGAAGCCTTAGGAAGGGAGAACTGCTTAATGTTGCTCTTCCCTTTTTGCTGCAACTGTAACTTCTGGGGCAGCCTCTAAGACACTGCAAGTCTGGGCAGTGGCTACTAGCTCATCCTGTTTGTTTCCCGTGCTGTGTGCACTGGTATAGAGGGACTTCAGCTGGGCTATTGGCCACATCACCTTTTTAGAGGCGCTCACCCTAACTCCCTTGAAGCAATTCACAGGTGTTTCCCTGTTGCTTCCTAATACCTCAGCAGCCCCTGGCTCTTCTTGAGTGCTTGGAACACTATCCCCTTCCCCTTCTAAATCTAGTTTAATTAGGTCAAGCCAGGAAAGCCAAATAACAATTCAGGATCAGACCTGGAGCAGGAACACCTACAACACATCTCAGGGAAGGAGCAAAGGCCCAGCTCTGAGCTTAAACGGGGCTCATGGGCCCAGGGGTAGGAGTGTGGGTGGATGCCCCATGTGAGCTGGTCAGGGCAGTGAAGGTCTGTCAGTGCCCTAACAACCACCAGAAAACAGTATTTATTACAGAAATGTGACACACACCTTCTTTAAACTCTTCTGTACTCTTAATTTTTCAATAGGAATTTCTTGCACAAATGTTTTTGACAGGTGGATGTAAGTGTTCATTTCTTGTTCGTACTTTATATGAAACATAGGCTGGCTGCAAGTTGCAAAGGTACTTTAAGAACCAGGTTATAAAGCTAAGGATCATTTGATCTAGCATCAAAAAATCACCTACAATATCTCATAGAAGAAGGCAGCTTCCTCCTAAATAAGATGGTGATTTGGCTGAGACAGGATCCTTTTCTGAAAGGAAAAAAGCACTATCAGATGTCGACATTTCAAAAGAGACCTACTTGTACAAAGCAGCAAAAGGATGCTCTTTACACAGGGGAGTCTAAGACAAAAAAGAATGGCTCTTACAATGTAGTGCCAGTAGTGGTTGCCTTGTCTTCTCTTCGCAAAGAGAAAACCCCATAGTTTTAAATGCTTTCTCCTTCCACAAATCAAACCTTTCTTATTTCTTCCAAAAGGTTAAACAGGCTTCTTTTGGGTCTGAGCAAAAAATACTTGATCCTCCTTCTGCGTAGGTGCTTGAATGTGGCAGTTTGTGGAGGTCTATTCCAGTCTGTCTCTCTAGCATTGTACTTATTCTTCCTAGGAGTAATTTTTCTTCATAAATATCACCAAATAATCAGTCTTCACATGTTATAGAGAGGCTTCACAGGAGCAAAAGACTGTAGAGAAGTTATCACTTTTTCTTAACTCATGTTTCTCCTTAAAGAAGAGAATCTTTCTTTGTCCTCAACTCCTTTAAGATTAAGTAACCTTGATGTATGTGTTCGTTTATAAATATTTTCCATCTCTTGCAAAGCTTCATAGAATAACTGCCTCACACTCATTTGTATGAGCAGCAAGTTTTCAATACAGTATAACAAGATAGCATGCTGTTGTAATTGATTTACTTTTCAACAAAAAAATATCCATAACAATCAGCATATTAATTAGCTATTTGGCCACCCTTACATAACTCCATAACAATATCAAAAAGACAACAAGAATGACCTCTCCAAACATGTTATAGATAAAATACAAGAATCCAAGAATCCCTTTAAAGACTACTTTAAAATCTAAACATTTTTTGATAACTGTTAAAGTCTGAAAAACATTTTGAGAGTGGAATGACTTTTACAAAGGAAATCAGAAAAGGAATTTCAAGTCTCAGTGGAAGTACAACTCAACTGAATGAAAATCTGAATTTACAATGTTCTGAGATTGCCATCACCAGTTCGTGCATGATCTTGCAAAGTATTTGTCAGTAGGTCACCTATGTATAAACTGAAAATGCTATAAGATTATTGAAGGGGAAATTCAAACTGTAACTACTCAGCGGTTTTAATTCGTGACTGAGGAATGATCTGGCATGGAGGGCAAGAAGGTCCAACTGCAGAAGGGGTTAAACTGGCTGGAAGCAGGGGTGCCAGAGACAGAACTTTGAAGTTCTCTGGGTGATGAGATAAGAAACAGCTGCAGCGTGGATTTGTAGCCATCCTGGAATGGGAGCGTTCAGGAGCCACTTTTGGGCAGCAGAGCTGGGCTGGGGGATAGATCCAAGGCTGGGCAGAGGTGCCCCATGCAACCACTCATGGGATTGGTCCTGCTGTCAGTGTGCATAAAGACTCAACTCATGATTCATTTTTGCAGTGTCCTTGTAGAACTGATTATAGCAGTAGGACTCTTCTGAATGCACTGTTCATTAAATTCTTTACATTTAAACACAAAGATGTGTTTAATTCACCTCGAGGGGCACCTTAAAAAGGGTGGAATTATGAGAGATGAATCTAGCCAAAACTGTGAAGAAAGTGTGTTCGTCTTTGATGAAATTATGAAAGGAGTAAAAATTCCTCTAAACTTCTATTGTGTTTTTGCTGTTTGCACTCAGTTCAGCCAGTTTGAATGTATCTCTGTGAAGAGGTTAGCAGGAAAGAAAAACAAAAAATAAAGAAGCTATGAGGCTGCACAGAAAGCCTTCTAGCTCAGTATTGCTCCAGCAACGTGATCACTTCACAAAAAAACAAGCATTGCCGATTGAATAAATTCACAATAGCTCTGCCAAAGAAATCAGTACTTGATGCTCTGGTAACAGAACAGTAAAATGCTTCTGTAACTGAAATATTTGCTGGTTAGATCAGACATTCCTGGAGAGGAGACAGAAGGGTGATTTGGATAAGCTGTGTGAACAAATCTGAATATTGAGATTGTTCATACTTTCTGATTTGTCTGTCTCAGGAGTACTCCTCAAAAATAATTCTTTCAATAACTAAAATCAATATATTCTTACATGTCATGTGGCTTTGTGAAAGTCAATTACTCCTGGCCATACGGTCTGGATTATCCAAGGTAAAAAAAAAAAAAAAAAGCTTAACCATTCCATGCAGTACTGTCCCTCCAGTCTCCGAACACTGAATCAAGACTTTGCTAATGACATGGAAGAAGTCTTTCTACCACCAACTACAGGGGAATGCAAGTAACAGAAATCCAGTGGGCAAAGGTTCATGTAAGCTGTCATGGCTTAACCCCAGGCAGCAACTAAGCACCATGCAGCTGCTCACTCCCTTGCCCCCCCACCCAGTGGGATGGGGGACAAAATCAGGGAGAGAAGTAAAAGTCATGGGTTGAGATAAGAACAGTTTAATAGAACAGAAAAGAAGAAACTAATAATGTTAACACTAATAACATGACAATAGTAATAAAAGGATTGCTCACCACCCACCAACCAACGCCTAGTTAGTCCCTGAGCAGTGATCCCCCCACTCCCACTCCCCCCAGTTTATATACTAGATGTGACATCCCATGGTATGGAATACCCTGTTGGCCAGTTTGGGTCAGCTGTCCTGGCTGTGTCCCCTCCCAACTTCTTGTGCCCCTCCAGCTTTCTCGCTGGCTGGGCATCAGAAGCTGAAAACCCCTTGACTTTAGACTAAACACTACTTAGCAACAACAGAAAACATCAGTGTTATCAACATTCTTCTCATACCTAACTCCAAAACATAGCACTGTACCAGCTACTAGGAAGACAATTAACTCTATCCCAGCTGAAACCAGGACATTCTAACTTAGGAGCAAAGTTTGCATAAATAGCAAGAAGATCTTTAAAATAATGAAAATTACACTGGCTTTTTCATTCCTGGTAGTAAGGATGTTTTTCTATAAGCATGTCTTCCCTGCTTTATGTTCACACAGGCAGATCCTATAACCTGGAGCCTAACCCTCTGCATAGTTCTCTGAGAGGATATGCAGTTTCACTTGTCCTAGATGGTGTGGACTATGGCCCCAAAGGGCCTTGGGAGGACTTTTCAGAGCCAGACCCCACACAAAGCAGTTGGAGTAGGTGGCTTGGAGGACATATTTGCCATGATGAAAGGAGATCTAATTTCAGATCCCCTCTCTGGTTCCCTCACACCTCCAGGGCGTGAGTTTTCCACCTCTGATCATCAGAGCTGTGGTCACTGCTCTGGCTCAGGGCAGTCCACTCAATACACAACAACAATGTGGGCAATTCACATCACTTCTACCCACCACATGTCTTGGAGTTCCCCCTAATTTGATCAAATAAATTGCCTCTTTAAGAGGGTGGTGTTATTCCTTTTTAAATTGTCTGCATATATTTATTTACTTTGAATCTTCTAGTTGCCATGGTACCTTACTGCTGTTGAGCAAAGGGGAAGTTTGAGAATGAACGATTCATTTATCCCTCTAAAAGGCTGAGGGTAATGAAATATGCTGATTTTTCTCCTGCCTCTGTGCCTCCCAGATGCTCTTTTGCACTCTCCTCACACAAGGATGACCACACTGCCCTGAGATGCTGGTTTCCTAGCTAGGGCAGTCTGCAACCTATTGGTCTAGATGGAAATAGTGAAGTGCCTGGTTTGAGTGATACTGAATAGAGAGCCTGTTAATCCCATAGTCTTTCATCCATGGCTTTGGACAGAAATTATGAAGGCAGAAGATTTACACCTTCAGCAAGGCCTGGGCCATGGTTTTCCACTCTGCTAACCCTGCCTTGAAGCAATGCTTCAAGAAAGCACTGAATGCAGATTTGAAGACAGGGAGGGGTGTGGGATCTACAACATCCCAAGGAAGGAGAATTTCAGCCAGATAAGAGACCATGATGTGAGCTCTTGGCACTAATGTGTGGGTGGATACGGCTTGGTTGTCCAAGTATGACCAGAAGGCTTAACAGGACAGGTTTGCTTAACTACATTTCAGGGTTTTTCCCCTGGCTACTTGGCTGATTCTTAGAATCATAGAATCATAGAATCATTTAGGTTGGAAAAGACCTTCAAGATCATCGAGTCCAAACAACATCCATGCCCACTAAACCATGTTCTGGAGTACCCCATCTACGTGCTTTTTGAATACCTCCAGAGATGGTGACACCACCGCTTCCCTGGGCAGCCTGTTCCAATGTGTGACAATGCTCTCCGTAAAGAAATTTTTCCTAATATCTAAACTAAATCTCCCTTGCCGCAACTTGAGGCCATTTCCTCTCATCCTATCTCCAGCCACCTGACAGAAGAGACCAGCACCCACCTCACTACAACCCCCTTTCAGGTAGCTGTAGAGAGCTATAAGGTCTCCCCTCAGCCTCCTCTTATCTAGGCTAAACAGCCCCAGCTCCCTCAGCCGCTCCTCAGAAGACTTGTGCTCCAGGCCCCTCACCAGCTTGGTTGCCCTTCTCTGGACATGTTCCAGCACCTCAATGTCTTTCCTGTAGTGGGAGGCCCAAAACTGAACACAGAACTCGAGGTGCGGCCTCACCGGTGCCAAGTACAGGGGAACAACCACCTCCCTGCTCCTGCTGGCCACACTATTGCTGATACAGGCCAGGATGCCGTTGGCCTTCTTGGCCACCTGGGCACACTGCTGGCTCATATTCAGCCAGCTGTCAGCCAGCACCCCCAGGTCTTTCTCTGCTGGGCAGCTTTCCAGCCACTCTTCCCCAAGCCTGTAGTGCTGCATGGCGTTGCTATGACCGAAGTGGAGGACCCGGTACTTGGCTTTGTTGAACTTCATACGGTTGGCCTCAGCCCATCGATCCAGCTTCTTCTCCTTCTCACAGATAAGTCAACTGCCAGGTCAGCTCAGGTTGACAGGGACTTTGCAGGGAAGAAAGATGACTTCTTCTGTAGTACAGGATGCAGGCTGCTTCCTAGGACTTTGCTGTGCTTTTCCACAAATTTGATTTACTAAATCCCGTGCTCATGTAGGGCCTTCAGACACTGCCAGTGCTTTGATCCTCTTCTCCGTTTTTCTCCAGCACGTCACAGGTGTGAATTCTGGCCCTTCGCTGCAGGATGCTGCAGGGCCGTGTGACATGGGAGGGCGGACAGAGCAGATGCTCAGCAGACCCTGGTGAACTGAACATCTGCTACATGACTGAGCACATCTTCCCAGCTCAACAAGCCCACGTATTCTCTATTCACTATTGCCCCATGGCTGTGACATTTCTGAGCAAACAGCATGTGGTAGTCAGTCCTGCTCCCCTTCCTCCAGTGAGCCTTGATTCTCATTTCACTGGGACCTGGAGAAAGGCAAATTAGGCTGGCCCAGGAAAGAGATGTTAAATAGTCAGCCCGTGCATAACTGATCTGTCTGTCAGTGGTACAATTCCTGCTCCCAGACTGGATGCTTGTTATTTTTAATTAGGAACGAGCTGACAGGAATATCCTCAGACCTCTGGGTTTGCAGGCCAATTATCAAAGCAATTCATGAAAATTCATGCAAGTGACAAGTCTCAGTTTGCCCCACAGTAAAGATGGGGTTGACAGCTGCACAGGTCACCTCAGGTGAGTCCAACACCTTGATGAATATCCATGTGATTTCTCAGTCTCCAGGCACAGCTGAACAGAATTAGTCAGGTAAACAGTAAAATATTCACCTCACTCCTGCAAGGAATGTCAAAGGGCAGAAAATACTTCACTATAAGCATCTCTGGAACTTCCTAGTCTTTTCCACCCTTTCTTGGTTTTTTCCAGAATTCTCCATCAAGCAATGATTTTTCTTTTCCTCCATACATATATATTTATATAAATATGATCTTTTAAACACTGAATCTGCAGGTCTTGGAGATGCACAGGAACTGTCCATCAGTGCTGGGCTATATGGGCTTCCATACCTGGCGGCTTTCATATGTGAACTGGACCTCAAAAATCAAGGAATGAACCTTCAAAACAGATTTCAAAGTCAAGACATAAATCTCCCAGATGTACACATCTGCCTGTGTACAATAGCGCACTTTTAATTTGCCTTGTGGTATTTGAAAGCTGAAGTTCTCAGTAAACCACAAAGCTCTTCTCGGAGAGGCTTTAAAATGGGGGGAGTGGGAGGGTGGGGTGTGGAGGCTGAGGATGAAAGACCTCTGGTGATATTAGAAGAGTTAACAATACTGCTCCTCCAGTCTTCCCTTCGGCACTTTCTTTCCTGCTGTGTATGTCCTTTTGGGATGTGATGGAGACAAGTGAGATTTGCTTCTTTACTGGGCAGATTCCCATCATTTAAAGGTCAAGCAATTCACTTAGCTCAGGGTGGGTTTGCCGCCTTTGTTGCCAGCCACAGACTGGCTCCCGTCCTGATTTAGGCCCTGATTCTGTACTGTCAGTGAGTCATTGCATAGGCAGATGCTGGATGTACCTCTTGTCACTCTATAAATCATGCTTTATTGCTTACACTTGCAGAATAGCAGCACACTAACCAAGAGCAGCCAAGGTGTTTGGAGTATTTGACATGTCAGCTTTGCATGCATGCTGACCTGAGCTGAACTGAGTTGAGCTGCAGGGCTTTGCAAAGCTGCTTTCAATTCAAAGCTGAGCAGCCTGCTGTTGATGCAACAGGACTGAAAGCACGGTCTTTACATACCAGAAATGCCCTCTGTTCTTCAAAAATGAAATGTCTTTTCTATCCCTATCCAGCAAGCCCAGCTTCTTCCCCGTCCTTTCCCATTTAAAATGTCAATAGCAACTTCTGTGCAGGGCATTTCCAAGGACTGACAGCCAAAGAGGGTTAATAGACTGAGGTATATCTGAAGGCCATCAATTCTTTGCAGGCAGCATTAATTCCTAAGAAATGACCTGTACCTTAATCATTATTGCTTAAGTGATTTTTTCCTGACCTTTATTTGAAGTGATGTGGCAAGATGTGAGTTATTCCCTGAGTCAGGGTTCTCCATAGGAGGATTTTCATGCATATATACTTATATTTTTTAAGGAGTTATTTTCTTTAAAACATCTCCCATGTGCAACTGATTTGATTAATGCTGCTGAAAAAGATCAGTTTTGCCTGTGATAAGAAGACAGGGGTGTAGATTTGTTTTCTCCTCACCAGTATTTGGGGCTGGGGGATGATGATGACTGTAGGTACCTCCTGTCTTCATATTGCTCAAAAGTTTTCCTGGTTTTTTTTAAGTGTGCGCACTTCAGATGCTGTCCTAATCTGCACAGATCCTAACTACTGCCTGCAGCACTGTTAATATGTGTGCATAAGGCACAGACTGGGCAAAGACTGACATGAAAGAAACAGGAAGGCTTGTGAAACCACTGGTGAGAAGAGGGGAATGGATGGTATTGACTGAACAAAGGGAACATGATTTATAAATGGTGTATGTTGAGTTCTGGACAGCATTAGGGCTGCTTTGTGCTATTTCTCCAGAACAAAGATGACCTCAGAGTATGGATGTATCACCCAGGTGAAGTGGGATCTTCCAGCAGAGTGGGGCCCATAGTAATAGCTTCTCATGTTGATCATGACTGGGGTCTGTGTCCAGGACACATCTGGATGACCTTACCCCTCTGCTAGGAGGGGCTCTGAACTGTGAGGTCCCACAACAGTGCAGAGAAGAGTCAGGACCCCCTGCACTCTTTGGGTACAGCCTCCCTTCAAAGCCAACCTGTGGAAGATGTTGGGTGAAGACGCTAACTGCAGTTCTCTGAAGGGTAAGGTGAGCATGCAATGGAGCAGGCAATAATGCAAAATCTGAGGACCCATGCTGCTGCCACAGGACCACCTTCTCCTGTGACAGTGTGGTCCTTGCATGGATCCAAAAGCCCCAGGGAGGAGAAGACAAGGGTTCCTAGCATTATTTATATATTGTGTGTTAGGTGGCAAGTAACAATTGGCAGAGCTGATCCTGTCTCTAGCTCTTGATTTTCCTTTCCTGAAAGCTGTTTGACTAAAATAGTATCTAGCAGTGACAGCAGATGAGATAGAGGAGATTTAACTAAGGTATTTAAATTATGAAGGACATAGTTAAAGTTGCTCTCTCATATTATAAGAAAATAAAGGGGTCACTGGATGAAGTTAATGGCCAGTGCATTTAAAACAAATTAGAGGAGGTACTTCTTCATGTGGTGTGAAGTCAGCCTATGGAATTCATTACCACAGCAGGTCAGGGAGTCAAATGCTGCAGGCAGATTGAAAAATAGGCTGGATAATTTTATGGCCAATAATAACATTTGTAGCTATAGCTGTGGGATACAGTGGGAGGTAGCAGGTGGTGGTATTCGCAATACACACTGATGGCAGCAGGAGCAGCCAAGCAAAGCGTTTCTCTCTAGGTTCTGCTGAGTGAAAATGCTGCTCTTTTCTCTTCTCTTTGTCAGCCTGAGGGGTGCAATGAACCAAGATCAACCCACTCCACCATCTGTCCTGAAGAAAGCAGGGTACCTTGTTCATGGAATGAAGGTCAGGCAAAAGCTAGCCTAGCAAACTTTGGCTGGACCAGTAAAGTTTGGACCATTCCAAGAGTGTGTGTTGTACACAACTTCAGGAGACTAGTCTAAGTTCATCTTCTGTGTGTAAAGATGTGCTGGCAGAATCACTGTTATGGGTTGGTGTGGCAGGGTTTTGGTAGCAAGGGAGGGGCTGCAGGGGTGGCTCCTGTGAGAAGCTGCCAAAAGCTCCCCTGACTCCAAGTCGGACCCCCTTCTGGCCAAGGCCAACCCAAACAGTGATGGTGGTAGCACCTCTGGGATAACATATTTAAGAAGGGGACCTGTAGCGAGTAGGGGGATTGGAATGTGAGAGAAACACCTCTGCAGATACTGAGGTCAGTGCAGAAGGAGGGGGAGGAAGTGTGCCGGAGAAGGGGATGCCCCTGCAGCCCGTGGTGAGACGGCAGGCTGTGTCCCCCCAGCCCATGGAGGGGAGCGGGGGAGCAGATGTCCACCTGCAGCCCAGGGAGGATGCCACGCCGGAGCAGGAGGATGCCCCCGAAGATGGCCATGATTCTGTGGGAGAGGACCCACACTGGAGCAGCCTGTGCCTGAAGGACTGTAGCCCATGGAAAGGACCCACGCTGGAGCAGTTCGTGAAGGACTGCAGCCTGTGGGAAAAACTCATGCTGGAGAACTGTCTGCTGTGGGAGGGACCCATGCTGGAGCAGGGGAAGAGTGAGGAGTCCTCCCGCTGAGGAGGAAGGAGCAGCAGAGACAAGGTGTGATGAACTGACCCCAACCCCCATTCCCCATCCCCCTGCGCTGCTGGGAGGAGGAGGTGGAGAGAACCAGGAGTGGAGCTGAGCCAGGAAGGAGGGAGGGGTGGGGGAAGGTGTTCTAAGGTTTGGTTTTACTTCTCAGTATCCTTGTTTTGATTTGATTTGTAGTAAATTAAATTGATTTTGTTTCTTCCCCAAGTTGAGCCTGTCTTTTGTCTGTGACCATAAGTGGTGAGTGATCCCTCCCTGTCCTTGTCTCAACCCACGAGCCTGCCTTTATATTTTCTCCTCATTCCACCGTGGCCAAGGGGGAAGGAGTGAGCGAGCGGCTGCGTGGTGCTTTGTTACCGGCTGGGTTTAAGCCACGACATTCACCTACACTGCTCTACCATAAGATTTACCCTGGGCATTTGTCCACGTGCAAATCAAGTGACATTTTTCCTGGTGAGGAGAAGAAAAACTGAAATCCTATTGCCATCCAAGGACAGAATGCAATCCCAACATGCAAAAATTAAGATACTGGCTTGATAACAGAAATGGGATTTCCCACTGGATTTCATGGGTTCAGCTCAACACTCAGCAGCTTTTCAGCACAGACATCCAGGGAATTTAGTAGTCATGTTCGCTGGCTGTCCAGACCTGACTTGCTTTTTGTTTTCTAAGTCAATAAGGCCATAGGCAGACTTGCCTTACGTACAGCATAAACCGTAGTGATAGGTACTTACCAAAGCTGAAATCAGAAGCCGTGACTCTCTCAATTTGAGGTAAAGTGCCCTAGATGGAGCCCAGCAGCTGGGAATACATAACATAGTCTAAACAGATGACGTAACTGGAAGATATTTTAAATATTTGAGGCCTCTCAAATGCAGGGGGATTGAAATGTCTTTCAAATAGCAATTGAAAGTCAAGGTCTCTGGTTTTCAGTGCACCTGGAGGTCATGATTTTATCTATGTAATGTTTTCTCTATAAGTGTATTACTGCACTGAAGGTTTTCTTTAACAGTTTGACAAGCTGAACTATGCCAGAGTTCAGGCAAGCATTCAGGCCTACAGAGTCAAGCAAGCATTTTAACTCAGTCAGGTTTCTGCCTGATGAGAGAATCTTTTTAATCTCTGAAGAGCATGCAGCCTGTGCAAATTTATATACAAAGAGGTTTTTTTATCAAATAATTCAATGGGAAAGGGTGGAGGGACATTCTGTATCCTTCCTTGCTCCTTTAATAAAGGACAGCTGTAAATGCACAACACAATTTGCTCAGGCATGGAGGGGCAGGAGATGTCCTGGACAACCACAGTTCAATTTGTTCTCCTAGGGTCAATGGAGCAAAATCAGATAAACCAGCTGCTGCACAATGCAGTCTCTTACCATGGGCCCTTAAAGATGGGAATTCTGGGATATGTATCTGAAAAAGTAAAATGAGTATGGCAGTCTTGGAATACATGGTCAGAGCAACCATGAGCCCGGGAAAACCCCATGAGGGGTGTTGTGGTTTAACCCCAGCTGGTAACTAAACACCACACAACTGCTTGCTCACTCCCCTCGGTGAGATGGAGGAGAGAATCAGAAGGGTAAAAGTGGGAAAACTCGTGGGTTGAGATAAAGGCAATTTAACAGGTAAAGCAAAAGCTGCATGCACAAACAAAGCAAAGCAAAGAATTCATTCACCACTTCCCATGGGCAGGCAGGTGTTCAGCCATCTCCAGGGAAGCGGGGCTCCATCACATGTAACAGTTACTTGGGAAGACAAACACCATCACTCCAAAAGGTTCCCCCACCTTCTTCTTCCCCCAGCTTTATATCCTGAGCATGATGTCACATGGTGTGGAATATCCCTTTGGTCAGTTGGGGTCAGGTGTCCCAGCTGTCTCCCCTCCCAACTTCTTGTGCATGTCCAGCCTACTCACTGGTGGGGAGTGTGAGAAGCAGAAAAGGCCTTGACTCTGTGTAAGAACTGCTCAGCAGTAACTAAAACATCCCTGTATTATCAACACTGTTTTCAGCACAAATCCAAAACATAGCCCAAAACAACACTAGCTACTATGATGAAAATTAACTCTATCCCAGCCAAAACCAGCACAAAGGGTTTGGAGGAGGCTCAGTATGCTGAAAGAATCATGAGACACAGAAGGAGAAATGTTCCAGCAGAAAGAAATATATGCAGTTTGTGGAGCCTTGGAAGAAAAGTAACAGCTGTGATGATGGAGATGTCAGATTAGGATAGAAAAAAGGACCAGCAATAACCATGACATGTCTCTGGTGGCTATGATGAACAGCTGGGGAAGAGGGGGATTGTACCCAAAGCACAGAGCAGTGCACGTGAGCTCTTACGTTCCTGGCTTTGGAAAAGCAAGTTTCAATCCTGTGGGAAACTCTTATCTAGCGTTCTGTTTTGTCCTCAAATTCTCATCAAATGTTACAAAATAAACTTCTCATGGCAAGGAAAGTTTCAGTAAAGTTGTGGGGACATGTTTCTGGAAAGGTCAAGTTTGTTCTCATATGCCATTCACCTTTTCCGGACTGCAGGGCTGTGGTGCACAATGAAGGATTCTCTGTCCCAAATGAGTCCAACCTGTGAGGACTGAGGGGTCATGAAGCACTTATACAATCTCTCTCATAGCACACGGGCTAGCTGTAAACCTGAAGCATGATATTATTACTACTACTATTGTTATTATTGTCATCATTATTATTATTATTGTTGTGAGTGTACAGGACATCAATAAATTAGGGCAAAGCAGCATCTCATCACATGGGGAATTAGAGTTTTCTTCACTGAAAACACACTGCTAAAACAACTCTGTTACAAGGCCAATATCTGTACTATGAAATCATAATTCCTATCCCCTTAAATGTGGAATCAGCTCACATCTGTATGATGCAGTCAAAACATGGCACAGCAATTTCATTGAAGGTATCTCCATGCTCTCGTGAATGTCTGAAACCCAAAGGCATGTTTCTGTGATCTTGGACCTACTCTTTTCTCTGAAAGAGTCCTGCTCTTTACCTCTGGATCAAATTCAGTCTCCTTATTTATGTGTGACCCTGCATTGGAAATAATCCCTTAGATCAATTCTCCTGTTGTTGATTAGTCTGTTCCCTGTCCTTCTACAGTCCTCTGCAGAGGAATTGTTGGGTGAAGTATAAGTTGGAATCACGGTGTTGGTATCCCACATGGACTTTGCTGGTAATAGATAAGGACCCCATTCTGATCCATGGCATCAGACCATACAAATACTCCCTTGACTCTTTTTGAGCTGTTTTAGGAGTAATGACACAATGAAAATTGAGATCTGAATACTCTACTCTCTTGACTGGGTTTTGTTATGCTACCTGGCATTTCAGAGTGAGGCAGATCTGTTGTCCCAAATTGAAAAAACGACTATCAGTGGAAGCACTGCATCAGTGAACAGTCATTTCTCAGGCCAGGGCTGAATACACTGAGTTTCATCAAGCCAAAAGGAAAATTTAGGCTCCAGAAGTCAAGGTAGAGCAGGTTTGGCTTGCAAAGAAATGTGCTACAGAGCAGAAGGTATGACCTATGGGGCCCCATCAACTCCTAGTGTACAGCTGAGCCTCAAGACTTGTGCTAAGCATCACTGCTTTTGAGGAAGGAGTTTGGTGACCTTCACACCCCCATCCCCTTCTCTTTGAACAACTCACTACTGTGAACTTCAAAACACTAACTACCATTGGAAAATTTTATATTTTTGCTGGATATGTTTTTTTTTATTTGCCTTTTATTTTTAGTTATTTTTGGGTTTTATTTTCCAGTTTGCTTGTTTGTTTCTCAGTCATCTTTGTTTTATGCCTAGAGTTGCTGGGTTCCTGCTCTTCATAGTCAAACTGCCCCTCAGGGAAAGCCTGAGACAGATGCTGGTTTTTTCCTTGTAATGTAAGCTGTTTTCAATGTGTAAAATGCTTAATAACGCAAGTCATTTCACTCACCCATTCCTTGACATAATTTGTATGAGTTGATTTTGTAAGCAATGAGTTAGAGAGCTTTGAAGCTTACATCATTATCTGGGCAAAGAATATTAAGTATCATTAACAAACAATCCCCTGTTTCAGTGGTCCCTGCATCCAGCTTCCTCTCACTAGAGTAGTGGTTATAAAGCTTCTTGAAACATTAGAATTGAAGGACCAGATTGGAGTCAAGGTCCAGATAGGCCAAAGTCCATGGAGTCAACAGAAGAGGAACATGTAAGAACCTCCTGCAATAATCTGGTCTCCAGGTTGTTTCTTCAGTAGCTAGGAATTAGGTTAAAGTATGACACTTAATGTCCCTTCCACAGTTTTTCTTATGCAGGATGATGGTAATTCTGAAGGTCCGTCACAGTGACATAAGTGATGAAACCTCAAAAGTTATTAGCTTGAAGGACTTCTGCTGTTACTTCCATTGACTACTTACACTTTGGGCCATAAAACATTTCTGTCTCTAAATTCTGAATTTCCCTTCTTTCAGACTTGCCAGAGATGTCATTATTTTTGTGTCTGGAGGCAGGATGGACACAAATTCCTATAGAGCTACTTTTTCAGGAGAGCTGAATGTGCCTATGTCTGTGCCAGGTCACGTGGAAGTGACAGTCTTCACAGAGTAGGCCCGGAGGGGCTCTGGTGTTGTGACCAATGTACAGCAGAAACATATATCCACGCTCAGAAAGGGTGTCCTAGGAGCAATGTTGAGGAACGTGACAAGCCCAAGCTTTCTGATTGCTCCTGAGAGGTGAGTCCATCCAGCTGCTTGCTCTTTATGCTGTCCAGGGGTACCTGAGCACTTTTGAGTCAGGGATACCATCAAGCCTTGGAGACCCTCTGATATGATAAAGCGTCACCTCTGCTTCACAGGCAGGGAACTGAGGCATAGCAAAAAATGAAAGGATTTGCTCAACGTCTCCCTTGCAACCAAATGTAAAGTGGAGGGGTATGCCAAACCCTGCTTCCTATTTAATCCCTCAGCCACTCTTCAGCCATCTCACTCGGCCAGCTTTTCTTCTGTTTTAGCAAGTTTGCTCCTCTGCTTACTAATGGGCCTTTTCCTTTTCTTTTTTTTTAAGTTCATGCAAATCATTGTTTATGCTTAACCTTTAAAATTCCTAAGCATAATGACTGACAACAGCATGAATAAGTATTCTAAAACAAACCCCTTATGGTTCTTATTTGCATTTTTCTCTGAGCACACATATTAAGATAATATAAGATATTAAAACCTGGTAAGATTATCAACCAGGATTTACTCACCTGATATTTTTGTCACCTCAAATAGCTTTGTTGTTTATGCTCCAGCTCAAATCTCCACCCAGTGCTGGTTAATTACCCTATCATCATGATTATATCATAACAAATTTATCAGCATTTTAAATGGTACAGTGTCATGGTGTCAGAAAGGAATTACAGAGATGGCTCACAGTTGATTGTTATCATTAAATGTGACATATAAAAACAAAGTTGCAATTTGAAACTTTTCCCTCCATTCCCAGTGAAGACATAAATAAAACTCCCTTTCAGGCACACTGATAACGTTAGGCAAGTAAACTTTGAGAGCACTGTAATGTTTATGAAGTGCAGTGTCTCATAAAATCAGTGATTAATCAGACAAAATGAAAGGCCTATAAAGTGAAATTTATAAGTAATGCACACCAGTTCGTTCAGGAACATTTGTAAAGCTGAAATGCAGTGGGAGAAAAAGCAGATGACTTGCCTTACTGGAACTGGGGCTTATCAGATTGTGGTGTCAGTAGATGATCCACCATGCATTTATTGTGTATCCCAGCTCCAGAGATCAGGATTTTTCTGATAATTCATATACCCTAGTGACCATAATATCTTGTGACCTGCCCACAAGCCTGATAGTTTAGCCATTAAAAATAGTGTTTCGAAGAGCATGGTGTGAGAGACTGAAAGAGTTAATGTCTCAAACATATTGGTGGGGCAAGTTCTGCATAAGGGGGAGCTGAGCATAACAAGGGACCCTGCACAGCAATGAAGTAGGTCAGTGACAGGGCCCGGGAGGTGGGCCAGAGGGTGCGCAGTTCCGCGGTCTGAGGGGCTGAGCAGGGCAGCTCGCCGTATATGGCCAAATGTCAAAGAACGGCCATACCTGCGGGGAGGGATGACCCCCAAGCCCACCAGCCCGTTTCCCAAAGGTTCTGGAAGCACAAACCACACACATCTAATTAGTGTAATGAGTTCGAGTGCCCGCCCAAAGGAGGGGCAAGGAGATCGTAAAAGGACACAAACTGAAGCCCCACATGCGCGCACCCTCCAGAACTGGACCCCTCGGCTGGCTGGACCAATGCTGGACCCAGGACTGGTGAAAGGATTGCAGGGAAACAAAGAGAGACAGAGAGACAGAGAGAAAAGAGAAAGGTTTCCCTTTTCCTCTTTTCTCTCTTTTATCTTTTTTCTTTCATCTTTTCTATCTTCTTTCTCTCTCTCTTTTCCCATAATCCCCGCACCTCAACCCTTTAGACACAAACCGTTGACCCAGTCTGGGACTAGGAGTAGATCCAGCCACCCCTGGGCTCCTCTCTGAGGAGGAGTCTGGAAAGCAAGGGGGTCCGCTCTGAACCTTGTGACTCAACAGGATGGCTCACCTTATTGTCTTCCCTGAACTGATCCCCAGATAAGCAAGGCCTGTAGTATATGTTTGGTGATGTATGGTTAGCATGTGTTACACAGTTTACTGACATAGTTTCATGCCAATTCTTGTTGTGAGTGAGTAAAAGTTGAGTTTTGTGAGTTAAAGGATCCCGGGTTTTGTTTCACCTTAGTCCTGACCTGAGAATTGGCAAACCTGAGTTGTCGTTCTGAGAAACTGGGATGTAACGCATGGAGCTAATGGCTTGAAAGGTGGGTTATGTTTTGTGTGCCAAGACAATCTGGAGGTCCAGAAAGAGACACGTTCTGTAGCCAATGTCTGTGTAAATATAGGTTCTGTGGAGTCCAAAAGTGTTTAAAAATCTTGCTTGAGCTTGTTGCTAGACTTGGCTTCCTACTGAAAAAATGCTCAACTGAAATAGCTAATAGAGATAATAGAAATCAGCTAATTCCATTTACTGTCACGGAAGCCATTGTAGGGGGAAGGTTTTTGTAACAAAATGATTCTGAGTGTGGTTTAAACAAGAGCTTGAATCCTTACACATTTATTATTATATAAAAGCCTGGCACAGTTCTTTCTGCAATTAATCAAAATATTTTGGATGTCTCTGGAGTGTGATCATTTTACATTATTCAGGGCAAGTCCAAGAGCATCTTCACCTGTTTGTGAACAGAGAGAGGAAAAGCAGCATTTGAATAGGTTCTGAACTCTGAGAAATGGCTTCTTGGACACTGTACAGGTGAAACTGTGATCCCTCAAAAGGTGTTTGATTTTGTTCTGTTCTTCAGAGATTCCCTGAATGCAAATATGCAGACCTTCTTTCCTGTGCCCCCGAACTGCACCTTCCCACAGCTCTGTTCATGCCTGCAGGAAAAGAGTTCACAGTTTGTCCCCATCATGCCAAATTATTCTCCCACTGGGGAAACCCATTCTCTCGTGTGGTTCTTAATGACTTCTCTAACTACCCAGAGTCCTTCCTGAAACATCAGCTCAGTCACTTCACCTAAGTATTCAACAAAACCAGTAGATGGAAAGCATTTTTTTTCAGTCTAGCATTCTGGGATCCACTCTTAAAGGAAACACTGTCTTGCAAAACAGAATGTTTTGGACAATTTCCTCTTGTTCAGGGTGCATGAATTGTAATTACTGGTTAATGCTCCCAATAACCAGTAAGTAGACCATGTATTCTGGGTGAGTAAGTCATTGCTAAATCTAACATGTTTTATTGGCACATGCTTGCAGACATGGGGGAATGAAGACCTTCACATCACAGGAGAAAATCAGGTTCAAGACCACCTGAGGAACCCTAACTTATGTAAGTCTGTGGGATCCAACAAGATGCATCCCAGGGTCCTGATGGAATTGGCTCATATAGCTGCCATGCCATTCTCAATGATATTCGAGAAATAGGGCAGTCAGGCATAGTTCCCAGTGACTGGAGAAAAGGGAAACATCACACCCATTTTTAAAAAGGCTAAAAAGAAAGACCCCGGGAACTACCAACCAGTCGGCCTCACCTCTGTGCCTGGTAAGATCATGGAACAGATCCTCCTGGAAACTATGTCAAGGAATATGGATGACATGGAGGCGATTACATGGCTTCATGAAGGGCAAATCATGCCTGATTAATCTAGTGGCCTTCTGTGATGGAGTGACTGCATCAGTGTACAAGAGAATACCAGCTGATGTCATCTACCTTGACTTCTGTAAGGCCTTTGACACGGTCCCACACAACATCATTGTCGCTAAATTGGAGAGAGAGGGATTTGATGGATGGACTCTCTTATGGATAAGGAATTGGCTGGATGGCTGCATCTAAAGAGCTGCAGTGGTCAACAGCTCAATGTCCAAATGGAGATCAGTAACAAGTGATGGCCCTCAGGAGTCCGTATTGGGACTGGTACTGTTCAATATCTTTATTAATGACATAGTGGGATTGAGTGCACGGTCAGCAAGCTTGCAGATGACACTGAGTGGTGCAGGAGGCAGAAATAAATGGACGCCTGTAAAGTTGAAAGCAGACAATGTTTATTGCTAAAACACACACGTATTTATAATCACATATTCTGCAAAGTCACTGTACATGCGCACAAGCATAAAATATGATTGGTTATACCAACTCTGTACACGCGCATAAACATAGGACATAATTGGTTATACCAACTAAAATATGCAAAACTTGTCTCAGTCTAGTTGGTCAAGATAAACTGCCAAATTGAGGTTCTTTGTGCCAAGTTCCCTTTATCGTGGAATGTGCACCTGTGTTCTTCTAATTGGCATCTTTCTTTTTTTGTCTTCTTGTTTATTCTGTTCAAGGTCTTCTAAAGGCATCTGGAATGCTCTTGCAACCGTTAGCTAAATATGTGTCCACAGAGTGGTGTACTTGGTATGCTTGAGGGAAAGGATGACATCCAGGGGCACTTTCACAGGCTGGAGGAGTGGGCCCATGTGAAGCTCATGAAGTTCAACAAGGCCAAGTGCAAGGTCCTGCATCTGGGTTGGGGTAATCACCAGTATCAGTACAGACTGGAGGATGAATGGATTGAGAGCAGCCAGTGGGGAATGACTTGGGGATACCTGGTGGATGAAAAATTAGTTGTGAGCCAGCAATGTGCACTTAGAGCCCAGAAAGCCAATCGTATACTGGGCTGAATCAAAAGAAGCGTGGCCAGCAGGTCGAGGGAGGTGATTTTCCCGCTCTGGTCCACTCTCATGAGACACCTCCTAGAGTACTGCATCCAGTTCTGGGGTCCTCAGTACAAGAAAGACATGGACCTGTTTGACCAGGTCGAGAAGAGAGCCACAAAAACTATCAGAGGGCTGGAACATCTGTCCTATGAAGAAAGGCTGAGGAAGTTGGGGTTGTTCAGCCTGGAGAAGAGAGGGCTCTGGAGACGCCTAATTGTGGCCTTCCAATATATAAAGGGGGCTTATAAGAAAGACACAGAGGGAATGTTTACCAGGACAGGATAAGGGGTCAGGGTTTTAAACTGAAAGAGGGTAGATTTAGATTGGGTATAAGGAAGAAATTCTTTACAATTTAGGGTGGTGAGACACTGGAACAGGTTGCCCAAAGAAGTTGTGGATGTCACATCACTGGAAATGTTCAAGGTCAGGTTGGACGGGGCTTTGAGCAAGCTTATCTAGTGAAAGATGTTCCTGCCCATGGCAGCGGGGGTTGGACTAGATGATCTTTAAAGGTCCCTTCCAGCCAAACCATTCTGTGATTCTAAGATTCCATGGTTCTATGACTCTATGATTCTATAATGGGAAAAGCATGTCCCAACAGTAATTGGCTAAAAGTGCTTAATCTTCAAGCTTTAATTTTGCACTATGTTGTTCTGAGAAGTTGGCTTCTGAGGAGAGTTCTTTGTGGGAAGGTCCATAAATGTCTTGCTGATATAAGTTGAACGTCCTCATTTCTATCATTTGCAACAGGGGTGGAAGAGCAAAAGATCTGGAGTACAAAAGAGTCCATGTGCTCAGAAAAGGAGCTTGCTACAGAAAGCAAACTGAATACGTTAAGTCCTGAGCTGGGCTTCTTCCATTTGTCAGTGCGTTTAAACCTTTGAATGTTTGACTCCTAAAGAACGATTAAGTGAATACTTGATGGGCAGAAATTGCTGGTACACCAGTGCTTTCCAAATCCTTCAGATCACTGACAGCCCTCAGAATATCATATGGATCACCTTATCCTCACAATTGTATTGGAAAACATCATAAAGATGGTATGAACCCTGTGGGCTTCTGGTAACCTATAGTTGACAATCTGGGAACTAATCCCTAGTAGTGTCCCACTAAAAACCATGTATTAACACAGATTTAAAGGAATATCTGTTCCAGGAAGATACATGGTTGACATCATCAAGCAGTTAAGAAGGAGAAAGCCTGCTGTAGCTTCAGCCGTGCAGCATTAAATTGAAATGAAAATTGCTGGTGTCTTTTAATAGATATGCACACATTAGAAATCCAGCTCTGGTTTTACATCTGCTTTGGGTTCATTACTCTGTGCTACAAGAAAGCATTTAGAAAAAGATTTTGACCTCTGCTGCATCCAGAATTCTTCAGGAAGACAAAGAATCTGTTTTTTTCATCACATATTATCTGTTCACCTCTAGTGTGAGTTGAGCCTCAGGACTAAGGGACAACTTAAATGGTAATTTCAGCTTTTCCTCTAGTTCTGGCCATAAAGTTAACATCTTTCCTTCAGCACCTTCTGTTAAAAAAAGAAAAATCTACATGCAGGAAAATGTCAAAGATGACCTATTATGAGGAAATAACTTGTGTTACAAGGAAATGGTGCCCTCAGAACAGCTTGAATAAGGAATGCAAAAATACCAGCGAAAGCTCAGATGTAACAGAACATTTTTCTGGATTTCATGGCTTTAAGTGTTCTGCAACAAAGATTTTGATTTTGTTTTAGGCTACTGGTAAGTGCTTTGTGGCTTTCTGTGAGTGGGAGCTGAGGACATAAAATCTCTTGCATAGACGCTTGTTGCTGATTATTTGGGTCCCTTTTGCTATTGGAAACAATCCCAGCTTTGGAAAGGTTTTATTGTTAGGAAGGCATCCATCTTGCATGGTTGTTCATGTTACACAGTGATGGGCTTATAGTTTCAACAGCATTAACAGTTCCAAAACATCTCCAGCATGAAAGAGTAGCAGCAAAATAGAAATTTTGACAGACACAGTGCTACACAGGGAGTTGGTCTTCTGCAGAGGACAGCAAGCAGGTGATCAGGGTGTACCCCATTAAAATGGCCCTGAGTAAGGTTTACAAGCTTCCACAGAGGCAACAGAGCTCAGTTCCAGAGGCCCATGGGAACAGTCCTGCTCTGTTTGTTGTGCTTGGGCAAAACCTACTCCATGGCCTTCCCCATCCAAGTTTCCTTGCTCTTTTTCTATCCTTCCAAGGGGAAGGGAAAAGAGAGGGAGGAGGGGTGCTGTCTGCTCAGGAGGAGATACTGAGAAGCAGATTTTATGACTATGCTTTTCACATTCCTTATTTCTTCCCACGGCCTCTTCTGGGAGGTGAAATCACAGAATCATGGAATCATTTAGGTTGGAAAAGATGCTTAAGATCATTGAGTCAACTGTTAACATAATTCTACCAGGTCCACCACTAAACCATGTCCCTAAAAGACACATCTACACATCTTTTAAATACCTCCAGGGATGGTGACTCAACCACTTCCCTGGGCAGCCTGTTCCAATGCTTGATAGCCTTTCCAGTGAAGAAATTTTTCCTGATATCCAATCTAAACCTCATCTGGCACAACTTGAGGCCATTTCCTCTCATCCTTTCACTCTTACTTAGGAAAAGAGACTGACACCCACCTTGCTACACCCACCTTTCAGGTAGTTGTACAGGGTGATAAGGTCTCCCCTGAGTGTCCTTTTCTCCAGACTAAACAACCCCAGTTTCCTCAGCTGCTTCTCGTAAGACTTGTTCTCTAGACCCTTCATCACTTGTGTTGCAGTTCTTTGGATGCGCTCCAGTGCATCGATGTCTGTCTTGTAGTAAGGGGCTCAAAATTGAACACAGTATTTGAGGTACAGCTTCACCAGTGCTGAGTACAAAGAGACAATCACTTCTCTAGTCCTGCTGGCCACACTATTTCTGATACAAGCCAGGATGCTATTGGCCTTTTTGGCCACCTGGGCCCAGTGCCGACTCATATTCATCTGCCTATTGACCAACACCCCCAGGACCTTTTCTACTGGGCAGCTTTCCAGCCACTCTTCCTCAAGCCTGTAGCATTGCATGGGGTTGTTGTGACCCAAGTGCAGGACCCAGCACTTGGCCTTCTTGCATCTCCTAGGTGTTGGCCTCGGCCTGTCCAGATCCCTCTGTAGAGCCTTTCTACCCTCAAGCAGATCAACACTCCCACCCAACTTGGTGTCATCTGCAAACTTCATGAGGGTGCGCTCGATGTCCTCATCCAGATCATTAATAAAGAAGTTAAAGAGAACTGGCCTCAGTACTGAGCCCTGGGGAACACAACTTATGACTGGCCACCAACTGGATTTAACTCCATTCACCACAACTCTTTGGGCCCAGTGATCCAGCCAGTTTTTTACCCAGAGAAGAGTAGACCTGTCCAAGCCATGAGCAGCCAGTTTCTCCAGGAGAATGCTGTGGGAAATGGTGTCGAAGGCTTTACTAAAGTCCAGGTAAACAATATCCACAGCTTTTCCCTCATCCACTAAGCGAGTCACCCTGTCATGGAAGGAGATCAGGTTAGTCAAGCAGGACCTGCCTTTCATAAGCCCATGTTGACTGGGTGTTGTGGTTTAAGCCCAGCCGGTAACAAAGCACCACGCAGCCACCTGCTCACTCCTCTCCCCACGGTCACAGTGGGATGAGGAGAAAATACAAAGAAAGGCTCGTGGGTCGAGATAAGGACTGGGAGGGATCACTCCCCACTTATGTTCATGAGCAAAAGACAGGCTCAACTGAGAGAATAAACAAAATCAATTTAAT
The DNA here is from genome assembly GCF_929443795.1 of Astur gentilis. Taxonomy (NCBI): domain Eukaryota; kingdom Metazoa; phylum Chordata; class Aves; order Accipitriformes; family Accipitridae; genus Astur; species Astur gentilis. Next base: position 27,104,103 of record NC_064891.1, read on the forward strand.
TTACTACAAGTCAAATCAAAACAAAGATACTGAGAAGTAAAACCAAACCTTAGAACACCTTCCCCCCACTCGTCCCTCCTTCCCAGCTCAACTCCACTCCCAGTTCTCTCTACCTCTGCCCCCCAGCAGCACAGGGGGACAGGGGATGGGGGTTGGGGTCAGCTCCCCACACATTGTCTCTGCCGCTCCTTCCTCCTCAGGGGGAGGACTCCTCACTCTTCCCCTGCTCCAGTGGGGGGTCCCTCCCATGGGACATAGTCCTTCACAAACTTCTCTGATGTGAGTCCTTCCCACAGGCTGCAGTTCTTCACGAACTTCCCTGGCGTGGGTCTTTTTTGCAGGCTGATTTTCAGTCATACACTGGTCCAGTGTGAGCTTTCCCAGGGAGTCACGGCCGTCTTGGGGGGCATCCCCCTGCTCTTGCGTGAGGTCCTTCCCAGGCTGCAGGTGGGCATCTGTTCCCCTGCTCCCCTCCATGGGCTGGGCAGGGACAGCCTGCCGTCTCACCACGGGCTGCAGGGGCATCCCCTCCTCCCCCACTCCTCCTTCCCCTCCTTTTTCACTGACCTTGGTGTCTGCAGAGGTGTTCCTCTCACATTCCAATACCACTACTCACTACTGGTTCCTCTTCTTAAATCTGTTCTCCCAGAGTCGCTACCACCATCACTGATGGTCTCAGCCTGGGCCAGCAGCAGGTCCAACTTGGAGCCGGGGAAGCTTCTAGCAGCTTCTCACAGGAACCACCCCTGTGGCCCCTCTCCCACTACCAAAACCCCCCCCACCACACAAACCCAACACACTGGGCCTGATCACCTGGTTGTGCTGTGTGATGGCACTCAAGATGATCTGCTCCATAACCTTCCCTGGCACCAAGGTCAGACTGGCAGGCCTGTAGTTCCCTGGATCTTCCTTACAGCCCTTCTTGTAGATGGGCATCACATTAGCTAATCTCCAGTCATGTGGGACCTCCCTGGTTAGCCTGGATTGCTGATAAATGATTGAAAGTGGCTTGGTAAGCACTTCTGCCAGCTCCCTCAGTACCCTTGGGTGGATCCCATTTGGCCCTGTAGACTTCTGTATGTCTAAGTGGTGTAGCAGGTCACTAACCTTTTTCCCTTGGACTATGAGGAATTCATTCTGCTCCCTGCCCCTGTCTTCCAGCTTGGTGAGCTGGGTACCCAGAGAACAACTAGTCTTACTATTAAAGATTGAGGCAAAGAAGGCACTAAGTACCTCATACTTTTCCTCATCCTTTGTCACTATGTTTCCCCCTGCATCCAATAAAGGATGGAGATTCTCCTTAGCCTTCCTTTTGTTGCTCATGTATTTATAGAAACATTTTTTATTGTCTTTCTCTGCAGTATTCAAGTTAAGTTCTAGTTGGGCTTTGTCCCTTCTAATTTTCTTCCTGCATAACCTCACAACATCTTTGAAGTCCTTCTGAGTTGCCTGCCCCTTTTTCCAAAGGTCATAAACTATTCCCCACCCCCACCCCCCCCCCGCCCCCCGAATTCTTGTAAAAGCTCTCTGTTCATCCAGGCTTGTCTTCTTTCCTGCCAGCTTGTGTTTTGGCACATGGGGACAGCCTGCTCCTGCACCTTTAAGATTTCCTTCTTGAAGAATGTCCAGCCTTACTGGACTCCTTTGCCCTTCAGGACTGCTTCCCAAGGGATTCTGTCAACCAGGCCCCTCAACAGGTCAACGTCTGCCCTCCGGAAGTCCAAGGTAGCAGTTCTCCTAACCCCGCTCCTTACTTCTCCAAGAATCAAAAACTCTATTGTTTCATGATTGCTATGCCCAAGACGGCCTTCAAACATCACATCACGCACAAGTCCTTCTCTGTTCGCAAACAACAGGTCCACTGGGGTGCTTTCCCTAGTTGGCTTACTCACGGACTGTGTCAGGAATTTATCTTCCACACTTTCTAGGAACCGCCTAGACTGTTTCCTCTCTGTTGTATTGTATTTTCAGCAGACATCTGATAAGTTGAAGTACTCCACGAGAACAAGGGCTAGTGATTGTGAGACTTCTCCAGCTGCTTATAGAATATTTCATCTGCCTCTTCATCCTGGTTGGGTGGTCTGTAACAGACTCTCACTATGATATCTGCCTTATTGGTCTTTTGCCTGATTCTTACCCATAAACACTTGAGCCTTTCATCAACATCATCAAGCTCTAGACAGTAAAAAATATTTATGTGCCTCTCACTATGCACAAGAAGTGAGACTGGAGGGCTACTTAGATTTGTTTGCAAGTGAGTAGCAGAGGTATAGAAGAAGAACGGTGCAGTGTTGAGTAAATTACTTAGCTGAATGAAAAACAATAGTATCTTTTATCAGATGCCATTAGGGTGTGCCTCAAAGTGTCAGGATAGAGACATCTCAAAACATTTTGTGTATTCTACTGAAAGGAAAAAAATGCTTTTACTGGAAGTGCTGAGACTAAGGAATAACTAGTTAAATAAAAACAGGCATGAGACACTGACTGGAGTTTAAGTCCTTGCAATAAGGTTGATTATTCGCATGGCTGAGCCCAGTGAGATACTTGTTCTTAATGACAAAGCCTGTTAGTCTGGCTGTTTGGTTTTTGGGGTTATATATAGAAAGTTGATGAGGCCAAAGAAATTAAATGTATGGCTAAAATGATGCTACCCATCTGTGCAGCCATTTTAACATGTGCCCCAGGACCAGCCCAAGAGACATCTGGTTGGATTTTGCCTATTTTTTTTCCACTTGGTGTCTTCATTCTCATCTTTACGCTTTATCTTTGTTTCTGCCAAACACTTATCTTGGCTCAGGGGCCTGCTTGAGACTTGTAGGAGACCCAAGACTGAATAGACTAGACTAATAGAATAGACTATTTCAGTTGGAAAGGACCTACAATGATCATCCAGACCAAATGCCTGACCACTTCAGGCCTGACCAACAGTTAAAGCATATTATTATGGGCATTGCCCAAAAGCCTCTTAAACGCTACAGGGATGGGTCATCGACCACCCCACTAGGAAGCCTGTTCCAGTGTTTGACCACCCTCTTGGTAAAGAAGTGCTTCCTAATGTCAAGTCTGAACCTCTCCTGGCACAGCTTTGACTCATTCCCACACGTCCTATCACTGGATCAGCACCTCCCTCTCCACTTCCCCTCCTCAGGAGTCTGTACACAGCCATGAGGTCACCCCTCAGCCTCCTTTTCTCCAAATTAGACAAATCCAGAGTCTTCAGCTGCTCCTCATAGGACATGCCTTCTAGCCCTTTCACCAGCTTTGTTGCCCTCCTCTAGACATATTTGAGTACCTTAACATATGTCTTAAATTGTGGTGGCCAGAACTGCACACAGTATGCAAGGTGAGGCTGCAGCAATGCTTAATACAGTGGGATATTCACCTTTTTCGATGGGCTGGTTATACTGTGTTTGATGCACCCCAGGATGCCGTTTTCCCTCTTAGCTGCCAGGGCACACTGCTAACTCATAGTGAGCCTGCTGTCAACCAGCACCTCCAGATCTATTTCTGCAGGGCTGCTCTCCAGCCACTCATCTCCCAATTTATATCTGTGCCCAGTGCTATTCCACCCCAGGTGCAGAATCCAGCATTTGGTCCTGTTAAGTTTCATGTCATTGATGATTGTCCAACGCTCCTATTTGTCCAAGGCATCTTGTCCCTCAAAAGAATCAACAGCACCAGTTTAGTATCAGCATCAAACTTGCTAATGGTGCATTAAACTCCTGCATCCAAATGGTTCATAAAAATATTCAACAGAAACAGCCCTAAAATTGAGCCCTGAGGAACACCACTGGTGACCGGTCACCAGCCAGATGTAGCCCCATGTGCCGTCCCACTCAGTGGGCTTGGAGGAGGTGATCTTTTAGATAGTCCATTGCTGCACACAGGAGTCAAGACAATGACTCAGGAGGGACAGGGAAAATTTCAACACCCCGTTTTGCTTGGTGAATTTCAGGGCAGGAGTCACGACAATGGCTCCTAAATGCTCAAAATATGTTTTATTTAACATTGACTTATAACACAAGTGTGGCTAAATTTGGCATAGCAGATATTTTGAATAAAAAACTTGACACCTAACAGCTGTAGCAAAATATTTGTAACAACAAGGTAGGAGGAAGAGAAGAGATAAGAGAAAGAGAGAAGAAAGAAAAAAAGGGGAGAGGTAAGTATCACCACCCTTGGATCCAGTGAGAAAACAGTCTCGGTAGTAACTTGTCTGGATTCCTCAGGTGGCAGGCATGCACCTGGTGTTAGTCTCCCACCTTTTTATACCCTTGTCCAAGGGCCCTTCGCACATGTGTTGTGGGGTTTTCTCAAAAGTTCTTGAGGAGGGAGTGTGTGGGGGGTCACTGATGCCCCCTTATCCGATTTAACTTATTTACACAACTGCTGTGGCAAGGGCCCATGGCAAAACTCTGAACCTGTGACAAAACATCCAAAATGCAGCTGCTAGGAAACTTCCCAGAAAGACAATGCCCAGAAAGCCTCTTTGAGGCACAACCACTAGAAAGCCTCCCAGAAACAGTTCAGTACCCCACGTTCACAGGGCATCTCCTGTTTCAGCTGCTTGTGGCTACCTGCGTGGTTGGTTGAGACAAAATGGTTGCCAGTCTCTCAGTCCTTCACACCATCCCGTGGCTCAAACAACCAAAGGCGGTGTAGAAATTGAGTCCTCGTCTTCTAGGGTAAAGTTCTCATCTTCTTGAGTGGTGATTTCAATATAGCGGACAGAAGGAAAGAAAAAAGAAGATAGAGAAGAGATCATACAGTGCATTATAGCTATGGCAATCATTAGGACTATAAAACTACCTAATAAAATCAAACCTATTTTCATCAGCCATGCCCCCCATCCTGTGAGTCCCAAAGATCATAGCAGTGAGGTAAACCAGGAGTTGAGGGAGAGTCCATTGAACCAGTCCTTTGGCTGCAAGGATTGGAAGAATTTGGCAGTTTGGTCTTCCCATTCACTTCAACCCTTTAAGGCCTGCTGTTCAGCCAGTTTGTCACCCAGCACACCATGTACCTGCTCATTTTTCAGTTGAACAACTTGTCCAGAAGGATGCTGTGAGGGACAGGATCAAAAGCCTTACTAAAATCCAGAAGAAGACTACATCCACCACCTTCTCTTCATCCATTAGGTGGGTGACCTTATCAGAGAAGGATATCAAATTAGTTAAACAGGACTTTTCCTTTGGGAACCCATGTTGACTGTGCCTGATGATCGCATTGTCCTTTTTCCAGGAACTGAGGTTAGACTAACAGGTCTGTAATTTCCTGAGTCTTCCCTCACACCCTTCTTGTAAATTGGAATAATGTTGGCTAGCTTCCAGTCAGTGGGGGCCTCCCCAGACTCCCAAGACCTTTGGTAAATGATTGGAATGGGTTGTGCTGTAACATCCACTAGCTCCTTCAGTACTCTGGAATGAATCCCATCAGGCCCCATGGACTTATGAACATTCACCTGATACAGCTGGTCCCTTAGAATTGCAGTGTCCACAAATGGAAGAATCACTGCTCCTGCAGTCATGGTCCTCTAACTCAAGGGAGCAGGCAGCCCAAGGTCTATCAATATTTTTAAAGACTGATGCAAAAAATCATTGAATGCCTCTGCTTTTCTTTCATCCCTATCAGTCAGACGACCATCTTCAACAAGTATCAGTCCAATGTTTTCTTTAGACCTCCTCTTGCCATTAACGTACTTAAAAAAGTCTTTTTTGTTGTCTGACACAATACTGGCCAGTTTCAACTCAGTTTTCAACTGAGCTTTGGCCTTTCATGTCTTCTCCCACAGCTCAGTAATCTTCCTGTGAACTCTGACCTTGCTTCCAGACTTCATACAATTTCTTTTTCCTCTTGAGCTCCATGAGGACTTCCCTGTTCAGTCAAGCTGGTCATCTGCCCTGCTTGCTTGACTTACGACACAGTGGAATTGCCTGCTCCTGTGCTTTTAAGAGGTGGTTCTTAAAAACTCACCAACACTTGTGGACTCGTAAGCTCTCAAAAGCAGATTCCCAGGGTACTCTGCTAAGTAGCTCCCTGAATAGCTTAAAGTTTGCTCTCTTGAAATCCAGGGTAGCAACTCTGCTGTCCTTTTTTCTCTTTACACTGAAAATTTTAAACTCAACCATTTCATGATCACTGTGGTCAAGACAGCCACTTGTCATCACATGTCCCATGAGTCCTCTATTCACAAATAATGAGTGTAGGAGGGCATCTTTGCTACTTGGCTCCCTGAGTACTTGTGTCAAGAAGTTATCTTCTACAAGCTTCCCGAATTTTCCAGACTTGCTTGCCACAGCATTATGGTATTCCCAGTTATGTCTGGGAAGTTGAAATCTCCCATAAGGACAAAGGCTACGGATCCAGAAATTTCTCCTAATTGCCTATAGAATAACTCATCAGTGTTACCATCCTGACTGGGTGATCAGTTGTAGACAACAACTACCAAAGCTCCTTTGTTTGACTGAAGTGCCCTCTTCAGCTATAGCATCTGCCTTGCCTTACTCATTCCTACAGCTTCAAACAGCTGTGAGAAAAACAGCCTTACTCTCCTAGAAGACCTTGGAGAACAAGATGATCCCATTAATTACTGCTAGTTGAATAAAGCAAAAGCTGCAACTATCAAGGGGCAGCAACAGCAATGCTGCTCCACCAAGGCAGGCAAACCAGGAGCCAAAGGTGACCATGGTGCACATTAACCTTGCTGAACAGGGCACAGTCCTGCAGTGTCTGAGCATGGAGGCCAGAGCAAGGTGCTGTTAATGGGGTCCATTGACAGTCTGTTGTGGTTTAAACCCAGCTGGTAACAAAGCACCATGCAGCCGCTCGCTCAGTCACTCGCTCACTCACCATCGTGTCCCCCCCCCACCTGGACACGGTGGGATGAGGAGAAATATAAAGGCAGGCTCGTGGGACGAGGTAAGGACAGGGAGGGATCACTCACCACTTATGGTCACGGGCAAAAGACAGGCTCAGCTTGGGGAAGAAACAAAATCAATTTAATTTGCTACAAATCAAATAAAAACAAGGATAATGAGAAGTAAACGCAAACCTTAGAACATCTTTCCCTGACCCCACCCTCCTTCGGGGCTCAACCCCACTCCCGGTTTTCTCTCCCTCCTCCCCCTGGCGGCACAGGGGGACGGAGAATGGGGGTTGGGGTCAGTTCCCCACACCTTGTCTCTGCCGCTCCTTCCTCCTCAGGGGGAGGACTCCTCACTCGTCCCCTGCTCCACCGTGGGGTCCCTCCCATAGGAGACAGTCCTCCATGAACTTCTCCAACGTGGGTCCTTCCCATGGGCTGCAGTTCCTCACGAACTTCCCAGGCGTGGGTCCTTTCTGCGGGCCGATCTTCAATCACAGACTGCTCCAGCGTGGGCTTTCCCATGGAGTCATGGCCATCTTCAAGGCATCCGCTCCCTCGCTCCCGTCTGTGGGCTGGGGGGACACAGCCTACTGTCTCACCACGGGTTGCAGGGGCATCCCCTCCTCCCCCGCTCCTCCCCATCCTTCTTCACTGACCTCGGTGTCTGCAGAGGGGTTCCTCTCACATTCTAATCCCCCCCACTCACTGCAGGTTTCTCTTCAATCTGTTATCCCAGAGGCGCTACCACCCTCACTGTCTGGGTCGGCCTGGGCCAGAGACGGGTCCGACTTGGAGCCGGGGAAGCTTCCAGCAGCTTCTCACAGGAGCCACACCTGTGGCCCCTCCCCTGCTACCAAAAAAACCCCACGCCACACAAACCCATAACACAGTCACAGATAATGCAAGTGATCAGTCAAGTCCAGGGTCCATCCAGGAGCAGCAGGAGATGAGACTGGTGACAGGACTGGAGACAAGCTACCAGAACATAGGTCTATCTAGGATCAGGGCTGGAGACAGGACTGGAGACGGACACATCTACAGCGTATCTCAAGACAAGGACTTAAGCTCGTTTAAGCTTAGGTAAGCACTTCAGTTCAGGTATGAGCTTAAAAGGAGCTTCTGGACCCCTGTGCAGAGGGAGTGGGTAGGGATCTGAGGTGAGGCTCATCAGAGCTGCAAAGGCCCATCAATGCCCTCAGAACGATGACACAGCATGCAGGAGCTGCAGTTTTCCAGGGACTTTCATCCACAGTCCCTCTCTCTGCAAACTGCATTGTTATTAACTTAGCACAGGTGGAAAAGGCTGTTTCCTGACATTTTTCTTTAAACCACCACTGGGTAGACCGCTGCCAGGAAAGCATTCATGATCCTGCCATACAACAAGAGCCACTATTTTTTCAGTAAGTCAAGGCTCAGTGTGCTGTATATCCCAGACAAAATGCTGAGCCTCTCTCTGAGAAGGGGAGTTAGCTGAAATGCTGGCAGTTCATGTTGACGAGCAGCAGAACATGGCTAGGTGATGGCTTTTACCACTGTGAGGTTTGGGTAGCTGCTCTGTCTGAGGGGGCAAACCGAGGGCACACTTGTGCCAGACCAGATCTTGATGTGTAGAGTTCTTCCTGTGCTAAATGAGTGAGGTATCCTCCTGAATTATTTTGCTACCTAAGCATATTTCGACAGGACCATTGCTTAGAAAGGGTGTGCTATTTGGAGCATGTTCATGCTTCTGCTGGATTACTTCCTGAAATGGACTGAAAGATAAGCCTACAGGAGGAAAAAGAATACAGAAACTAAGGGTGCATTTCTTCAAAGGCTGCAGAGACATTTCACAGAAGCTCACACCAGCACGGCACATCATCTCCACAAATTCAGGTTACTTTTCAGTCACTATGTTTATAACCCAGGTGGTGATTTGGTCTCACTGGACCTCTGTAGGGTAAGAGATGCAGCAGGTTGTGCCTTTACACCACCTTAAAATAAAAGAAGGGTAAAAATGGTAAGCATCTTAGCAGAGATGACTTAGAGGATAAGCACCGCAAATCCACCCTCAGAGGTACCAGTAAGTCATTTTCTCAGACATCTGATCCAGTTACAGCTATTTAAGCAGTTACTATGCATCAGCTTAGTTGTACTACTACTGTGCATGCAAATGTAAAGTAAAGCTAAATGTATGTTAAGCTAAACTTATCTTTGTTGGCAATTAAAGGGGATTACTTTAAATTGCCTCATGTGGTAGGAGATGAGTGTGCACATGAACAGTTGTGCAGTGGCTCAGGTGATGCACGATAACTCCTAGCCATGCTAAAGTAATCTGTAGACTGAGCCTTTGCCCATGGTAAAAGAACAAAAGTGCATCATTAGAATTAAAACCTTGCAAACTAATACTTGATCACTGGAAATGGTTCCCAAGACATGAACACAAAATTGTTGGATTTACTGCTGCAAGTTATTCCTGTGGTAAGGACCTTAGCAGGATCCATCAAAGGATTAGACATTTATTTGAATAGTAAAACTGTCTGAAGTTACTCTAGTGTCAAAAGAAATGTTTGAGTGAGACAATTTCTTGGTTTTTATAGGACATGCAAAATCTAGAAGGAACTTTCTAGCCAAGTAGTTCCCTGCAGAAAATATTATATGTTGACAGATTTATGCCTGTCAGACACCGGCATCTGTCAAAGCCTCGTGGCTCATTGCCCAAACCTCCCATGCTAATTCCCATGGGCTGACATGTGCCCCCCTCTGTCCCCCTCCAAACACGGACTCTGAGTCATGCACAGCTTGCGTCTTCACTCCTGTAAGTTATTTCTGATAAACTTTAAACTCTTCAGAGCAAAAGTGATTTTAGCTGTCCACCTTGGTTAGTAGGCTCATGTCCGTGCTTGGGCTGTTCTGGCACTCGAAATAATCCTGTCTAGGAATTACCTTGTTGACTTTTAGTGGTTCTGGACTGGGAGGACAGAGACTCATGTAAAGGGAGGCATGCTGCTGCACAAGGCACCCTATGTCAGCAGCACTTCCTACCTTCTAGTTTGCTCTCTTTTTTTTTTTTTAATTTCTCATTTAGATACATCAAAGCAGTGTCACAAGTTCCTCAAAAGTCCTTTGTAAGCTGGTCCCCAGCCATGGGAGGATCTAGTTACATGTCTTACTTTTATGAATTTGTGAACTTTTACTTGAGTGAAACTTGCATAGTGCATAAAATTGTACACATACATATGTCTCTGCCCACTTGGGGCCTTACTGAGTGACTGACCTCAGCAAGAAAGTGACAAGAAAGATCTGCCTTTCCCTTTATCAAAATCTCTCTTTACAAGCTAGACATCAGTTAGCACAATTAGTTTTGCTTGCAAATGTGTAATCCAGCTTTTGCCAATAGCCAAAAATAAAAGGCATGAAGTCCTTTTTGGTATAAGCGAGACATTACCTCAAGTTCCCTGTCAAGTCTGAGCAGACTGTCAATAGCAATGAGGATGTTCTCTTTCTCGGCTGCCTAATATAAGTCCAAAGCAACAAAGCAAAGGGGAATTTTTAAGCAAAATTCATAATGAAATGCAGACATGCAAGCGAGGGCTCTTAGGGAATTGTTGCTATACCAGTCAAGAATGTGGCAGTAATTAAAGACTTATCAGGAACACTTTCAAATGAGAGTGTAAAATATTGATTTAATTTAGATTTAATAGGAAAGCTATTGTACTTCCTGGTAAGTAAGTATAATTTCATTATTTAAAAAAACAATATTTGAATATTACTAGTTAGGAGCTAAGCCAGAAATGTGTACAGCATTGGCAATTGTTTTCAGTAAAGCTTTAAATTAATGTTCTAATATAACAGACTGAGCTCTTTCATACACTCTTTAATTTCTTTATAACGAAGACATGGATGAGTTTAGCTTTCTCTGTAGTGAAGGGATCTATGACCAAAAGTCTATGAAATCTGTTGACAGGTTGAATCATTAGTATTCCTGGCATGAATTTGTCATCTTGGGGAACACGATTAGAAAACTCATCTCAGTTAAATGAGCTGGAACAAATGCAAAAAGATATATGTGTGATTTTTTGAAGGGGACAATTGATGTGAGAAGTCTCATAACTTTACAAAATGTGAGATCAGGACAGCCATTTCAGATGATACTGGTATATTCTTCTCTTGCTGCTGAAAAATGGCTATTATCAGAAGTATTTGCCGTTCCCCAGAGCAGTGACAACAGTTGGTTCAGGAAGCAGGTTCAAAAGTCAGATATTTCCTTACAAACACACACACACATTTCTTTTCAAATAGATGTCATAATACACATGCTGATGCAGAATGTTGTATTTGATCAAAAATTCTGTTTTCAAGTGGCTATTAATCCTTTAAAAATAAACACCAATTCAGCCAAATTTAGAAATGAAACCTTTCCAAGTGACGAACAAAATGCTCCCTTTCCTTTCTTAGCAGAAGTTTTCCTGTCTTTCTAGCTGATTTCCCCTTTTATTTTCAATAAGCAGAGGGCAGGTTGCTCAGCAGATGAACAGAAAAGCACTGTCTAAGTCTACTGAAATCCTGAACATCTTTGTCCAAAGCCAGAAGCCAACTGAAATTTATATATGTGCTTCAGCAATAAACCAGCAGAGAAGCTGGCTGACTAGGTTTATATGTGGAATGTAACTCAAAGTTTCAAAATTTGACTTCTTTGGTTTTCTGCTGACAGCTCATGGCATAACATTGTGAAGGAAAAGAGGCTGTAAACTCAAGCTGTTCTCATTTGACCTTTTATTTTTTTCAATGTAATGCAATACAGATATTTTGTAGCATGTAAACAAGACAGACAAGAATCAGGTCACAACATTTGTAAAAGCAAGCATAGGTGTTAATTTACGCACAGGTTCCACCAGTTCTGTTGCACATTTTCCCTGAAAAGCAGGAAGCATCTGGACCGTGCTTGTAAGTTATTCAAGCAGGGGATTTAATTAAGGCACTCAGAAATTGTGAACATTTGAATGTGAAGGAAGGGAACAGGGAAGCCTGGCAAAAGCAGAAAGAAGGTGAGTGAGCAAGGGACTGTTAAAAACACAGGAGGAGGAGGAGGTTACGAAGGCAAGAACAGTAAAGAGAAAAGATGAAAAGGCTTGTTGTGAAATACTGGAATTCCCAACTGAAAAACTAATCATAATAAACTGGGACAGGAGGAAAAGGGAGTGGTATAGGCGGAAGAGAATTGTCAGCACAGCAAAAGATCTAGGAGCTCAATTTACAATAATATTCAACTCCACAAGCCACAAAAGAGGAAACTCCGTATTTGAAATTAAAAACATGACAGCTGACTCTGAAATCACGTGTTTTCCTATTGAAACGCACACAGAAAAATAATATGCCTCTGTCAAGGGATTTGGGTTGTAAAGAAATTCAGTGACCTACTTAAAAAGACACATTTTTTTTAGCTCAAACAAAAAAGTTCAAAAGCCAAGTTTCTGAAGGAATATATTTCAGAGTCACAATTACAGCATGCAGAGGAGAGGCTTATGGATTTATCCAGACAAGCAAAACTGAGCAGTAAAACAGATTGAGTAAGGGTGGAGTGGGGGAGGACATGTGCACAGAGGTATGCACGGACAAAGGACTAAATGGGGCATATATACAACTGCCTCTCACCTTTTGTCACAACTGCTGGGAACTCCCAAGGCTGAAGTGGGTTTCCTGCTCTCTTGCTGCATTTGAGAGAGGTGTTTCCTGGCCAGCACTGGATCCTGGAAGACACTTCTCAGATCTCTGTCTTATGGAAACTGCACAAACTAGTCTGTGAAGCTTTTGTGTCATCATTCTTAAAGGCTGGCCAGAGCTGCTGCTTTCCCTCTTTTCTTCATATTACACCACTAGCACTTCTGGCTTCTACCTTAATTAGCAATTTCCTGGCTCCAGGCTGCTATCCTTGCTTACAGCCTTCTGAAAACACAGTGACAGGACTTTACAAATTATGCATTAGGAAAATATTAACGACTTAAAGCTCCTTTTCTGATGGATAGGGTTCAGCTTGCTAGGACCTTTGCCTGGAGTCAATGCAAAAGTGATGGGAGACTTAGACCGGACAATGGTGTTGTCAAGGCTGCACAACCCTCACTTCATATCTGACTAGATTCTGGGGACGCAAGCTGGAGCAGCATGAACTTCGTGAAGTTCAACAGGGAAAACCCCAGAGCCTGTACCTGGGACAGAGCCAGCCCCTGAGCCAGGTTAGGCTGGGAACTGGCTAGGAAGCAGCTCTGCAGAGATTGGGGGTCCCAGTGAAAAACAAGTTGAACATGAGCCAGCAGTGCACCCTCACAGGGATAAAGCCAATGGCATAGTGGGAGCTGGATCACAGCGTGCGCAAGGAAAGGCTGACGGAGCAGGCTTTATTCAACCTGGCAAAGAGAAAGTTGAAAGATATCTAACTGCATCTTCCACTTTAAAAAAGGGCACAACAAAGACAGAGCAATACCCCTCTCGGGGAAGCCAACAGGTACCTCTGCAACACAGGAATCTCTAATGGGCTGGGAAGAAATAATTCTTCCCCAGGAGAGTGGCACAGCCGTGGGATGTGGCCCAGAGAGGTGGTAGCATCTCCATCAACCAGGATCTGGCTCTGAGCTACTCAGTCTAGCTATGATGGTGAATGTGCTTGGAGCAGGGAGTTGGATAGAGACCTCCAGAGGTCATTTTCCAACTAAATCTGTCCATGATTGTATGGAATTTTTTTAGCCTACTTTTTTGACTTCTTAATTGCTGCTTTTCTTTTCTGACAATGTGTCTGAAATTTTTCAGGTGAAAAAAGTCAACCTTCTGCATGCAGAAATGCATGTCTCCACCTCATCCTCAGAAGGAGTTTTCACTTATCTTTTCCCTCACCTATGCACAAGGGAAGATGACATTTATTCCTGTTACTGGCTTGATCCACTCCTTCTCTGTCATTTCAGCCAGCACTCCTTGTCAGTCCAGCCCTCACCAGGACTGGAAAATGCAGCTGAAAAATGAGCACAAGATTGTCTTGTGTGTATCAGGTCTTCCAATTATTTTTTCAGTGAAGATATTTGTAAGCAGCTGTGGTCTGAATGTCTATACTGCACTGATAACTCTGCTAAAGGCTGGGAAAACTCTGCCCTAAGCAGAACGTTCCCTAGCTTTATGCAACAGTTGTGTTTATGGTCTTTAATAACAGCCAGCGTCTTCTCTTCAAAGCATTTCAGAGACTAATACACTCTCTACTTTTTTGCCTGGTGTCTTAAATGGTACATGTGTAGACACTGCCTAAGAATTACAAAAACCTATTTTTAACAATCCTTATTTTCATTCTAATTGCACATCTGCATAGGTATAAAATAGTAATTTTCTATTTCCATTGTCTCTCTACTGCTGCAGGATCCTGAACCAATTCCTTTTCTCACTCATTTTCTCCTGTTACAGAGTTTCTCCCATGCCCAGAATCATACATACTTTGCCCTTTTTACTGTCTTGCTGGTCCCATATGTGCTCTGTAGTGAGCAGCTTGGAGGGACCAAGCTGGCCAAGACAAACTAGCCATCATAGCTTTGTTTGTCATATCTAAATTTCTCTTTTACTTCAGATAAATCTGCCTTTCCCTCTGTTGTATTTCTGGCTTCCATACAGACACATCTTTTGGCTCTGGGCAGGGAGAGATCTCTGTGCAAAAAGCTGTATTGTGACATGAACTGTGAGGTCCTGAAAATTCCACTGGAGACTGCCCATGAGTTGTTAATTTTACTGGCCTTGGTAATAGTAAGCTTGACAGTCTAATGACAAGGGATCTGCTCTGCCAGTAGTTAAGCATCCCTGACCTGGTTGAAGGCAAAGGCCTCTGGGAGGTCACTGGCTCCAGTGTACTGTTACACATGGCTCATCAAAACAGATGAGACCATTTGTGTTCCCAGTGTCAGGGCATAGCCATGCTGTGGGCTTTCTGGCTTAGTTCCAGGCGGTACAGGCATTTATGCTAAAGAACAGACCTTTGAGAAAAACAATTGGACTGGTAGCTGCGTATCTGTGAAATGCATCTTTTGGCTGTCCATAGCAGTATGTGCCCATGAAACTTTGATAAAGTGCTGTAAGAAATGGTTGTGCAGAGAACCTTTCCTTCTGTGGCTAAATATAGATATTTCTCTACTCAGTCACAGGGGCTATTAATACCTAAAGACACTGTCCTGGGTCTCTGCACCCAAAACTGTGGTGTTAAATATACCCAAGAGAAATGAATGCTGAAATACATGTTTCATGTAAAACCTCAAAGCTTTTGACTTGTTTTTGGAAGCAAACTTGAGCTCTCAGCCTTTGAACATCCATTCATCTTGTTTGGCATGTTCCTTTAAAAGCAACAAAACCAGAGTATGGTGAGCTCTCTGTGTGCTGTGCTGCTAATATAAAGTTATATATCCTCCCTTTAGTTCTCATGAAGATTAACATAATCTTTTGCTGCCTGAAGATAAACAACCAACCCTGGCTTTCAAAAGTTTCTCCATTTCAGTCAACTTTGTTATTCCCTGTGGTCAGTAATATCTCTATTGACTTTCATGATGTCGAAGAGTGCTTGTTTTATGACAATTAGTGTCTTGTCTTAATACTGCAAAAGATGTACTGCCAGAAAACTTTGCAGATTTCTTTCCAAAAGGTGACATTTACACAAGGGAAATTATTCACTTCAGCAAGATTTATAAAGCTCTTCAGATCTGTATTCTTCAGTGCTACAAATTACAACAAAATATGTGGCAAATAAGCAGGACAACAAACAATGACAGGAATATGAGCTGCACTTATGAACATGCACACACTTTTAAATGCCCACTTCAGAGTGTGATAGGATATTATTCAGTTATTTCTGGGCAGAGCTGCTGGAAGTATGGAGAGTTATCACTAAGCCAACAAGCCATCTGTTCCACTGTTTAAGCCAGAGAAGAAATGGTACATTATATTTGGATCCCTACAACAAATGTGATACCTCTGGGATCTCTCTCAGGCACCTTTGATCATTTCATCTGCATTTTGGATCTGAGAGGTCACACTGGTGATTCCTCAGATGGTTCTGCTCACCCTATGACTTGAGATGTTTAAGAAACATCTTGCTAGCCCAAAGTCCATAAATATTGAATGGTCTGTCCACTGGGCCAGTGTGTAAGAGATGAAGCCCTGAGAGTAATACAAAGAACAAATAAATAGTGGCATGCTTTCTTTTCCTTTCTGGCACCTTCTAAAGCTTTATAAATCTGCCAAGTTTGGCCTTGAGCAATTTGCATTTGTTTTAATCATAACCTGTTGTGAGCAAAAACTAATTTAAGGTGACTCACATGAAGGCAAACCTATTCCCTCCATGTGCAAAACCCTTAAAACTCAGCTACAAGAGCATCCTACATCCCAATACCCTTGTGAAGGGAACCCAAAGCAGCACAGCCTACTTATTTATATAACCTCTGCATATCTGTGAGCTGTGAAAAGATCTGTGGAGGATCAGTTTGGTTACAAACAGTAGGGACACAATACTGAGTCCTGAGGGTCCTCAGGAGGGCTGTGTCTACAGACTACTGAGCTTTTCAGAGGACAGAAAATAAGATGCTAGTCATTAAAGACAATGCAAGGTCTATTCTCGGGAAAGGCTGATTAACTGCACACGTAAACAGTGTAAACCAACAGTGAGGCGGCAAGTCTGCATAAAGTTGCTGTAAAAGCAAGCATTATGCTGGGAAATTAGTGATGCAATTGTCAGGTACAGTTGCCTTAATTTCCAGGAAAGGAGCCTTCTGCAAAATATCCACTGCTTCCCTTTAGCAGGGCATACCTAAGCTCACTAAAGCTCTCTTACAAAGATGCTGCATAACAAATTAAAAGGCAGATAGGCATGAAGGCCCATACAGCTAAATTAGTTGAATAATCCTTTCATCAGAATGCACAGTTAATAGAAACTAATATATTATGGCCCTGAATCAACATGGTACCCAACTTCATGCCCAAGCATATGAGCAGATCCAATAACATTACTCCTATGTTTGCCGGTCTGCAATGACAGGACCACAGCAGGGTTATGTAGCAGGGGTATGGCAGAATTCTCCAGGACATCTGAGCAGCCTGAACCTTGGAGGGTCCTTCTGGAGCATGTTTGATGAATACTAAGAAGTAAAAGATGGAAAGAAAGGAGGCAGTGCTCTTTTCCTTCAGCTTCTAAAATCTAAAATCAAAATAATCCATAACACCACGTATCTGCTGTCATTAGACGGACTGTTGACAGCCATTTTAATAATATAATTAGTTCCTTATTAAAAAATTACCACAGACAGTTTTGACACATAATGTCTATCAGTGAATGGAACACAAATAAAGTATGTTTTTTTCCCCTAGAATACCAAGGGAAATAAGTGAATTTTCAAAATAACTGGTTTTTTTCTGTACCTCAAGTAAAATAAAAAAGGAGAAGTGGAGATGCTTCTGGGACTCTAAGTTTCTCACTTGTATTACTTCTTTCACTGGTGGTCTGGGTTTTTCAGCTGGACTGCATCTGCCACAGTGCCTCATGGCCTCTTCTCCTAGTGTCATGAAGTATGGCCCATTAAAACAGTGGAGACCTGCCCTTAATGCATAATGTGGACAAACAACAGTTCTGAGGAGGAGCCGCATTTGCCATTAGTTGAAGAATAATAAACTCCAGAAAGAGGACAACCTATAGAAAAATGTGTTTTAATTAAAAAAAAAAAAAAAGGTCTTTTTGACATTTAGGCCTGTACCACTGCTAGGAAATGAAGTGTTTGCTGCAGAAATCATTATTGGTAGGCTTATACAAGGAAGAAGGACATGAGGGCACAGATTCAGACAACAGCACACTTCTTTCTTTCTCATTAGGTTTCTGAAAAGGAAAGAACAATATAGGGGAAAACTAAGTATTTAGACAAACAATCTTTGCTAATGCACCACATGAGATTGTTGGGGAAAACTCACTCACCACAGATTGAGAAGTGAAGCATTGTCTGGTGTCCTGGTTTCAGCTGGGATGGAGTTAATTGTCTTCCTAGTAGCTGGTACAGTGCTATGTTTTTGAGTTAGGTTTGAGAAGAATGTTGATAACACCGATGTTTTCAGTTGTTGCTCAGTAGTGTTTAGTCTAAAGTCAAGGATTTTTCAGCTTCTCATGCCCAGCCAGCGAGAAAGCTGGAAGGGCACAAGAAGTTGGCACAGGACACAGCCAGGGCAGCTGACCCAAAGTGGCCAACAGGGTATTCCATACCATGGGACATCACATCTAGTATAGGAACTGGGGGGAGTGGGGCTGGGGGGATCGCGGCTCGGGGACTAACTGGGTGTTGGTTGGCGGGTGGTGAGCAATTGCATTGTGCATCACTTGTATATTCCAATCCTTTTATTATTACTATTGTCATTTTATTAGTGTTAACATTATTAGTTTCTTCTTTTCTGTTCTATTAAACTGTTCTTATCTAAACCCATGAGTTTTACTTCTTTTCCTGATCCTCTCCCCATCCCACTGGGTTGGGGGGGAAGTGAGTGAGGAGCTGTGTTATGCTTAGTTGCTGGCTGGGGTTAAACCATGAGAACTGGCATGAAGAAACATGCAAAACTAGGAGTGGAAATAAAGCCCATACCATCTCTCAGTGTGGATGAAACAGTTGCTGAGAAATGGGTGCTGCTCCAGGAGGAATAGTGCTGCTTGCTGTGTTTCCTGGTGTCTGCTTTGGAAGTGACGTGAGCATTTAAGATGGGCATAGAGCAGAGTGTTTTAAGCAGCTGCAGGTCTCCTTGCAGAAGAGTGTCACAGTGTGCACATTGTGGGTCACATTATGCACATATAGCTGAATAGATGGACCAAACACTTCTCTGCCTGCTTTGCCCCCCACTGTGACTATAGCTGTTTCAGACACTACCTGGAAAGATGAGGCACTCACAATTTCTGCTGGATGCTACAATCTTCATTTATTATAAGCCGTTTTATCTACCAGGGACAGTTCTGATTATACGATCACTCTGCTCTGCCACTTACATTCCTAGTTGCCTTTCACAGATTACCCACATGATTAAGGATTTGTTTTCTGTCATCAAGATTATGAATTCAGGGAATGAAGTAATGAATGCTTAAATATAATGAACAAAATGCCACAGCATGGAGACATTTTCACAGTACTGACTGCCAGCATAAAGTGCAATGTGATGACTTAGGTATGCACATCTAACACTGCCTTTGCAGAATCACTACTGATGTCTTCTATGGACCTCTTCAGATGTCATCTGACATTTCTTAGGCATTCATTTTAAGGTGTTTGTCTCCATTCCATGCCTGCCATTCCTTGCTGGTGAGAAGAAGAAACATTTGGCATTGGAAGGTGCTCAATACTGAAGACCAAAGGTGAGGTTTTTGCCACCTTCCAAAATAAGCTCTTGGACAAGGGTTTGAATTTTGGAGGTGTTTATTTGCCTAGTAGGTTTCCATGCTTTTGTGCTGGCATTCTTTCAGTTCTGCATCTCAGGTCACATATTTAGGAGCCTAAATATAGTTACTAACTCCAAGTGTAGGCTCCCTTTTTGACAGTTTGGGCCAATGTCTACAGAATTTCCACACTCCTTTCCATTAAAGGTCATACTTAAGTCCTCTTAGGGATTATAATAAGTCAGAATGTGGAAGATGAATTCATCTTTCTGTTATAACAACACAGAAACTTGAAGGTCTGATATCTGCCCAATTCATGAACTTTAACAGCTTGAAAGGCTGTTTCCCAGCAAAGTTCCAACTCTGCAAGTAAATAAAGCAATATATGTCTCTGATGTACATTTTTTTTCTCATCCTAAATAAATAAGAATGCTTACATTTTTATTGTGGTGTCTCCATTCATAGGACTCTCTTAATGGATGGAAATTGAGCACCTGCTTGTGGCATGAAACATTACTAAGGTCCTTTAGTGAAATTATTGTGATGAATTGCCATTGTCAATGCTTTCTGAATGAGACAAATTCCAAACTCATCTGCTATCTGCAATCCAAAGGTAATGGGCTCATGGATCATAAATCTTCTGCAGGTAAATACGCCTCCATTCTGTATCAGTCAATAAACAAAAGTGTTATTCATACTTTCCCACACAGGGGCTGTGATGGAGGATATAATCAGAAGGTGAGTGAGAAATTGGACAGAATGTAAAAGGCACTGTGTTTGTCTGGATTCAAATTGATTTCAGGAATGTATCTGTTATTTACATGTGGCAGAAAGCATTATGCACTATGTAAGCTCTTCAAGTCAATTTCGTGACTTGTTTAGAGTGAATTCTGGAAATGATCTGAGTTATGAATATCAGTCCTATAAAACTGTGATACAATGGGCATAAATGGATCTTAACTCATGTTTTGGCTGGGATAGAGTTAATTTTCTTCCTAGTAGCTGGTATAGTGTTATATCTTGGATTCAGTATGAGAAGAATGTTGATAACACACTGATGTTTTCGGTGTTGCTAAGTAGTGTTTATACTAAGCCAAGGCTTTTTCAGCTTCACATGCCCAGCCAGTGAGAAGGCTGTACGAGCACAAGAAGTTGGGAGGGGACACAGCCAGGACAGCTGACCCAAACTGGCCAACGGTGTATTCCATACCATGGGACATCATGCCCAGTATATAAACTGAGGGGAGTTGGCCCATGGGTGGAATCGCTGCTTGGGAACTAACTGGGCATCGGTCAGCGAGTGGTGAGCAATTGCATTGTGCATCACTTGTTTTGTATATTCCAATCCTTTTTTTATTATTATTGTCATTTTATGATTGTTATTATTATCATTATTATTTTCTTCCTTTCTGTCCTATTAAACTGTCTCAACCCATGAATTTTACTTTTTTCTCAGTTCTCTCCCCCATCCCACTGGGTGGTGGTGGGGTGAGCGAGCAGCTGAGTGGTGCTTAGTTGCTGGCTGGGGTTAAACCACAACAACTGAAAATATGGAGCAAGCAGCAAATATCTTCTTTGGCTGTAATAAGTTAATAGTGTCAGTATGAGTGAAGAATTTTAGCCAGTCAGAGACCAGACAAATTGAACCTCATCATGCTCTAAATATCCTTGGAGCAGCAAATAAATTGCACTTAACTGCTCTTCAGCCCAAAGTCATAAACATCAGTTGGACACATCAGATGGACAGGGCACTCCAGAGGGCAAAGAGCTGTGGTTCTTTTATCTGAAAGTTCGGTTTGCTCCACATTTTTCTATACAAATGTGCCTTTTTTTCCCTAACTCAGTCCCAGAAGACTGTTTTGCCTGTGATACACTTCGTGATGTGATCCCAAATTCCTTCTGAATACTGGCTACCTTCAAGCTCTATGGGTGGCTTACGTTTAGCTTTCTTTTACAAACTGTGCCTGTAGGGAGTCAATTGAGGAAGTCAAATGTCTGTGATATAACTAAAGCAGCAGGTAGCATCTGTGGTGGAAACAAAAGACAAGAATTTAGCAGGGCTGCACAGTTTGTGTAGTGCATATGGGTATTGGGAAGAGCTGGAGCTCTAAGAGGTTCTGAACAGAGCTTGAGGATGGGCAATATGAGCTTATTGTCCAAAGGCTGAATAAATCTCGGCTAGGAGTGATGTATATCTTCCTCTGAAGAATGTTGTCAGAGCCAGAGTGCCAGGTTGGATGGCAGCTGGTTATATTCAGTGTTACATGGCTTTTGTTCCAGTGTGACAGAAAGGAACATTTGAAAGAGAACAGGAAAAGAAAGCTTTTTAAAGTGATTAAAAAGAATGAACATGTAGGTCTCAGAAGAACAAATGTTAAAAGTAGGATAGTGTGATTTCTTGTTTGTCTCTTTGATTTTCTGAACAAATGCAGTACCTTCTCAGATACCTTTTTGCTGAACTGGGACATCTACAAGCACAGTTTGAGGTCTGAAAGGTCAGGATTGCTTTTTGCTCCCTTAGGCATTGCGTTCAACAGCAGATGTTCTGCAGTAACACTGAAGTAGCATCTTATCTTTCCATAGGTTTGCATATGAGTGACTATGTAGAGATGTGCTTGATGGATCACAAGATACATTGTTTTTTCATTCCCAAGTGGAATGGATTCAACTATTAAGATGTACAAGTACCAACATCAGAGCAGTTGTATAGAGTGTCCAGGTTTCATCTGGGATAGAGTTAGCTGTGTTCCTAGTAGCTGGTACGGTGCTATGTTTTGAGTTCAGTATGCGAAGAATGTTGATAACACACTGATGTTTTCAGTTGTTGCTAAGTAGTGTTTAGACTAAAGTCAAGGATTTTTCAGCTTCTCATGCCCAGCCAGCGAGAAAACTGAAGGGGAACAAGAAGTTGGCACAGGACGCAGCCAAGGCACCTGACCCAAACTGGCCAACGGTGTATTCCATACCATGGGACGTCCCATCTAGTATAGGAACTGGGAAGTGGGGTCAGGGAATCGCCACTCGGGGACTGGCGGGGTGTTGGTTGGCAGGTGGTGAGCAATTGCCCTGCGCATCATTTGTACATTCCGATCCTTTTATTACTACTGTTGTCATTTTATTAGTGTTATCATTATCATTATTAGTTTCTTCTTTTCTGTTCTATTAAACTGTTCTTATCTCAACTCACGAGTTTTACATATTTTCCCTATTTTCTCTCCCATGCCACTGGATGGAGGGGAGTGAGTGAGTGGCTGCGTGGTGCTTAGTTGCTGGCTGAGGTTAAACCATGACAGAGATGTTATGTTACGCAGCTATGTTAAGTTTCAAATCACAGTTTTTTTTGCTAATGGTGTGAAAAACTAACCTGCTTTTTTTGTGCTGTTCCCATGAAACCTCAACTATTGGATGGAAGATGGAATTATCTATCAGTCTTTTCTTCCACTTGTTCAAGTAACACCATCACATGCAGAAGTCTGGGCAAATTGTCTTCAGTATCTCTACTTCTGGGCTGAAAAAGCTAATATGAGTTTTCTCTGTATTATTAATTTTATTTTCCTGTCATTTCATGGCATTGTATTGGGTCTGGCTGAGATGGAGTTAATTTTCCCTATAGCAGCCCTCATAGTGCTGTGCTCTGCATTGGTAGCTAGAAAGGTGTTGATAACACACCAGTGTTTTGGCTACTGCTGAGCAGTGCTGGCACAGCATCAAGGCTGGCTCTCCAACATTTCCCTCGCCCTCACTGGCAGGCTGGGACTGGGCAAGATCTTGGGAGGGGGAATAGCCAGGACAGCTGACCCAAACTGACCAAAGGGATATTCCATACCGTATGATGTCAGCTCAGCAGTAAAAGCTAAGTATTATACTTTATTTACATTTGTCTTCTGGAGCAACCACTACGCGTACTGAAGCCCCGCTTCCCAGGAAGTAGCCAGACATCGCCTGCTGATGGGAAGTAGAGAATAAAATAATTTGTTTTCCTTTGCTTTTGCAAACGACCTTTGCTTTCGCTTTAGAAAACTGTCCTTACCTTGACCCCCGAGCCTTTTGTTATATTTTCTCTCCCCTGCCCAGTTGAGGAGGGGGAGTGATGGAGCGGCTGTGGTGGGCACCTGGCACCCAGCCAGGGTCAAGCCAATACAACATTGCATCTTGAAGAAACAACATCTTGGTGTAGCTTTTCCTTCCCAATGTTGGGAAATTCATGGGAGCAGGGAGTCAGGGAGTGATGTCTCTGTCAAGACTGTCCCTCTGTGCAGACCGCTTGTCCTGTTCAACCTACACCTCTGTTAAATTACTAGGAACAAACATATAACTAGATGGCATCCATGGCTGAAATGGCTGTGAGTCTTTCATGCCACTAATAACTGACCTTCTCATTAAAACTGTGGCAATGCTGACACAGCTGTGTTGCTGAGATGAGTTAAGAGCTCCCACAACTTTCTGACGTAGAAATGAGACAAACCACTTGAAAAATAGACTGCTTTACATTAAAGGCTATTTCAGGGAATTCCTATAGAAAATCACATCCTTTTCTCCTAAAGGTACATTTCAACCATGCCATTCAGTGATTGCGTTTCAAGGAATTGTTCATGTGGGTACTTAATAATAATTTTTAGGCATTTCATCACACCCTGGTTTTAGAAATCAGTTAAAAACCTCTTTTACTGTACAACTGAAATAAAATTTAATTTGGAAGCATTGCCTTAACATGATCATTAGTTAGCATGTTTCTTCAGTCTGTCCAAGTCTATTTACACATGAAAAATGTCTTCTTCCTTTGCAACAGCTGAAATGGAAATTGACATAAGTCCCCCTTTATAGCCTGCTGAGTCCTGGAAAGGCTGAAGACTAAATTTCTGTGTAACACCCCTGCTTCTAATGCCCTCTGCACTGCAGAAACCATAGGACAATAGCTACAAAGTGCAGCTTGGGAGGTTGTTCAGGCTGGACATTAAGAAAGCTTCTTTCCCAGGAGGGTGGTGGAGCAGTTTACCAGAGAGGTGGAGGCTATCTCCATTGGTGTGGTTTTCAGACTCCATTTAGGCAAAGCCACAGCTGCCCTGATCTGCTTGCTGGTGGCAGATGGGACCAGACACCTCTGGAGACTCCTTTCAGCCATCTCTGCAGTGATTCTTTGACTGTCAGACTCTGTTCCTACTTTCATTCTCACGTGGGTGTCCTTTTCCTTGTTTCCCAGATTCTTATTCTGCAATGTGATAATAAGCTTATGACTAGTGAGGCAACTTGAGTGATGCCAGTGATTCTACAGGTCAGCAGGCTCTCCCCCTGCTTTGTCTTCCTGCAGCAGTAAGATTCCATGTAACAGTCAGCCAGGAACACAAGATATATTTTGTGCCACTGGTTTTCCTCTTCTGCCCTTCCTGTGTCAGTTTGTCCAATTTTGCCTTCAGACACACAAAATTTGACTTAATGTGAAGAAATAAAAAATGTCCCAGACCATCTCTTGTTTGTTTGCTTTCCCTTTAAAACAGTGCTGGAGCCATCCTTGATACTATCTAAGAGGATGCCAGTGGAAGAGAATGGATGAGTGTGAGATGGGAGTGAATCATACAAAATCTCTCTACAGCTAAAGAAAAAGGAAAAATAACTATTTGTAAAAGTGGAAACCCTTCTGACTCCTTTTTACATTATGGATCTTTTTGGCACACACCCCCCCTTTAAAAAAACCACCGCTTTTTATGCTACTGTAATTAAGAGTTAAAAAGATTTCTTGAGAGGCTGTTTCCATGGAACTTGCTAGCAATACCTTGACATAACACCCTGGTTCACAGTGCACTATCTAATGGCGAAAGAGATAACAAAGCTTCTGCTTACATACCTGGAGTCTTTTCTGTTCCTCTCCCTGCTTTTGCAACTCACCATTAAGCAGAGCTTTTCTTCTGCGTAGAAGCAGAGAACCTGCATGGAGCCAGGGAAGAGGGAGGAGGTGAAAGCATGGGGGTCTCACTTTTCAGCCCTCTGTGTCACCCGATGGAAGTGGCTGGCCATGCAATAGGTAGAGTGAGCCTGGGGGCACCGTTTTACTTTAATCCCCTCCCAGGTTAGCAGACAGGCACATGGAAAAAAGCATGTCCTGTTCCTTTCTCTTGGACAGTGTATCAGTGAGCAACCCCTCACTCTGCACTGCCGTTACAGTGGAATGGATACCAAATTGTGGGGTGGGAAGAAATTAGACAGACAGGAAGAGCTTTCAGAATTAACTTCTATTGTGGTTCCCCCAATGAATGCTACAAGAACCAAGCACACCCAGATCTGAATTTAGTGATCCCTCAGAGAAGAAAATCTTCCTTTTACTCCACAATGCAGACCTCTCTAATGAAAATTTTGCTTACTGGAAACAACCCAGCATCAATGTTCTGATAAGCAAAAGATGAAAAGATTTAACTAAAGGTGAAGGGAAATGTGATAGGGACTGACAATGAATTATGAATGGCCATTAAATATCATTATCAGCACTAGAGACTATGTTAGGTCAAAATTTGCTCAGCCTAACACTACCCAGATCTGGGCTTCAAAAGAGGTGGAGACACACGTATCAGGTTACCCCACAATAATGCATGTAAGAGATATAGAGGAAGAGTATCTCCTTGCAATGTGACAAAAGACATCTGGACATATGCAAAGAGGTGGAGAGCCTGAAGATTATGAAGAATGCATAGTAATATTCCTTCTGTATTACCTGTCAGTACCTGCTGCCTAATTAAATCAATGTTCTCTGGTATGCAGGGGGGATAAGTGCAAGCTGCTCAAAGTGGAATTGCAGTCTGAGCTGTGGAATTAATTTAATCTGTCTTTATGGGGAATATTAGTGCTCTTAAATTAATACGAAATGTTTGGGAGCCTATCAGGGGCTCTTCCCAGTTTAATCACTGCAAGGTATTTAAGCAAGAAAACATGAGATGGGAATCTTTATCTGCCATTAATACAGGTCCCCTAGTTATTATGTAGGGAGACTGGAATTACATGTATTTTAATGATGGTTTGAAGGATCAAACCAAGCAGAAGGACACTGTTCTCATGCACAGCTAAGCACCCACAGCCACCAGTTGAAGATAAAGGCTAAACCAGCTATACTGGGGCAGACTAAAGGTCTGTCCAGCACAGTGCCCAGCAGAGACTGCTGAAGATTAGATCATACGGGTAGATCCTCCAACAGCTAGCAGTCAGGCTCTTAAGAACTTCCCAAGCCAGGCGTTCACTCAGGTGTCTCTGTATAATTGCCGTCAAGACTTCATGCACATGATTTCGCCTGTTAGAGCCAGAGGAGTTGGGTAGGCACATGTCAGGACATTTGCTAGATTTCCACTTGCAATTTTGTCTCAAACTTCATATCCTGCTTCTCTCTGCTTGCCAAGGTTGCTGGAGAGCTCGATGCTAGCCCCCACATTTACCCATATGGAAATATGCTCAAGCTATCATCTTGGGTGAGATGCTGTGTAAAGTAAGGTGTCATCCCTAAGAAGAGGTTAAAAGTTAAATGGGCCAACAGAGAAGGAGGCAGTAGCAGACTTAGCGAAACAGGATGCAGATCGCCTAGTTCACCATCCAAGCTGCTAACACAGCGCATCCTCAGTGGCAAATCAGAAATACGTGGGAACAGGCTGCCAATGAGTGCTCTTAGCTCTGTTCTTTGTACAGCAGGCTACATTGTCATTGGAGAGAATCAAAGCAACAAGCAGCCTGAGACAACTCCCCCAGCGCACAGCAGCACCCTGTCTGCCTGCAACATGATGAGAGTGATTTGCGTTGTGATGTGCTGAACAACAAACCAACCTTATTAACAGGGGTTTACATTTTTTAAGCTACTTAGAAGGATTGCTTTCTCATGTTATTCCATCAGTTGTGTTTGTCACAAGAATGATGAGGAAACATTGGAGATAGTTCTGATTCTGCTCTCTTAAAGTTGTTTAGACTTTATATGAAATGTCTAAGTGTCACTGTCTTTAATCTCACTGCCATTTATATGTGATCTAAAAAACAGTAAATGGGCACTTCATGTTACAGTCAGTTTACTAAAGGGGAAACTGACCAAAAGTGATGATTTAGGTACAACCTACCTTAAAAATATACATGGGACTCCCTTCTCTGTAAAAATACATAGGGGAACATATGAGTTGTAACTTTTCTGTGAATTTTGCACGGCAGCTTTTAATTATGGTGTTGAAACCAAAGCCTGCTGTGTTTTTTAATCTATTTATTATTTTATTTTCTAAGCCTATGTATGGATAGGAAACAGAATCTAGGTTGTGAAACAAGTTTGTGGTGATGAGGCAGGTCCAATATTAGGCCAGCATGTCAGTCTACAAATCAGGATTTAGATCAACAGGGTCCATGGCCTGGCACAGGCATGGCTGTGGCTGACCTGGAGATGCACCCTGCTAAAACACAATTCAGGGCATAAAGGAGCGCCCAGGACTGAGCTTAATGGACCCCCTGTGCTCACAGGCAGGGAGTGGATGGAGGTCCTAGGTGAGGCTGCTCATGGAATTTAAGGGCCATCAGCACAGTTAGGGCCCAGACACTTGTGACTGCACTCTCCAAAGAGCAGTCAAGAGAAGAGTTAACTCATATTCAAGGACAGGAATATATTTTAGTAAAACTCAGACCCATAAGCAAAACCCATTAGTGCTACAGAGTCAGCTGTAAAGAGCAGCTAGCACATAATCAATGCATGCTATTCTAATAAGGTATGTCAAGATGTAAGCATTGCTATATATTAGTTTTATTTTCTATAAGTACTTCTATCAAATCTGTATTTACAAAGAGGCAAGGTGAATTCTCAAATGCTATACAAGACAATCTTTTCTATACTCTATCTCCACCAGTTCTGTTAATGATCCTTCCTAAAATAAACATGCTATTATATCAATAGTTTTCCCTATGGGTGAAACAACTAATGGCAATTAATGTTGTTTAATTTGTAGTGGAATTTCAGTTTGCATTAAGCTTTCTTTGTGCTCCTTGTGTTTCAGTGAAGGTGTAG
The DNA here is from genome assembly GCF_929443795.1 of Astur gentilis. Lineage (NCBI taxonomy): Eukaryota > Metazoa > Chordata > Aves > Accipitriformes > Accipitridae > Astur > Astur gentilis. The sequence goes on from NC_064891.1 coordinate 27,132,363, forward strand.
GTTTGGGGTTTGCTTTATGTTGTTGATACAGAACAGTGAGTGGAGACAAGTCCTGCAGCAGTATATCATGGAGAAGTTTAGCATTCCCTGGTGGGACAAGTGCTTGCAGGATCTGAAGGCTATTTCCATGCTCTCAGGTAATTAAGTAAGATTCTTTATGTTCTGGCTAATTTGGTCTGACAGATGGTGAAATTATGCCAGTATTATGTTTTCTCTTCAGATAACTAAAGTCAGTAAAACCATTGACTAACAACTCCTAACTGCCCAAGTAAGCTAGCAGTGGAAGGTAGGTAACAGCCAGGGACTAGCATCACTCCCAGAAAAGGGTAGGGATTGCAAACAGAGCCCAAAATAAGAGCACCAAATAATTGCTCTTAGTTCAAATCCTGACATGTTTTGTGAGATGCAGAAAGCAGTACCTAATCTTGCTCCTCAAGGAGGGCCACCTATTGGCCAGGACAAAGCCCCTTTCCAGCTGGGAATGTTACACTAATGAACAGATTTGTAGTAGGTTATTATGAAGTGCTCAGCATGACCAGTATCTGTCTGCTTCTGCTCACAGGTATTTTTAAAAATCCACCTGGAAGATGTTGTTCTTGGTGGTGTAATGCAAAGTTCCTCTAAGCTTTGATCACATGAGAGTCAGCGAAATAATCCTGCTTTAGGCAGTGTTAAATTTATCCTCATCATGAGTGGGGCCATGCCACTATATGCCACTGGTGTGTAAGCCAGTGAAGTGCAACATCATTCACCTTAACGCTGCTCAGCACTGTAGGTATGCTAGTGAACGTGCTGTCACATAGAAAAACCTGGCCACCCACTGCCCCACAGGGAAGGACTTTGATGGGGGAGATATATAGTGAAAGAACAGCTGGGTATGAGTTGTGAAATGTGAGATGCAAGATGTGAGATGCGAGCTGGATGAGAGATGTGAGAAAGCAGTTGGAGAGCATGCAGCTCTGCCCAGGGATGGGTGAGGAGCCAACTGAGAGCTTATGTGCTAGGATTAAAGAGAGGACAGATAAAGGTGACATTGTAGGGGGTGTCCACTATAGGCCACCTGACTGGGAAGAACAAGTGGATGAAGCTCTCTGCAGACAGATAAGAGCAGCCTCACATTCACAGGCCCTGATGTCCTGTCATGGGGGATTTCAACCACACCATTATCTGCTGGAGCGATAGCACAGCAGGATATAAGCAATTCAGGGGTTCTAGAAGGTCTTCTTTGAGTACACAGGCAACAAAAGGAAGACTAGTGAAAATGTGGGACCGTTGCTGAATGAGATGGGGGAGCTGGTTACACAGGGCATGGAAAAGGCTGAGGTACTGAAAGCCACCTTTGCCTCAATCTTTACTAGCAAGACTGGCCTTCAGGAGTCCCAGGTCCCAGAGACCAGGGGGAAAAACTGAAGCAAGGAAGATGTAACCTTGGTGGAAGGGGATCAGGTCAGGGAATATTTAAGCGAACTGGAGATACATCAGTCCATGGGCCCTATATGGGATGCACCCATGAGTGCTGAGGGAGCTGGTAGGTCTCATTGTAAGGCAACTATCAATAATCTCTGACTGATCATGGCAACTGTGAGAAGTGCCCGAAGAATGGAAGAAAGCAAATGTCACTCCTGTCTTTGAGAAGGGCAAGAAGGACCAGGGAATTACAAGCCAGTCAGCTTCAGCTCGATCCCTGGGAAGGTGGTGGAGCAGCTAATCCTGGGAACCATTTCCAGGCCCATAAAGGACAAGAAAATCATCAGCAGTAGTCAGCATGGCTTTACCAAGGGGAAGTCATGCTTGACCAACTTGATAAACTTCTACAATGAAATGACTGGCCTGGTACATGAGGGGGGAGCAATGGATATTGTCTACCTGGAATTCAGTAAGGCTTTCAACACTGTCTGCCATTAGGGCCTCATAGACAAGCTCTTGATGTATGGGCTGGATGAGGAGAGAGTGAGGTGGGTTGAAAACTGGCTGAATGGCTGGGCCCAGAGTATGCTAATCAGTGGCACAAAATCTGGTTAGAGGGCAGTAATTAGCCGTTTACTGGATCCAGGCCTGTTTAGCACCTTCATTAATGATGGGACATTAATGTATCTTTGTCAAGTTTTCTCATAACAGAAAATGGGAGTAGTACAGAGTTGTGCTGCCATCCAGAGAGACCATGACAGGATAGAGAAATGGGCTGCCAGGAGCCTCGTGAAGTTCAACAAGGGGAAGTGCCAAGTCCTGCACTTGGGGAGGAACATTCCCATGCACCAATGTATATTGGGGGCCACCTAGCTGTCAGAAAAGGACCTGGTGGGTCCTGGTGGATGACAAGTTGAATATGAGCCAGTAACATGCCCTTACAGCCATGACAGCTAATGGTATCCTGGGTTGCCTAGAGAGAGTCAAGCGAAGAGCCATGAAGATGATTAAGGGAGTGGATCATCTCTCCAATAAGGAAAGGCCAAGAGAGCAGGGACTGTTCACCCTAGAGAAGAGAAGGCTCAGAAGGATCTTATTAATGTATATAAATGCCTGAAGGGAATACGCAAAGAGGAAGGAGTCAGGCTCTTTTCAGTGGTGACCAGTGACAGGACCAGAGGCAATGGGCACAAACTGAAACACAGGAGGTTCCTCATGAACATCAGGAAACACTTTTTCACTGTGAGGGTGACTGAACACTGGCACAGGTTTCCCGGAGTTGTGGAGTCTACCTTCTTGGAGGACATAGTCTTGGGCAACTGACTTTAGGTGACTTGAGCAGCGTGATTGGACCAGACGACCTCCAGAGGTCCCTTGCAACTTCAGCCATTCTGTGATTCTGTTTTAGGGATCCTGGCAACTGTGGGGCTCTTTTACATTCCTTTGAGTGCTGCCAGGAGTGCTCAGAGTCCTCCTGTGCTTCCCTAGTTTCACTTTTTTGACCCTTTTTCATTTGTTCTCCTTCACAAATTATACAGCTTTCCCTGGATGATTCTCTGCCCTTTCAATTATGCTTGCCCTGGTACTCGAATGGACTGATTAAAGCCAACCCATGTCAATACAGAAGAGCCTTCTCAGAGGCAGCTACATGGTGGATTCCCCTCATCTCATCTTAGTCACCTACAATGTAGAAGTGTCTCCCTGGGCTCCCTTCCAAGCTTGTGGATGGATCAGAACTCTTTTAGGATGAGAATCACCTAATTGTGATGGAATGTCTGCAGTTAGAGCATAGAAGTGACATTTTCTCTCCATTGTTTAAGAAGGGACATGGAGCCTAGGCTCAAATGGAAACCCTTACCTTGTGAAACAGGAATTCTATCCTCACCTTATCACCCTGCTACAGACCACAGTACTGGCTAAGGGATACAGCTGTGATTCAACCCAAAACTTGGAATCACACAGGGTCAGAACTAGGCTGACCTGGAATAAAAACCCTGTACCCGGATGTGTCCAGGCAGTTTTTACTGCACTAAAAACTGTGGGTCTATGTGGCCTGGAATATATGCAGAAGGCATTTAGGGATTTAGGTGACAACTACAGAGCTAAATTCCATGTGCTAAGGAAGTGCGTGGGCCTTAAGGATAACTGGCAGAGAATGGCCTTGTCTGTGCTAGCAAAGTCTCATCTCCTTCAGAGTAGCTGCAGGCTGACTTCGCTCCATGGTCCATGGTAGCTTGCAGACCATGCTCAGGAAGTGTCTAGGAGAGCGCTCACTGACATGCATGAAAGGATTGCCAAGCAGGCACCAGAACAAGTTCTGTTACACGCTAAACTACTTGGGGAGATTGGCTGTGAACTTAGCAATAGTGAAGAGGACTTCGTCCCCCTGTTGGACACAACTGTGGAACGCGTCTTATCTCCAAAGCAAAAATGGTTAACATGTAACCTTCTCTTTGTCAACAGTTTATGAAGGACCAATAAATTATTAATGGTTGTTTTAAGTGTGTGATGGATGGGTATGAGCTCTAGGTTTTAGCATAGCGGCAGATAGTGTTAGGAATGGACATAGTCATACACAGCTGATTGAGCTGTTGATTTTTAGTAATTGATTAGCCTTCTATTAAAAGATCTGTTAATCACTCATTAACATTTTCTAAGTGGCATACCATAAGGCATAACCCCAATCTCAGAAGGTCAAGTGCCATTTAACTGAGACATATCCATCTTTCTATCATAAGACACAACTTCAGTGAAGGCAGGAAATACAGAGTCAGAATACCTGTGAAAAAATGAAGGAAGATGGTATGGCACTTCCATCACAAACAAAAGAGCAGCTGCCATGTGCTCAGATGTCTTGGAAATAAGATAACTGATTGTGAATTCTGGGCTCCAAGATAAAGAAACATTTTTTTAAAAAAAAGGTGTGTGCATGCAGGACATCATAGGCATGTTGCAGTACAATAGACTTGATGGTACAGAATGTCTTAGTACCCAGTAGGCTTCTAAGAGCCCTGGGGGTTGCCCTGTGGAATGGAAGGACATACTGATTTTTAAATGAACAAGTGGTTAATCCAGGTAGAATACCAATGTGATGGGGAAAGAGGTCCTGAATCCATCACAGCCCCCCATTCCCCTCTTCCCCTGCCTAATTACAGGTACCTACTTGAAAGCACACAGACGTTACAGCATCTCTGAGAAAAGGTGCAAGCAGAATCTCTGAATTCCACTCCTCTAAGACTGGCCCAGCCTCTGAGGCTGAGATTTAAAGAAACAATTCATTCTGACACACATGAACTCCAGGGAGAATTTCAACCAACTCAAAATCATTGAGAGCAGGATTTCTGTAATGGAGTGCTGAAAGGCAGCTGCTGCTTTTATTCTGTGTTTATAATTACAGAACAATAACAAGCAGGATGCGGCAGAGAGGGAGTCAAAGAGTACATGTGTGTGTTGGGATGTCTATGCCTCAGGCCAGCTTGGCTGGTCCCTAGTTCAGAAGCAAGCATTGTTATCCACTACCAAACTCAGTGTTACTAAAGCCTCTCTGCTGATGTATAGAGCAGAAAAAAAAAAGCTAACATTTTCCTAGTTTACTGCCCTGAGAGTCACCTGGACAGAGTTGTCTCCCCTCCACAGCCAATGTGTTTTATTCATTGCTCAGGCTTTGATAGCATTCCTTGGGGAAATTCATTCCCACCTCCCATACGCACATGCTCCTTTTATGTGAAAACATCTCTCCTTCACTTACTGAGGTGAAGAGTTTGCCTCTTCTCATAAGGCAAGGACTAGTGTATGAATTAAGGCCAGGGGATGGACAGAGCATAGAGCTGTTAGATTCTCATTTCATTGTGCTTCTCAACAAGTGGTTGTTTTTTCTCACCGGTCCCCTCAGACCTTCGTTGGAGAGAGACCTGCAATTATTCACAGCTGATTACAAATCTGACTGATAGCCAAGAGCCAAATACATTGGAAGAATTTCCACCCCAGCCTGACATGAAATCCACTTCTCCTGATGGACATGTGCCATGTGAGACCAGGAGCAACCATGGAATCTCAACAATTTCTGGCCCACAGAGTCATCTGTGAATTCAAATTGCACAGTCTTTAGTGGCTGTGGAGATCTCTGGAAAGGACCTTCACCTTCTGGTACAGTGTCTTAAGGTGTGGCTTCCAGGAAGCACAGGCAAAAATGATCTTAGAAGTTACAATACTACCTTTAACTTCCCTTTTTGGAGCTCTGCACCAGCAAAGAAGCCAAAGACATCTGCTTCTGCGCTAGAATTGTACAAAGAAAGCAGAAGGTAGCATGGAAATTATAAATGAATGCTACCTCCCAAGTAGACTGTGTAGACACTGATGTGTTTCGTGGATTAGAGTACAGGATTTTGCAGATGAGGGTTGGGTTTTTTTCCCTGAGGGAGAAATGGGGGACAAAGTGCATACAACTTTAACTGAGTGTGTTTTCTGTATGGTACTGAAGAGACATCCCTGCAGAAGAATAGTACAGAACTTTCAAAATATACCAGATTTTTTTGAAAATCCATTGTTATTTATTTATAGTATCCATTAATTTGTAAAACTACCTGTCTTCAGGTATGCTGCGCAATGTGATGCAAAATTAAAGGATTGCTGGGCCCACTAACCTTCTAATGAAAGCAGCCTTCTAATTAACAGAGAGGTATGGTAAGGGCTGAAATAAAGAGGCAAAAGTTGATCAAGATTAAGATGCCTGTATTAAGATGTCTTTGATTATTCCTCAAGGAGCAGGAATACACATTGCATTTTCCATGAAAATCGAGCATCAAGATCAGTCTCTGCCACTCTGGAACCACATCTGAAGAGCTTCCCCAAACACAGAAGATTTGCAAGCACGGTATATTCAATGTCCTTTTTTTGAAATTTTGCTCCAGATTTTATCTTGGTGTGTTTTGGCTTTGTGTGGCGGGGTTTTGGTAGTGGGGGAGGGGGCCACAGGTGTGGCTCCTGTGAGAAGCTGCTGGAAGCTTCCCCGGCACCAAGTCGGACCCGCCTCTGGCCAAGGCCGACCCAGACAGTGATGGTGGTAGCGCCTCTGGGAGAACAGATTTAAGAAGAGGAACCTGCAGTGGGGGAGGAGATTGGAATGTGAGAGGAACCCCTCTGCAGACCCCGAGGTCAGTGAAGAAGGAGGAGGAGCGGGGGAGGAGGGGATGCCCCTGCAGCCCGTGGTGAGACGGCAGGCTGTGTCCCCCCAGCCCACGGAGGGGAGCGGGGGAGCAGATGCCCACCTGCAGCCCGGGGAGGAGCACACGTTGGAGCAGGGGATGACCCCGAAGATGGTCATGACTCCATGGGAAAGCCTGCACTGGAGCAGCCTGTGACTGAAGATCAGCCCATGGAAAGGGCCCACACCAGAGAAGTTTGTGGAGAACTGTCTCCTGTGGGAGGGACCCCACGGTGGAGCAGGGGAGGAGTGAGGAGTCCTCCCCCTGAGGAGGAAGGAGCGGCAGAGACAAGGTGTGGGGAGCTGACCCCAACCCCCATCCCCTGTTCCCCTGCGCCGCCGGGGGGAGGAGGTGGAGAGAACCAGGAGTGGGGTTGAGTCAGGAAGGAGGGAGGGGTGGGGGAAGGTGTTCTAAGGTTTGTTTTTTACTTCCTAATATCCTTGTTTTCATTTGATTGGTAGTAAATTAAATTAATTTTGTTTTTTTCCCCAAGTTGAGTCTGGTTTTTGCCCATGACCATAATTGGTGAATGATCCCTCACTGTCCTTATGTTGACCCACACGCATTTCTTTATATTTTCTCCTCCCCATCCCACTGGGGAGGGAGGAGTGAGCGAGCACCTTTGTGGTGCTTTGTTGCCGGCTGGGCTTAAACCGTGACATGGTGTAAACACTATTGACACTTGGAATCATTCTTCATTACCAATAACATAGTCAAGGAATCTAATTAGACCACACAAAGCTCCCATTCAGGTAGCTAAGTGCATAAGTCACATTGAATAGTCTTGATAGTTATGAAGGAATGTATTTTTTATATTATCAGAAAAATGGCCACGTTTTTGTAATTAACTATTCTTTCCATGAACAAGTCAGGAATGTATAAGAGGATGGAAACTACCTAAGCTATCAGGAGCAGAACTTCATAATCAAAATCCATGTGCAAGAATTGGAATGTATTATAATGTGATAATATACAACACTAATTTTTGGACTCAGAAATCTTTATCTCCTCTGCATCAGTGTCAGATCTGCAATTTCAACTGGACTTGAAATCAGAGCACTTTCACTTGCTAGAAGGACATCAGTCATACTATGCATGTTTGCTTTACACAGAGCCAATTGTAACTTTAAAACTAGGTTTCTGAATTTATCTGTGGTGACAATATTGAATTACAGAGCACCTCAAATATCTTCAATATTTAAACAGAGAAAACAAAATGCAAGTTTGACACTATAATTGCTTTGTTGAAGTGAACTTTGGTAGCAGAAAGGACTTGCAGTGCCATAGCAGAGTCTATGTCAGTTAGTAGCACTATAGTTAAACCCTGTGGACTTTCCTCACACAGGGGAATACAACTGGTAATCTCTTCAAAGATCTCAGAGCATGAACTGATCTTTCAAAAGTTGCTCAGAAGTTTTATGGCAAAATGAGGATGCAAAAACATGCCAATTTGTAGAGCTTGAAATAACTAATGTAAACATCCTCAAGTTTTAAATAGTAAGAAGGTTTGGTTCAGATAGACTCCCATCCTGGATTCTCAATCTATTACAATCAGAAAAATATCACATGCAAAAATAATGTTACAAGATCCTATGAGAACTGAGTCAGAATGAACTCAAATTATAATTTTAACATTCCTAGCCACATGCCTAATAAACATTTTTATTTCAGCAAGCATCATTTTAATGAAAATAGTTCCATCAGAAATACCCCTTTTTTCAATCAGCCCTGGTGAGAATAAGCTTTTGGAATTAGTCAGAACATTCTTGTTTCAAAAACATCCAGTATCATCTAACATGACTTCTGTTTCTGAATATGAAGTTGCTCCTAGAAGTTTTACTCAAAGCTTTTGAAGAATGAGCTTAAGTACAAATAGCACAAAGCTATTTTCTTCATGTGGAATTTGGGTTCGGTCTCCTTTCCACCCCCCACTAAAATTGCTTTGTTTCAACCATAGCTCTTTTTTTGGAGGGAAAAGAAATTGTTCGTATTCTTCGCTTTTGTTCCTCAGTGTCATGAAATTATGTATATTCAGCAGTACATTTCTGTCTGGGCTGTAACCAGCTTCTGAGGATGGAGCAATGCAGCAAGGGCTCTTCTCCCACATTTTAAGGAAGACAAGCAGTATTCGCAGGGTCTATCAAACAGACAGGGAGCTGAATTAAATACTCTCAAAGTAGAGAAAAAGAAATTAAAAGAGAAAAAAATCAGCAGGATTTCTCTTAAATAATTCATAGCAAGTAAGAGATGGGTTTTTTTAAGAAAAACTTTTCTAAAGTTATTTGATGATGGATTCAGTTTTCTTTGACTCTTACCATGACCTTCAAAGGAAAATGTCTTTGAAGTATGTCTTTGCTGTGACATTATACATGAGTTGGCTTCAGTCAACAAACTTGTTGAGGTGAGTTTACTGAGGTGCAGTTGGAAACCATGGGATTTCAAGTATAATGAAGAGTTAGGAAATAAGCCCTGTTCCTGTATCCACAACTGCTATTTTTTACCAAGATAAGTACACTGATCCTCTATGTTATGAATTGTTCATTCTTCAGCAATCAAAAGGGTGTGTTTCCATGCTGTGAAGGTCAGCAGATAGTCAAGAAGGGAGGGGATTTAAATGTAAGAGTGCAACTCTAGTTTGCATTGGCTACTGTTGATAAAGCAGAGTAGATTTCTAATTTTGGCACCCATAAGCTGCACGCTGGATTTGCTGAAAGTGGATTACAGGTAGAGTTTGACACAATGGAGGCATATGAATGCCTTTATTTTTAAAAAAAGACCCTCAACTTCAGCTTTCTGGGAAGCTGTACACTCGATCCTACTTACAGCAAATCACTTGCAGGAATGGCTATTTATGATTAGGTAAGTACTTATGTGTGTACACACACAGATAGGTGTTTGATGACACAGAGCTAGACAACGGTCCTCTAGTTAATAAGCAAACTATTGTCAAAGTAATTTAATTTTTTCTGGCTCGCTTCCCACCTTGGGATCTGTCTCAAGGTTTGAGAATGGGTTGATCTCTACTAAATGAACACTTAAATGTTCAAATCAAGTAGTGGGTCTGACTTATTATCTGGAGCACACCTTCAGCTTTCATGGCATCACTGGTAAACTTGACAGCTTGATTTTGTGACTGCTTTCAGAGAAACATCAGCTCCCCTGGGGAAAGCTGCAAGATCAAAGATTGGTTCCAGCTCTCATGTAGCTGACTGAATCCCTGGAAGTTATTTCAGTGTAAAAATAGGGTAAACTAGATCAGCCAGGCCTCAAATGCTTCCCTTGGCTCAGAGTGGCTAGAAAGAAATGGGAGAATGTGACTTAAACCTTCTTCAGGAAGGAATCTCTAAGGGCAAAGCAAGCTTTCAGTTTCTATTAGTGGAGTTAAGGGTCAGATCCATTTACCAAATGCCAATCTGGTCACAGGACAGCAATTAAATATGCTGTGGCTTGGAGCTGGAGCTGGGTCAAAAATTTCATATAGAAAGGTGCCTTCAGGAATTTGGTCCTTTCCAAAGAATGGGTGGAAAATTCAGCTTCTGAAACTGCCCAGGACATTTTTGGGCTTCATTTCTCCTTGAATAAATGCAAAGACCATTTTAAAGACAAGGTTAGATCTTTATCTTTCATTCTTCAGAATGGTTGAAAAAACTGTCTGGGTTTGAAGGTGGGAACGTTGTCTGAAAATGGAAATTCTGAAGATGAAAAGACAACACATTAGTAATATGATTTCAAGGTGCTGAAGTTTCAGTTTATCTCTTTCCTTCCCAACCAGATATTAATAAATGTCATATTATAGCTCTACTGGCATGAAAATGAGTCTTTTGCAGTATTCTCAGAGTAATTAATCAGAGACACAGAACAGAATAGGAAACAACTCATAATGCTTATGACCTATGTAATTGCTTTTCTATAACTCCATAGTATGTGTTTATTAATAATAGCCCCCTCAAGCTCTGCAAGAAGTTTGCTTCCACATGGACAATTTCATCAACTCCAAAATTTGCAGGAAGGCATTTACCAACTGGGTAGGAGCATAAATAGGATAAGATCTTGCCCACATGCTCATGAGGCCTGCTTTCTTTCTGCATTACCTCACTTAGTGCGCTTTAAAAAGTGATTGCTCATGCTTGAAAAAGTAAGAGATCAACTTATCCTTTCTGAAAGCCAGACTGAGTTTGTCTTGAGGGACACCAGTCCAGAGGAGGTTTTAAGTATTTTTGCTCCTTAAACCTCTACTATTCCTGTTGATTTTTCATCTGCTCAAGCTTCTTCCACTGGTTTGAATCCATTTGGAAGGTCTGATAGTTTCTTTGTTGGTTACTAGCCAAGCTTCACAGGTCAGAACACCAGAAGGGACCGCAAAATTGTGCATAACACACATTTAAAGTTGCATCCAGTTGCTCTAGTACTGCATCCAAGAAGACAGCAGTTTTCACCAACTGTCTGTCTATTTGTTCCAGTAAACCTAAGTGGAGAACACCAGCAATAACTTCTTTTCATTTCAAGGAACAACTTTCACAGTGCCAGCTTCATTCTGCCAGGACATTACTACATGTCCATTGGTCCCACACCATCCCTGTTTTTCAAGCATGTGTTATGAATGCTGATTTCAGGTTGTCTGGATTATATCTTTCAACCTTTTCCATCCTTGCTTTCTACAAATCTGTGAAAACTGTCATACAATTATTTCAGTGCACAGACAGATTTAGTAAAATATACTACACAGCTTTGAGCATTGCCCTGTAGAACTAAAGGCAAAATCAACAGGGAATTAAAGCTCTCTAGCAGTGTGAGCAAATTTAGGAATTCCCTTCAGCTGAAGATAAGATATACAGATCATCTTGGGCAACTTGTTAGCATTATTTTTTTCTGTATTAAAAGCTTGTTAGCATTAAGAAGTTTCGATAGTATTAAATGTGCTTTTTTAAAGGCAAACCTTTAAAATTATACCAAATTAAAATCAGTCATTTCAGTTCATGTATCTGATGGCAGTGTTTGGTGTGGGTGTCCTGAATTTTGATATTTGAGGTGTATTGTTCAGTACTTTGAAGTGGATATTGCTACATAATAAAATGAGCTATGGACTGATATTTGTCTCTGTGTATAAGGTGAGGGTGAATTTAGGTCATCTATGTCCCACTCTTATGTCAGCGTTTTCTTATTAAAAGTCAGGATTCCCATTATGAAACAGATACCCAAATTAATTATTTCCAATCAACATGAACTAGCTGCATCAGTCTGCAAAGAACCAGAAACCTTCTAAAGAAATGAATTTATGAACAGAGCAGTCAGACTTTGCAGACATGTTGCATTCAAACTATTTTGATGGTGATTAATGTTTATTCATCTAAGACTGTCTGCTCAATGTACTGAAAGTTTCTTCACATGGAAAAGAAGAGAATCCTTATTTTGCATTGTAATCTGCAGCTCTCTTTTCTCCAGTGTATGATGTAAAATAATATATGCAGTAGAAGATGACCATATTTTAACCATTATATACATGGGAGTTCACATACATAGACAGAGCAGGGTGGGGTTTATTACAGAGATACATCTAAAGGTACTGCTGTGGATGTGAAGAAGATAATTTCAAGAGGTACAAAGGACCAAATTGATGGGATAGCCAGCAGGCAAAGTACAACAAAATATACGTTTGAAGAGCTGCAATGAACACCTCTTTCACTGCCTGTTAAGCACTGTGACTCTCCTCCTGTCAAACCTTACCGTCTTTCAGTTGCTTACCATTGACAAACTGTAAATAACTGCTTAGACCTAAGGGGCCCATTTCATAATGCAATGCAAGGATATTTTCTTGGGGGTAGTAGACTTAGCAATGGCTTAGTGGCTTCATATTCATGCAATTAACAGCCAGAAAGAGGTGTGGGTAGAAAGACCAGATCTTGTTTGGTCTTTGTTTTAGCCCAGTGCAATGAATGGAAACACTGGAAAGGAATAAATTTAGTTGGAAGAAGGTTGTTATGGAACTTCATAGGAAGAAGGTGGTAGAAATACCAGGGACACTGAAATAGTTGATGTGTAGATTTTATTAAGAAAATTCCAAGGTGGGGCTGAAGGGTATTACAGATGGGTGGTGGCAAGCATGCATAACAAGGATGAAGGGAACTGCTGTGCTTGCAGTCAAGTCTATGTGTGTCATACTGACATGACTGGTCCTGTAAGCAGAAATTTATGTGGAAGTCAGTCTTTATGGAGAGAAGACAATATGGACTAGAAGGTTTTATGGTGGCCAAAACTAGCTTATTGAAACTTGGTAGGACCCGTCCCAAGAACTGTTATTTGACTTCTGTCCACCACCCTTGCCCTATCACTGTAGGATATTTCAGTGCAGCAATGCAATACTTTAGTTACTCAAAATCTTTAACTGGCCACAGGTACACCTTGCATGGGTCCGAGAACATGAAGCTTCATTATGGGATGGAAAAGTGATAGTCCATTTTAAGTGATGGCTATTCACTCTAGATTTTTTCACTCCTAGAGCGTTGGTTTTTGCTTCTCTGTAGTTCAAAGAGGAGTTTAGTTTTATGTTTTGTAAACCTGTGGACTTTCAAATGATTATACCGTATCAAACATAGTATTAACTCCTATAGAAAGCAAGTGAAATGCCTTTATATCATCACAATTCTTTTAAAACCCCAGCTATACATAATTAGCATGCAAGTAAAGCCTCAGGAATGCCTTCGTCTACTGTTTGTAGAGTGACCAGTTGCAGCTGATGCCCTCAGCCACTCTAGAGTGTGTGGCTGTCATCTAGATGGGTGCCCTACGGAACCTCAGTTAAACTCTGCCTTTCAGTGGGTCTAAGCAGGGATGAGGCAGGTCTGATTTTTGGCTGGGCAGTTTACTATTCACTTCTGTAGTTCGGAAATGTTTTTTCTCCACCTTGTCTGTGCCAAATGCCATTTTCAAAAACTCACTGCTGCTTAGTCTAGAAGGATTGATTTCACACTACAATCACTGTCTGCTGCTTAAATCCAGCTGTCTTCAGTGAGAAGCTCAGATGAGTTCAGGCCCTAGACAGCGTGAAGTCATGGTCTGCCTGAAGTTTGTAACTTCAAAACTCCCTCTCATTTCTATTGACTGATACTGTGACCAGGTTGTCTTTGTCAGAGGCTTGCACTCTGGGAGGCAGAAGCTGAAGAAGCAGTCAGTGACACAAAGCAAATAACTATTGCATCTTTTCCCATAGTCTGGCCATTAAAACTGGTTGCAAACAACCTTTTTCTTTCTCAGTTTGAAAATGTTATTGCATGCAGCTACGTCTGTGGGAAGGAATGGCCAAAGATTAACTGGAGATTCCTCATCAATGGAGGAATCAATGGAAGAAAGAGGACCCTAAAAAAAGTTGTTTGGGGCTTTTAACTGTGAGGAAGAGATGTTATAATCCATATTTGTAAGGAGACCTGATTATGTTTTGTCTAATTATGTTAACAGCCTAAATTAACATACATAAAAAAGACCTAAGATCTGTTCTGTAAGAATCCTCCTCAGACAAATGTGACAAGGTATTTTCTACTCTACTTAAATGTGGACAAGTGCCCAGAACCATTTTTCTGTATCTCTTCTTGGACACTCATTAACACAATGAAAAAAACTAGCATTCCCCAACACATGTGCACATGGTCTACACATGTAATAGGGCCCAGCCAGTTCACTGTTACACATCTGAAGTGAGAAATTCAAATAATTGTAAGTGCCTGTGGGTTGATGCTTTTATTACTGTTCCCTGAATGAAGGCATTAACCTAGCAAGAGCCCCAAGCAGAAAACCAACATTTTACTGAAACTGTATATCCTCCTGAAGACAGCAGAAAGCATATAGGTCCAGGCAGAGACCATTACAGATCTGAGAAACAGATTCACCTTTAATGTCCTTTTCAACAGATAAGACAAGTAACACAGGCATCTCATTTCTAAAATCCAGGTCCCAAGGTCAGGGAACTTTTTCTTATTTCTTCTTTTCCAGACCTAAGACAAGATGAATAACCCATTAAACCTATAACCTGTGGGAATGAGTTATTGTTGCTGTCAATTCAATAGATGTATGCAGAAATGGTATTTCAGGATATAATACAACTGGATCCAACTGTCCAGAGCATTAACATACAAATAGGAGAAAGCCAAGGACTCTGGAAGACAAAACAACTTAATTTCATATGCATCAACTCTTGTTCAGAAAAATGTAATAGACATGGTTTAAAATCTGGCAGTTGTAAAGATCTTACAAGATCCAATCTTATAGGATAAATCAGTTATAAAAATTCAATTTGAGAAAGTAATTTACCCCAAAGTAATTCGTTACATGTATATGTCCCACCTTTGTGTGTAATTATAGCTAATGATCAGGGACAGAATGGCTGATAATGTACCCCTTGTCCTTTCTTTTTTTAGAATATTTCCACTAGGAAAGATATTTTATTTTCTTTTAAAAGGTGTTTTGGTGACAAGGGATTAAGTATCAACTACAATCTTCCAGCTAAATTTTGTCCCTTTTCTCTTTAATTTATAGTGCATTTTGTTATGGCATCTGTGAGAAAACTGAAAGACAAGTGTTTTAACTCCTCCATGTCCATCTGTTCAGTGAGATAAGTATTAAAGCTTTCCTCTCTCTTTTAGTCTGTAACCTTTTCCCTGTAATCTCCTCTTGGACTAATTCTTTTTAGTCAACTATATTCCTCTGTAAAGTCAGGGTTAGAGAAAACCCAGCAAAACACTTGTCAGGGTTAATCAATAAATCTCTTGCTCCGGTAGCAAAAGCACAGTATTTCATTCTTTCTAACTCATGGACAAGCACACAAGCACCTAAGAGAGACTTAAAGACCAGAAAAAAAAACATTTAAGAAAAACAAAGGAAACTGAAGAAAGGATAAATATTCCCATATTGCAAAACTCAACAGATTAATAGAAAGACCAAGGTTCTTTCACACTAACTGGGCCAGATCTTGCAGCATTGACTCATGCAGCCCTCAAAAACTAGACTTGTCTTCAAGAAAATTACATTAAGACCCAAATAATTTGCAGTGTGGTATGTATAAAATAGACAATAGTATGTACTTAGGTATAGCTAATGGAATAGGGTTAGCAGGCAGTAAAAATAGCATGCCTGGATCTCTCCTTTTGTTCACATGGATTTATGACTGTCCCATTCATTTAAATACTTTGGCCTGATGAAAAATATGGTCAGTTGTTTTTCGAGTGAACATGGCAGAAACTAGGATTTGCTCATTGTCTGTCAGTATATAAGCAGATACATATTGTTCAGGGGTTGACCAATATCTGGAAAATGCCAGTAAATTATGATTAGAATTACTAACTCCATGCTGGCTTGAAGGGGCTAAGGAGGAAACATAACCTTCTGGATGATAAACTGCATTCCCACTATTTCGAGCAGATTCATCTTTTGCGAAATGTCATAAACTACAAGTAAATATTGGGAACACATTAGTACTGTCATGGTTTAACCCAGGCAGCAGCTAAGCACCACTCAGCTGCTCATTGACTCTCCCCCCCACCCAGTGGGATGGGGGACACAACCAGAAGGAAAAAGGTAAAAGTCATGGGTTTAGATAAGAACAGTTTGATAGAACAGAAGGGAAGAAACTAATAAAGATAATAACAACAATAATGAAATGACAATAATAATAATAATAATAATAATAAAAGGATTGGAATATACAAAACAAGTGACGCACAATGCAATTGCTCACCACTTGCTGACCAATGCCCAGTTAGTTCCTGAGCAACGATCCCTCCCAGGCCAATTCCCCCCAGTTTATACACTAGGCATGACATCCCATGGTCTGGAATACCCCTTTGGCCAGTTTGGTTCAGCTGCCCTGGCTGTGTCCTGTGCCAACTTCTTATGCCCCTCCGGCCTTCTTGCTGGCTGGGCATGAGAAGCTGAAAAATCCTTCAATTAGTCTAAACACTACTTAGCAACAGCTAAAAACATCAGTGTGTTATCAACATTCTTCTCATACTGAACCCAAACCATAACACTATACCAGCTACTAGAATGAAAATTAACTCCATCCCAGCTGAAACCAGGACAGTTACCAAGATTCAGTTCGTAAATTTATCTCAAAAGCTGGAATTTAATATTGATATATTATCTTTATAAGCTTTAATTATATTTCAGATAATGTTTTCCTACAGAAATGACCAAAGGATAGCGCAATGCTTGAATTTGCATACCAGCTAGCTAAATGCATTTTGCAGGCATTGGAGAAAGAGGATATTCTACTGCAGGAGTCTGTGCACAACTTTCTGCTCTTTGAGAGCTTGGGATCAACGACCAAGAATTGATCCAATTGAACTTTAATGGAAAGATAAGCAGAACTTGATTTGCAACCAGAGTTCTGGCTTTCAGATGTGTAAAATGGAATAGTTGAAGGAAGCCAGGTGAAGTTAACGAGTCTGAGAAGCCCAAGGGTCTGAATGTGAAGGAGGCACAGGACTGATTTCTTTAAGGCAAAGTACAAGGACCATTTGGAAATCAAATCCCAGGTGAAAAAATATGCTTGCAGAAAAGGGCTGTAGTCTCATCTGATGAGTAAACTCAAAGGATATGAGAAATAAGCAGGCAGTCTACAAAAGAAGAGAATAAAAGACACATGAGAAAACAATGCTGAAAGGTGAAGTATAAGGAAGAGCAGACAATAGCCAAAAGTCAGGCTGAGTTAGACTGCTGAACACATATAAAACAAATAATGCTCTTCAGCAACCTGAATAAGAGAATAGCGAAAGCAGAGGTGATAATCATATGCGTTGAAGAGAACCATCTAGACACATAAATGAGTTTAGTTCTGATGAGGATGATGAGGCTAGACATTTGGGTAATGGCAGGGTATATGGTGGATGTGGGGACCTGAAGTGTACCACTGGAATTGTTTTAGTGGCTCAGGCTTCAAAGTGCAAGGACGGGCTCATGTCCACTGGAGAACTTGGCACCCTGAACACCCAGAAGTGTCTGTTGCCAATCTATTGGTAGGAAACACTTGAACCATCATTTGCCTGAAAGCTGCCAGATTTCTCTGAGTAAATAGAAATATTTTAAATCCATATATAGATACTTTATACACACTTTTATATAATACTTTAATATTAATGTTTTATATAAATATAACATAATTGTACATGTGAAGGATTATCACCACCACAGCCAGAGGTAACTTTAAGGAGCTTGCCACATATGAACAGTGTACTGGATTGTTATTTATATTCTACTGTGTCACATACAGGACAGCTACACAGCAATGCTCCTTTGTTCCAAAGGAGCAAAAAGGGAGGACACCAGGAGAGACATGTACTTACAGATGTTAAGGCTATTGCTGAAGGAGACAAAGACAGTAGAAACCAGGAACTTATTCTGGATCCTGCTTTGGTAGAGCAACCCATGGACTGAGACAAGCATACAGCCATGAAGTCTTGTTGTGTTGCAGCATAACCCTTCACAGAGCACCAGGGAAAACAGTAAGTGCAAAACCACCTGCTGGTTGGACAGAGAGGCTCCTGCACGGAACATGGTTTCTCTCCTCATCACCTCATTTAACTGGCAGCTCAGGCAGGGAAATGAACTTGTCCCTGAAGTAACTGAATCTTGGGGCTCTGTTTGAATGAACGAATAAAATAGATTGTTCTCATTTTTATGCGGTGATAGTAAAAGCTCTTTCTCCATCTTGCCGTCAGGTGAACTCACTGAAGCAGCAGGGGCAGGCTAGGTGAATAACAGTTGGGAACACAGCATTCAGGCAAGAAAGAGGCATGTGGATTTCTTGTGGATGCAGTGACATAAATTCAGTGGTCCAGCAAAGTTAATTCTTTTGCGTTGTGATTTCTCCCTGAATTTGGTGACAACTTCAAAAACATCTGGAGAGCCCTAAGTTTGTGTTTGCTGCGGGTCATAATGAAACTGTGCCTGCAAGAGGGTTTTCTTAGTGACATGAAAGGGACTGTCTCTCCTCTGTCTACCATAGCAGGAGAGCAACTTTTCTTGTATAGGAGAGCATTAGTTCGAGATCCACTTATAGCCACAGGGAGATTTTCATGTTTCTCAGTTGAAAAAGGTATCAAAAAAGAAATTATATCTGCAAAGTGGCCATACAATTAAACAACTTGTCTAGGCCTACACTGAGTGACTTGTGGGTTCTGTAGAACAAGTTTTCTGTGCAAACGTTAGCATGACAAGGCAGGCTGGAGAAATGCCATTACAAAGTGCATTAGCATTGCTTACCTTTGTTTTCCCAAACACAAGACACTGCAATCCCAAGACTTGTCATATGCTTAAAAACAAACAAGTTGAAAAAACACACACAAATAAATATGAGATCTTTTGATAAGCTTCTCTTTGTTAAACCTGTAAGACACAATTTCAGCCTTTTTCTACATCCACAAAGCAACAAAACATACTTTTTTTCTTTCTTTTTTTTTTTTTAAACAAACCTGATATTCTCATGCAAACATCTGACCTCAGCAGAAAAAATACATTGAAAAAGACAGTGAGAGCTGACATTACTAGGTACTGTAAAGCTTGACAACACTACCAGAAAAATTCAACTCCCCTCATTTTAATACAGTCCCTCCTTGGAAGCACAGTGTTTGTCAGTGTGTGTGTCTGTGTGCAGATGCACACAGATTTGCATCAGGGAATGTGTTCAGGTGCTTGAAAAACTGCAATATTTGTCTTACAAGTATGTGGGCTGCAGTCTGAAAGCTGAGGAATGTCCTCAAGTTGGTCAAGCTTGAGTTTAACTCTTGTTGCACATAATGTCTTCTTGCCATTGCCTTTATCTTATGATGACACTTCTGGCAATTACCAAGCAATAAATGTGACTCAGAATGATTTTTAGTGACATGCTCAGTATAATATATTCTTGGAATAAAATATATAGAAAGCATTTCAAAAGGCTAAGTTTAGTCCCCACCTGCAGTAAAAAAAAAAAATGCAGAGGACTGGAGAAGCAGCTTCGTTTGTCATTTCATCATATCACACCATCACAGAGTGTGTTTGGTGTCATATAAAGACCATTTAATAGTGGTATGGCTGCCTGGACAAAGTGTGAAACCTTTCTTGAAAGGGTACACTGTCCCTTTTTTTTGTGGGTGAGGAAACTGAAGAAGACAGAAGTCAATTACTCCAAACACAGAATTTGCTGCCACTTTACTGGTGGCAGAGATAGAGGCATAAAATTGTTAAGAGCAGGAAATACATACATCAAAACAGACACCGAGAAAGCCTTTGTGAAAGTCAAAGGTTTGTCTGGACTGTGAAGGCTTGAGTTTTATCAGTCTGTGTGAGGAGGAGAGCAGATGCTGTAGTCTCCATGGGCTAAAGGCACAGGTGGGCAGGATGTAGGATGGGAGCAGTGGTGGGAAAACAGAGACTGCTTCAGGCACCAGCTTGAGCCGGGAGAGTCCATGCAGCCAGGGTGTCCTGGGAAAGGCTCTTCAGAGGAGCACTGCCTAGGAGCTGAGCTGCTCTGAAAAGTCAGCTCTGTACTGCAGATACTGCAGCCTTAGGAAAAGGGAGCTCTCAGTCCAAGACTTCAGGAGAGGATTACAGGAGATTAGGTCCCTGCAAGGATCTTTATGAACTCATGGCATTTTTCCAAACACCTTTGGTTTTTTTCCTCCTCTCTCACCGGCACACCTCCAGGCACAGTGCAATTCAGCATGCATTTGACTTATGTAGCTTGTTTCAAGTTCAAAACCCAATTCAAAATTTAGCTTCTTCCATGAACTTTCTCTCAGTAAAGAACAGAGAGCAGAGGGAGATTCTTTCTCTCATCCGAACTACTTCTTTTTTTTGCTTAAAAAGGAAAAGAGTCAGAAAGGAGGAAAGTAGGATTATTTTTTTTTAACAGATTGAATATCCTCAATTAATTTTAATTTTCCTCACAAACTTTTCTTATTCTAACTTTGCATTGCCCTTCCACATTGACAAGGTATAAATAGCCTCATGTTGAAATGTCCAAAGAACACAAGGCTTGATCAGTCAATCTCCAGCTATTAACAATGCAAGATTAATTTTCTTCAAACTCATAGACAAAATGAGTTCAATAACATATACTGTACCATTCAGGCATTTAGTCTTTCTTCATCAATCCCTTATTGCTACCTGAATTACAATTGCTGCTTGCCTAGTAAATGAATAAGCTGCTCCTATTAATGAATTAACTTTTCAGGTACTTATTAAAGTGACAAGTTAATGGGTTGGAAGATAATAAATCTACCTGAAATATTAAAAAAGGGAAAGATTGAGTTCCAGTTGTTCCTTTGATCTACATTTATCTTTAGAGTAGGCAAGCACTGTAGATCACTCAGGAGAGCAAGAGATGTTCAGAATATTTTTGGATGACATTGACAAGAGGCAGCACAAGAGATGACAAAAGCAGGTTCATGCTAAGTGTTGAGAAAGCAGATTTTTGGAAAGACAAGGGAATGTGTCGCTGGGGCTTGTCTAAGTTCACCCAGTGCCCTTCTGGAAAAACACTGTAATTAGAAACTAACCCTGCATCTGCAGTCAAATGGCCTCAAGAAGCCCTTGGAGATGTCCTGAGTGCTAAGGCTGTTTAGTTGGACTATGATTTCCTTCTAGGACCTTATTATTTATTGCATCTATTACTGCTATATGGATTGCAAAAGCACTGATGGCCCCAGGCGAGTGCTGTGATAAGGTGCTTTGGTTGATAATTCCTTTTTGAAAAGCCCTGTGAACTAAACAGATAACTCAGGCAGAAAAGAGAAATGTTATTATTCCCTATATTGCAGAGGAGAGAAGAACCATTCGGGGTGCCAGAGATACTTATATTAACTCAACAGAACCAAGGTTTCACCTGGAAACTTTAAATGACTCATCTACGGCCATTCCAAAAGTCAGAGGAGACCATATCACCTTTATTCCTCTAATTACACAGTTTTTCTCTGGGTCACCTGGTTTACCAGTTACTACTGCTGACAGCAGGATCTTTTCCTTGGACAGCAGTGTGAAGGCTATTCCTTGACATCTGCTGCGAGTGGATCCCACTGGGTGATACAGCAGCTGGCTATGAGAGAAGCCTCAGTTCTTTTGCTCGTCCTCTATGTCCCACCTTAGTAGGTTTTCAAGCAGCAGACAAGAGCAGGAAGGATGTGCACTGGGGAAGGCCATTGATCCTTCAGGCAACAGGTGAATTGCAGTGTTCCATTAAATTGACAGCTTACCTGAAAACAGGAGAACAATGAGATGGTTAGTGCGAGTTATGAGTTGAAAAATTGATTGTTATTTTAACGTTTAGTTAGAAAAGAGAGAGTCAGCTGTAAGTAACAGGAAGTGCTATGAAGTTGTTGCAACCTATTACAGGCACTCTAGAAAAATTTGAAACTGAAATGTATCTTTTAGAGTATAATCAATATACAATATGAGTCAGTACTGTATTAAGATTTACATTTCAATGCCATTACCATGCTGTATACTGAATCAATAGCTTCTTGTATAAGTAATGGGATAGTTCATCGCTAAAATATGCCATCCCTA
This sequence comes from Astur gentilis, assembly GCF_929443795.1. Taxonomy (NCBI): domain Eukaryota; kingdom Metazoa; phylum Chordata; class Aves; order Accipitriformes; family Accipitridae; genus Astur; species Astur gentilis. Next base: position 27,154,505 of record NC_064891.1, read on the forward strand.
ATGCTTATTAGACTATTAGAGTCAGGCTTAATAACATGCAAGGGCTAGTTACATACCCCATGTACTGTAAAATTCTCAGAGATTTAGTTTTTATGAGTTATCAGCAGGAATACGGTATTAGCAGAGTGGCAACTCCAAAGGAGCTACCAGTGTGAAACAGTCTAATCCTGTTTACCTTTCTCAGGTGAGTAGCCACATTCAGCATGGAGATGGTACTCACCTGGGTCAGACTAAGACATTTTGGCCTTGGATTCATTCTCCTCTGGAAACTGAGAGAAATAATAAAGACCTGAGGATGTCATAACAGCTACAATTGCCTAACAATTCTATGGTAATTATTATTGTTTATCTGTCATTTCCTCCCTGTTGTTTTAATATTGGATGGAAATAAACTGTATAAGGCTTGCCTGCATTGTAAAAGCATCTTTATTCCTTGGAAACAAAAATGTCTGGCACGAAAGGATTAATGATAGATGCATTCTGAACTTTGAAAATCCATTTATTTTGAAACACTTCTGCTTCCCTATCTTCCTTCCTTCTTTCCCTGCTTTTTACTTTCTAGGCTGCTTGCATTAAAAGGCTATCTTTAATTCGTAAGGGTTCATCTGCTTTAGCTACTTATGCCTATAACTGAAGTCATAATACTGTATTTTTGACATCATAATTATTTCCACCGCAACCAACTGCAATTTTGCAAATTGACTTCAAGTAGGGAAATAAGCAGCAGGAGCAGATGAGCCCTTAAGAAACAATGATTCTGCCCTTGAAAACAGGGAATGAGGATGAACTGTAGCATAGAATAATGATTTATGAGCAGAATTATTGAAAAATAATGTTCCCCCTTTCTTTGCTATGCTGGTGTACGTCCAGACTACCTCCCTAGGACCGAGAGGGACTCTTGGCTCTTGCCTGGTAGGATTGATCAGGATGTAGCCCCGACATCCTGCATTCACATTCCACTGAAAACCTTTAATAACAACTGTGAATGAACGGTGAAAGCTCTTCTCTCTGTCACACTTGACAATCTGAATGGTGCTGTGGTTGCACCTGTCCTTAAATCACAGAAAAGTTCCAACAACCAGATATTGGGGATTCTGCAAGATGTCTAAAAGGGGCACTTCAGCATTTTACTAGAGTATATGTCCCAGCAATGAGACTTGGTAGGAAAGCAGGCCTTGCTGTGATAACATGTCTTGGGTTGTGGTATAAAAAAAGCAAAGCTGAGGGATTTTAATACCCTTGGAAATGTAATATATACTTAGAGATGAGTATTACATGGCTAGGGTGTGGAATTGCTATTAGGAAATGCAATTAATAAATAAAAGCAAGGAAAATATTTACTTGGCAGTCCTAAGTCTGGACTGGTCAAAAAAGCAATCTCCTTCAGCTTATACTACAGGAGAACTGGAATAATTGGTAGGGAAGCCAACAGTGATAGTGTTTTTTATCTTAATGTAAAGGTAAGATGAGAATCTGGCCCCAGCTAGGACAGAGACAGGAACGCTGTTCTTTTGTGGAGTATGAACTGCTTAGTTTAACAGTATCATACTCAAACTACAGTAGGAGAAGTAAGCACTTGAAGTGTTTCAAGCTAATTAGCAGTGGGCAAATGAACAACAGCTAGATATAGGAGCCTGTGCATCAGTAAAACACACCTGCAAAGAACTGATGAAGTTCTGCTTTGAGCATCAGACTCAGGGCATTTTCTTGCCATCACTTGTGAAACAGTTTTCGTGTCAGCTGCCTGTACTGCACGTTTTGTCCTCAGGTTCCTTCAAAGATGAAAATTTGGCAGGAAACTCTTCCTAAGTCAACTCAAGAAAGACAGAAAAATGAAACATGGTCAGAGTCTGGCCTGCTGCAGTGATGAGCTATTAGTGCGAAGTGGTGCTTGGTCAACAGCTAAACTCACAGATACTTGACCCAGGGAGTTGCACACAATCTATGCCTGGATGCAGGCATGCATTTTGCCTTTCCTGTCTTGGATCTTCCCACTGGATTTGGACCACACTCAGACCATGAGTGTAAGGGTCTGTAAAATGTTCTGCTTCACTGAGGTTATCACATGAAGAAACTTTTCCCTTCAAAGGGAGTCATAAGTAACAGGGAAAGTGATAAACAAAACACACAGAGACACACACATGTTGGAAAAGTGATAACAAAGACAATGACAAAGACCTAAACTCTCAGGTCACTAACTGATGGACCATTAAAAAACTACATGGACTTTGTAACTGATAACAAAGGGGAAACAAGATGAACTTGAGGACTTTTTATATGTGAGGGGGGCCACATTAGTGCCCTCTGTGTGTTTGCATCTCAGGGGTACACACTCAGCTTTGCTATTGGCTGAATTTGCAAACAGGAAAACAGCAGCCATATGTATATGGGATGAAACCCATATCAACTTGGGATAAAAAGATCCCCGGGTCTCCAGGCTCACTGGGCTGGCCTCCAGCAGCCAGGCAAGAGGAATCCCCAAGGTGTGGAGCCTGCCTGAGGTTGTGATCTTCTAACAACCCTTAAAGTTGGGTGGGAGGACACTGCTCCCTTGCTGTAGAGTCCATCCAACCATCCTTTCTCCAGCAGGATTAGAGAATTCCCAGGTAGAACAAAACATATCTCACTTCCAGATGGTATGGTCATGTGCCTCTGTGGAAAGCATTTCTTCCCTTCTGACATCTCCAGTGACAGCTACACAAGCATCTCTGGCAAAAAACATGCTTACTACCTGGTCCAAGGTCTCTGTGGAAGAGGGTTTAGTTCTGCATTTCTGGGAAATGGAGCTCATCGGGGAAAAAAGATCACTCCAGCTTTGCAGTCTGACAAATCTCTGGGTAGCCACTGCCTTTTAGTCTATGTTTTCACAATACCTGGTGCAATACTGTCCCAGGCTTGGTTCTTAGCCATGATGGAACAAACATAGTGGATGACGATAAGCATTGGATGAGCAGCAAACAAGTAAACAAAATTATCATTTCCCCCAGTACAATTTGAGATATTTATTCTATCATATGATGGTTTTATTATCTTTGAGATGTCCTTTTCTTTCCCTTTTCACTCAATGAAGTTATCAGCAGGTTGTTTTTTGGGTCATTATTGACCTTCCAGAACAGAAAAAGATAAGCAGAGAAGTTTGAACTACATAAAAGTGAGAGAGGGTTTACTGTGTTTTGGCCCTGACAAAAGCAAATGTAATTGGTGGAGTTGAGAAATTTAGCTTACCATGCAGGTGAATCAACAAGACCTGAAAATAAATTGTCCTTTGCTATTTGCAATATTGACCCTGAGAAATAAATAACCTCCAGGTAAATACCAATAAACCTAGCTGCATCTGAATAGATCCAAAAGAAAAATAAATTGCTGGGGTGGAGGCATCTCTCCCTTAAACCTAACACTGGTGTGGTGCACACTGCCTTTACTATATGCAGAATCCATATATAATGGTTTTCTTCCAAGTTCATATTCAGTAAAAGGCATTTGCTGAATTATGCCACCCTCCAGTTTCCAGAAGAACAGGCTGAAACATGTCTCAGACTTGTTTCACATCACCCTTAGTTTAATAGTTTTTCACAACTAGAGCTTCTTTTTCTCCATCTTACTTGCTAAAGTTCAGGTGCTATTCTTCAGAGTGTCAAGATTAGAAAGACTAGATTTTTTTAAGCTTTCATTTAACATGACAGTTTATCAGCATAATTTCCCTTGCTACAGTGAGAAGTTAATTTGATTGGACTTGTCTTGCCTTGTATTATTTTAACTGGAACTTCCTTTCTGTGTCTTGATGGAGAAAGTAGCTTTTGCATGAGTTATAGAACCTGTACCTTGAATACTGAGGATTAAAGCTTTCATACTTGCCTTCTATATAAGAAAGGGTTCCAAACTTCAGCTAGAGTGATAGCATCCTCTCTGTATTTTAAATGCAGATCTAAGCTTGTATTTTGCTCAGAATATTAATTAAGCACATTGAAACAAGTAAAAATTAAGCCATGTCATTTCAATTTTAATATGAAATTAATTATTCCAACTCAGCAAGGTGCTTGGGTATGAACTACATAATGACTACTTACGGCATGAACCTAAGGCATGAACTACTTAAGACAAAGGACTTTCAGTGTTTGACTGGTCCTTTTGACCTTCATGAAGTAAGTGATGTGGTTGAAATTAGTTCCATACCATGATCTTCTGACACTATTTGATATGATTCATTAAAGAAAGGAAGCCTTTCAATTTTAGCATAGGTAAGAGGTAAAATCTGTTTGTGTGTTCTACACAGGAGGTCATGTAGATGTGTCCTGTCTAGATAGGCGTCTCTGAATGGAAGAGTTATACCTGTAGATAAAGTGGAGTTTATGTAGAAGGCTGATTCCTGACTGAGGTAAGATGACACATCCATGTTTGACATCTCACAGGTACAGAGGGAGACAGTATCTATTTCTCCTTACAGAATGAGTCCAGACAACTAGCTTAGATTCAGTCTTGACTTAGAGACACAATCCAATTAGATGAAGCCTTTAAGATTCTTCCAGATGAAAGCTTCTGTTAAGAAGTACGTGATTGTTAAGCTGGTTGGACTGTTCTGAAGATTTTCCAGCAACACTTAGTAGATTTTCCATAGTGTTCATACATTTTGCATTTGCTTCTTTGCTGCTGTTAACATAAGCTTCATTCACAAACATTCAGAAAGAGCAGTAGTTGGGCTTCCCCACTTGACTGTTTGACCGAAATAAAAAAGCTAATTTCAGTTATGCAATCATAGATACTTGAAACATTATCAGAAAGAGTACTAGAAACTGAAACACTCAAACTTTGACATGTGAACAAGCCATCGGAAGCGGTCCAGTTCATGTGTTGGATGCCAGGTTTCAAATAACAATCTGGAGAGTAGGAGACACACAAAATAAAAATGTGAACTGATTTTTTCTATTCGTGTTTGGAATAGGAAAAGAAAAAAATAATTCATAATGTTATTTGAATGAAAACTACATGATCAATTGTGTATCAGATCCTTTACCACCTAAATAAAAACAAAAAAATTTTTTTTTTCCCCTGGGAAAAATAAATGTGAACATATCAAAACAGAGAAGGTTAGGAGGAAGCAGAAAAACTTTAAACAGTCTTACCAAAACCTGGGTCTAATAGCAAAGAATAAGTAAAGGCATGATTATATCTCTTGTGGAATTCTACAATAATGAGCACATTGTTCTAATCAAATATAAAGAAATGAATATTTAATTACAACATGCTTAAAATATGCACATCTTTCTCCTCGGTAACAATAGGCTTTATTATTAGGTGGAAAATGTGTGCTTTATGATGATCTTCACCACAGTCATTGGATTCTTTCAAGTGGCTGGCACACGTAAATGATGAATTTGGTAATTGCCTTAATGTCATTTCACTAGCCTAGGTTTTCTTCCCTCTTTTAGATGTGAAGAAAGATAATTTTTTTTAATGGCACAGTACCTTTTTACAGTATTTTTTTTCCTCCTTGCTTTAAAAATACATGGCTTTTAAATTGTACCTAAGGGCACAGGGAGGTAGACAGACAAACCTTCCCATGGGAGATGATACAGTACTAGCCATGGGAATGAGGCTGGAACAGATCTTCTCTTCATCTAGCACTCAGATATATGTCAGCCCCAAGGCTTGAAGGAAAATCTCCAAGGAAATCTCATTCAGAACCTGCATAGTGGATCAGATCCTAAACTGTAAGTTAGTATGTCTGAGCAGACACAAGGCAGATCAGCCATACCTCCTTTTATACTGGTTTTGAATCTGTTGGAAGCAGATAACAAGGAGTACAAAGTCGGTGTGCTCATTCTACAAGGCTTCTGGCTCAAAATGTGTTTGCTCATGCACAGGATTTTGGTGAAGATAATGTGTGCATAGATGTGTTTATGATCAGTCTCAAAAGACTAATAAAATTCACATCCCTCGCATGGAGATACTGAGTGAATAAATGCAGTAATGTTTGCCAAGTGCTCCAAGAAGCTTTCTCAAATGATCATTATTACAGCAAATAAATCCAGCTTCAAAGCATCTGTACATCAGAGTAACACCTGTGAGCACGTCGGTGAAGATGGGGGTTGTTAGATGAGGATTCCAGTCCCCAGTCTGATTGCTGAGCCTGACATTTCTTCTCAAAGTTTAGTCCTGTTCCCCTGTACACTAGAGAAAGGCTTTGTGTCTTTGGAATAGACACAACTGCTTATTCCCTGGAAGAGGATGCCAGCCTGAGGGATTACTGATTTTAATTCATCTTACTTCCTGTTGGATTTCATACAGGGGACATAGACAGGACCTGTTCAATGGGTGGGATGGCATTACTTATTCTGGCTGTCCTCTCCTTCAGGAGTAGGTTGTAAAACTACTTCCAGTGTTCTGGATACAGCACTCCTAGTCTTCTCAAACGATCCCAGCACCTGGCTGAAACCTTTGGCGTTTGCTCTTGAGGTATTTTTGGTCTCCAGCAGATGGAAGCAACTCCCTGTTTGCAGAATTGGCAAGAGTCTGCTCTCTGCCGAGAGTGTTCTGAAATGAAGGATTTGCTCTTGAGCTTGAAGCTGCTAGATAGGCTCCAACTTTTGTTTAAAAACCCCCCCACATTGTAAAAAGCTGTTTTCACATCGTTGGTAGCAAAGTAGCTTTTTTTTTTTCTTTATAAGTGTACTTTTTTCCTGTTGACACCTCAGCTTGAAGAGCAGTTTTACTCTGACAAAGTGCTGCACAGATTCCTTAAAATGACCCAAACTACTTGTTTTATTTTTGAGATCTATCTTCCATAACTATGAGATCACCCTTCACAGGTTTTAGGAAATGTGTTTTGTTTTAAGATGATGTGTATGAGTGCGAGTTCTTCTCAGACTCCCCACTAGCATTTAAATTTCTTACCATATGTTGATCCCATAGAAATGTTTTAGCAGTGCAGAAATGCAATAAGGGCCTGAGAGGCTTGCTGGAGATAAGTAGATTACCTTGTACATAGGCTGATGCAGAAGATAACCTATTACAGGAAAAGCTCTAGTACTCTAGTATCCTTCTTAACATTTAAAAAAGAAAGTAAAGATACTTACCTTTTGCTTTCTAGAATGCTGATGAGTTGTTTGCTGCTTTTGGGGGTGGGGGAGGATGAAAATGAGTGGAGGATTAAGGTATCATAGTAATGTAAAATGAGAATTAGCATTGACATAGACTCATTAAGCTCCATTAAGAATCACCCTTTAATGTATTTATCAACTCAAACAATAAAGAGATGTAAAGAATTAGCAGATAATATAAAAGGCATGTTTTTACAGGGAAGTTTCTTCCTGGCTGAAGATTCTGCCAGGCTGCATTAAGACAAAGAAGGTAAGCTGCTTGGATTTTAGCAAGGGAGAATGTTAAACCTTGATTTCTGTAAACTTGTGACTCGAATAGTTCTGGCTTCATTTGTGTCATAGTGTTGTTGGCTTGTATCCTGCTTTTCCTCTTGGAAGAGCTCCTGTGCTGAAAAATAGATCCTGCGATGTACCACTGCCACCCCTTAGCTGGCTCACCAAGTTTGTTGTGGAGTTTTGTGACCATGTGGCATCCATGTGGGATATGCAGTGTCACAGTGGGAAGAGGGGAAGAAAAGCATGTGCAGAAATGGATCATAAAACAGAGAAACCACAACTCATAGATGTCACAGCAGCAACTGAGAAGAAAAAGCTTGATGTGGAACTGAGCTGAGGTGAAATGTTTTGATATTTAAAAGAGAAAACACAGGGAAGAATCCCATCTATGATATTCCCTGCACTTCTGGCCACAATTCATGGTGAGAAAATGAATGCCAAAGTATTAGAACTTCACCAGAGAGGAAAAAAAAGGCTATTCGACTTAGATTAAAATCAAATCTTCCCAGTCTCTGCAGCAGCTTTAAAGTCAGATCTTCTCAGTCCAGCTGAGTTGCAAATGAGGAACCTAAATAAAGGCAGATGTTGTAAAGGGCTCAGCTACCAGCAGCTTCTCTTTCTGACAAGTATGACCTAATTTACAGAAAGGGACCTAGTGGGCTCAAATCAGCTGCCTAGACACAGGCATTTAGTGCCATTTGAGATGCCCTCAGGAATCTGAAGCTGCCACACACGGCTGACCGAGACACAGCCTCACATGCACTGGGGTGGTGGCTGGGGTATATGGAGATTCCTGGAGCAGTCAGAGGCACTTGGAATGGATCAGACACCAACAGTGAAATTCTTAAAAGAATTCATCTCAGCTGAATTCACTTACTGCCCGCATGCGTTTATGAAATGATACTTGGGGTCTCCCTGTTTCCTATTTGTTACAGTTCATCTAGAAGAGCAATGTCATTTTCAGTTCATTTTCAGCTTTAGTCATGAGACAAACTTATCACTTGGAAGCCCACCAGGTAAAAGCAGCTTTTTGGGTATGACTAGGAAACAAACTAATGTTAGCATTACAGATCTAAAAATAGCTTATTGAAGAAAGTGAAGAAGAAACAGCAATTCATAAAGTTCAGCTCAGCAAAGAGAACTGAAAATAACTGGTAGTCCCAAGTCCAAGAGAAATTTAACTCTCTTAGCCATAATAGGACAGGTCATAAATAATCTCAAATTCTTTTTTTATGCTCATATTTTTTTGTCAAGGTAAAATCTTACACGATAATCCTCAAGGTTTTTTCCTGCAAACAACCAATGGGAATGGATGACCAAAAAGGTGCAACTCTTTAGGAACTGAACTGGGCTCATTTTCAGCTAGAAGTGACTGAGAGACTGAAGTATCTTCTCATCATCATGCATTTTCTCTAGTCCTTCCTGTCAGTCTGTGTAGATATCCTGAACTTCCATTTTAATGTGAAAGTAATTCATAAGCAGTTTTTTTTAAAAGTCTCCAGGACAAAAAGTCCCCAAAGAATATATAATACTTTTTGCATATGACCTTCATTTATTCTAAGCACAGACAAAGTGTCACTAAGAACAGTGTGGTGGGTTAACCCTGGCAGGATGCCAGGTGCCCACCAAAGCAGTTCTATCACTCCCCTCCTCAGCTGGGCAGGGGAGACAAAATACAATGAAAACCTTGTGGGTTGAGACAAAGACAGGGAGAAAGCATTCACGAATTACCATCACGGGCAAAACAGACTTGACTTGGGGAAATTAGTTTCATTTTATTACAAATCAAATCAAAGTAGGATAATGAGAAATAAAACCAAATTTTAAAGCACCTTCCCCTGACCCCTTCCTTCTTCCTGGCCTTAACTTTACTCCCAATTTTCTCTACCTCCTCTCTCTCCAGCAGGGCAGGGGGATGGGGAATGGGGGTTGTGGTTAGTTCATTACACGTTGTCTCTGCCACTCCTTCCTCCTCAGTGGCAGGACTCCTCACATGCTTCCCCTGTTCCAGTGTGGGGTCACTCCAACGGGAGACAGTCCTTCACGATCTTCTCCAACGTGGATCCTTCCCACGGGCTGCAGTTCTTCATGAACTGCTCCAGCATGGGTCCCTTCCACAGCGTGCAGTCCTTCAGGCACAGACTGCTCTAGAATGGGTGCCCTGCAGGGTCACAAGTCCTGCCAGCAAACCTGGTCCAGCATAGGCTCCTGTCTCCATGGGTCCACAATTCCTGCCAGGAGCCTGCTCCAGTGCGGGCTTCCTACGGGGTCACAGCCTCCTTCGGGCATCCCCCTGCTCCGGTGTGGGGTCCTCCCTCCCTGGGCTGCAGCTGGATGTCTGCTCCAGCGTGGACCTCCCTGGGCTGCAGGGGGACAGCCTGCCTCACCAGGGTCTTCACCACGGGCTGCAGGGGAATCTCTGCTCCGGCGCCTGGAGCGTCTCCTCCCCCTCCTTCCTCACTGACCTGGGGGTCTGCAGGGCTGTTTCTCTCACATGCTCTCACTCCTCTCTCTGGCTGCAGTTTTTATTGCGCAGCAGCCTTTCCCCCTTCTTAAATACATTATCCCACAGGCGCTACCATCATCGCTGATGGCCTTGGCCTTGGCCAGTGGTAGGTCCATGTTGGAACCGGCTGGCATTGGCTCCGTCGGACATAGGGGTTAAACCATGACAATTGGCCGGGTAGTTTTACTACTTTTACTTTGTATAAAAGTCTAGCAAAGCTCACCAACATTTTAAAAGCCAAATTTGCTTTGCAGATGCTTTATGTACTTTAAGATATGCTGTTGTTTACCATGACATGCTTGCAAACATAGTCCCAATATATTTTGGTTAATAATAATTACATTTCCATATTTCTGAGAATGCAATTCAGTTTAAAACACTGTTTATTTAAAATATTTAATAAGTGATAAAAATGCAATTTAAGATTTGCATTTTCTGGTCTGTCAATATTTTTTGTTGTAATTTGGATTAACTCCAGGAAAAAATCCAAAGGCAGTTTCTGCATAAATTACATAGCTTTGCTTTAGTGGTGATGTAAGAAAGTTTGCTGGGAAGTAAACAACAACTCACAGGCATTTATAGGCAGGGAAAATGGGAGCAAAGAGGTTAGGATCATGTATCTAAACTGGGCCACACTGCACGTAATATTGGACGTGGCCTTTTCCAGCAACACCAGTAAGAAAGGGAGAGTGTGGGAGCTGGAGAGGTACGACCAAGGGAGATTTTTAGGCTTTTTAAAATAGTTCCCTTTGCTTTGAGAAGGGTCTGTTTTTTCTTAACTCTTTATAAAAGGGATATGTACATTAAGACATAAGCATTTGAATTATGTCTCGCGCCTCCATCAACCTTTTTGTTTTGGCTGCCTTCCCTTGTTGAATGAGCAGGAGGGGTGGCAACAGCCCTGTGCCAGTGCCACACAAGTGTGGGCCCATTTCTCCATCTGCCCTGCCCAACAGATTGTTCAGGGCATCTATGGCAAAACCTTGGTACTGTGCCTGAGTCAAGGGCGGAAACTGGCAACCCTTCACCAGGGCCAGGACGTGACCCTGCTACCAAGGAAAACTGTCTGTGAGGAGGAGATGGGTGAGACATGTAGGTGGAAGCCAGTCTGCCCTTAGGTAGCACAGAGCTCTATCTATATGGGCAGTGCTGGGAGGAGACAAATCACACAGAGGAAGGGATACGTATTGTCTTCTTTAGTATTACACCAGCAGTGCTGTGCCTGCCTGTCCCCAGAAAAGCACATGCAGGTAAATGGTGGAATTCAACTTTCAGAAGTGGAGAGCTAGGCTGTATTCTGGCACTGAGGTCAGGTATAGAGAGTCCAGCTCTGTGCAGTGGAACAACCTCTTCCCATTGCACTGACAAAATCCCACCAGGATGCATTGGGAAAGGAAAGTCTCTCTCCCAGCACAAAACAGCATGAGCAAACTAAGATGCAACGGCACAGATGAGAGATCTTTGGCCCCAAATCACTGTGTTTGCCATTACATGCTTTAACTCAGACATGCTGGGAGCATCTTGACTTAACACCTTATTTCAACCACCAAATCCAAGGCTGTCAAATCCTTGATGTGAAGCAGTTTTCCCGGTTTGCTCTGTGCCCCCACAACTTTTCTGGCAGTACATTAAGAGACATTTGAATAAAAGTCTTTGCTGAGTGGTCACATATCACAGAATTGGGAGTTAGTGCTTCCCATCCCAAAACAGTTGGAAGGTCACAGCTTTCCACCTGGCACTCCAACACAATTCAGACAGATCTTTCAGTACAAGATTAGCAATGTCTAACTTGTTATTGAATTTATCATGTAAATGACTCTTGGAAACTGCAAGCAGCCCATTATGGAGAATGTATCTTATTAGCAAAGGTCATATTAGAAATTCGCACAAGTAACTAAACCCATCAAATGTACAGTACATCAATATGCCCAGAGACTGGTGAGCAGTGTTTTCCAATTAAGTGAAACAGTTTGACTTCTGAACTACAAATAAACTGCCAGAGCCACTCAGAGAGACTGACTTTCACCGCAATACAATGCCTCAGAACTCAGGCACACTTACAAAGTTAGTCCTCGAACAATCTGATGCACAGGGTGAAACTTTAAACATTTCTACCTCAGAAAAGAGCGTCCTCAAATTTCTGCAGGGTTGGCAGAGTTGCACCCACTGGAACAGAGTGTACCACAAATAAATACAGCCTGGATATTGTGTCCTTTGGTGGAGCTGCATTCACCTAAGATAAACCTCTTTGACTCATGCAAACACTGAGAAGAGGACTTTTTATGGCAATAATGAGAAAAAGGAATAATTCATAAGGCTTTTAAAACTATTTTTTCTTTTCCAGTTAAAACCCTTAAATGATTTACTGGCTGGTTTTAGATATCAGATTCCTATGTAGACTCTCAGTGAGAAGCCCTGCTTTCAAAAGAGAGGGCTGAATTCGATGGAAGTCAGCACAGTGGCGCCTACAGTTACTTACATGCTTCTAGGTTTTGCTTTCTTGTTTCATAAGTGCTGTGCCAGTTCTCTGGGACAGATTACTTGTTTTGGATAGTATCAGCATCTTGGACTAGCCCCTGGATACAGGCACAATTATGCCATTAACATCAGATTCTAGGGTTTTAAAGGCACTTCAGATCCTGTTAGAGACAGGTTTTTGAAAAACAAAAAAACCCTAAGGTGGACACCTTAAGTACGATATAGAGGGATGGGTGGCTCTACTTTGTGTTGATCTAATTTGGGATATATTTCCAAAAAAGCACTACTTGTACTTTTACAAGCACATTTTGTTAAAAAAAGCTTGGATTGCTATTAAGGTCTATGAACAGAGCAAATTGTAAATATCAAGAAAGCTATCTTGGAAAGCTGTAATGTGTGTGTGGGGAGGGGTGTCTTGGGGTTTTTTTTAAGCACAAATATCCTCACCTGTAACTCATAAATGGCTAAGCAGCTCTGGCTAAACATGGAAGAAAGATGGAAAAAATTTTGCTTGGAAAGAAACAACCCAAGGCATTGTAGCCTTGATGTCAGATACAGAAAATCCTTTCTAGATTAGAAAGTCCTGTTTTAAATTAAGTTAATTAGCCAAGATCGTTCTGATCTTTTCTATTCTTCCTGTTTAATGGTGCCTCACCTGGAGCACTAATTCTGTTCCTTTCTATTCTTCCTGACTGATGGTTGTCCTGGGTTCAGCTGGGATAGAGTTAATTTTTACAGGAACCTGGGAGGTGGGGGCACAGCCCGGACGGCTGACCTGGACTAGCCAAGGAGCTATTCCATACCATGGGACATCATGCTCAGTATGTAAATGGGGAGCGGGTGCTCTTGGCTTTTGGTGGGGAAAGTGGTGGAGCGTCAGGTTCTGGGTGGTTGCACTGTGCATCACTCTTTTTGTATACTCTTTCATTAGTATTGTTGTTGTTGTAACTTTTTTTTTTTTTGTGTGTTGTCCCAGTAAACTGCCTTTATCTCAACCCTTGAGGTTCCAGGTTTTTTTTTTCCTTTTCTCTCCTCCAATTCTCCTTCCTACCCCACTGGAGGGGGGCGGAGGAGTGAACGAGCGGCTGCGTGGTCCTTTGTTATCGGCTGGGCTGAAACCATGACAATGGTGCATCCCTCTTGGCAGGAAAATAAACCACTGACCCGATACAGAGTGACTTAGCAGTCAAGGTGAGAAGGGGATACCTCCTGAAACAACTGCCAAAGACCACCCCAAACCCCCACGCGTGCAAAGAAGGCATCTAATATGTCATGGTTATGTAATCCTATGCACATGTGTTAGATAATTTGAATATGTATTAGGTAGGAGTAGGTTAATAAGATGCAAGTGCTACTGTATAAAAGGGACACACCTGATGAATCTGATGTGCTTGATTTATGGAAAGTCCACCAAGCACCCTGCGCAGAATAAAGCAATGTGTCTCCTGAGAGTGTGAGATTGGTCTATTGCACACCAGGTAACAAATCCGCTTTTAGGACAACAGCCTGAGTCAGGGAACGCGTCAAAAAATTCAAGTACTGAAAAAGAGCCAGCTGCATTTTTTATTTTTTTGTTAAACAATGTTATTATACATTTCACAGGGGATCTTAACACGGTAATGTATCTTCAACGATGGGGCCGCAAACCTCCTCCTTCTGTAAAATAGACACATGTGTGTGAAGTGGAACATGGTGTCCTATTCTCAACAACACCATGGCTTTCTACCACTGTTTCAAAGCTAAACATAAAGAGAAGCATGTAAAGAGCAGATATTAATGAAACAAAGCACACTGCAGGTAATTTACAGGCAGTCAACTTGCTTCTCTGCTTTGCCTATAGCTCTGCTTTACAGCTTGTTCTCTGACCCAAACATCTTTCATATTAAGGTTCCTATTTCTGTTACCCACATTAGAAATAACAGAACAAAGCTCCTGAGAGCTAGAGGAAAAGACAAGTGGAGTAAACGCCCATGAGGGCTGAGGAACAGTCTTGTCCTGTGTTCTCTCGTTCTTATGGGTTTTTTGCATTCATGGAAGCTGCAGGAAAGCAGGGCCTGATAAAGTGGAGTGGCGGTAGAAGAGGGTTAAACAGAGGAGAGCAGAGGTTCAAGCTACATTCTGACCTGCTGGTTATGTCCTTTGATTTACTCTATTAAGGCGATGAGAGAAATGGGATATGCTGAAAATTGAACTGCTTGGGGGGTGGGGGGAGAAGAATAAAAAGGAAAAAAGAAAAAAATATATTCTAGCTGTCCAGTGCTGTTGTCATAATTTTCATAAGACTCAAGATCTTACTGTTCTTTGCAGGATAGCAGGCATGGTCCAGCAAACACAAGGAGAAATACTGTCCCTCACTCTAGCATGCAGATTATCAAAATGTTTACTGAAGGACATGCATTAATTTGTCTGAGAACAATCAAACCCATTTTGTTGTTCCTTCTTCATGATTAATTATGAGTGACTAAGAAGGGAAGCAGAATTGTAAATCAGGAAAGTATTTACCTGGAACTCAAGTGCAATGGTTGTGCTTGTGGTTTATTACAATATTCCTACTAGGTACAGTTCATGTAATTCAATCTTTGAAACATGCTAACAAGAAAGAAAGGATTGTTGCTTGCTGTTCTTTCCATGACTCTATTTCATTGTATCTGGTGAGAATGAAAAAATGAAAGCTGATGTGAAATTATAATTTTAGCAGGACGAATCAGATGAAAATCAGAGTACCAGTCAGCATTTATGCTGCATGTCATGGGCATGTCTTTATTTATCAT
Organism: Astur gentilis; assembly: GCF_929443795.1. Classification (NCBI taxonomy): domain Eukaryota; kingdom Metazoa; phylum Chordata; class Aves; order Accipitriformes; family Accipitridae; genus Astur; species Astur gentilis. The sequence goes on from NC_064891.1 coordinate 27,169,633, forward strand.
AGCAGGTGATGGTCTTTCAGTCAATTAGTGACTGTGTGGTAGTTTTATTTGCTGTTCATAATTTTAACAAAGCCCTTCATTCTGATACCAGGTAGACAGACAGTCTTTGAAAGAGAGAATTGATGGTGCCTTAATTAACAAAGGATGTTGTCTTCTAAGGTAGGAAAAAAGATGGTTCTTCATAGTGGGAACAAAAAGCATTAGCTATGCCTAGGAATTCTTTAGTAGAGGCCACCTTTTTGCCCTTTAAATAGTCTTATGCATCTGAATGGCTGGAGTAATTTACTTTTTCAACATCTAGTGATATCCAAAGGAGACAAATGGATGTAGCATCCAGTCAAACTCTTTTTGGAATAAAAATCAATAGGCCATGAAGAGCTGCCTCCTAAACAAGAGACACAAATGGCTGTAACTTTTCCTCATTACGTTGTAGCTTGCAACCTTTTCATTCACAATATTCCTACAGGAAGGAAAACAAATTACACCAGGAAAACTATGTGCTGGGCTGTCCTGTCTGATGCTTACTTGATATAGTCATCCCTCTTGCGGTTAGCTCCAAGAGGAGCCTGAAAAAGTTTGCTTTGAGAAAGAGGAATCTGCTAACATATTAGCAACACTAATATGTTATTTGCCTTTCCCATATTCTGTGAACTTTCTTTTCACAAATAGTAGGGGTTCATCCAGGCATTTGCTGAGCTGCCAGTGACACAGGTATTGCCTTGCCTTCTGGTACTTTAATCTGATAGTTCAGCTCTGTAGGTCCTGCCAGGTGGAATCTGTGACTACAAGAAAGGGGACAGGAGTTTGGAATTTCTTTCCACACTCCTCCCTTGAGTTCAAGAGAAAACCTCATTGTCCCATTCAGAATCTCAAAACCTATTTACACTTCCAAGACTGAAGTCCCTAGCTTTTCTTAATTTATAAGTGCCATAGGGTGTCAGAAAGAGGGAGATGTATATCACTGATTCAGACCACTGCAGTCATGGGTAGATTACAAATAAAGAGCAAAGGCTGAAATATACTTTTTACCCCACCCAGTCTGCAGACTAATGCATTTTCTTTCTTGAATAAAAAACTGGTGGCAATTTTTTTGTCATTTCAGCATTCAGAATGAACTATTGCCACCTACTGCTTAGCCACCACTTTAAGGGTCTAAAATCCAACATGAGATGAAGCAGCCAGATTATAAAATTAATTGGTAGAACAGAATGAGAGAGCTGATAGATGCTCCTGAAAATGGGCATGGTTTAGGTAAGCAGGCTTTCAAGAGTACAGTAGAAGACTGAAGTTCTTGTAGGGAAAGAGGAAGATGAAACAGTCAGCCTGAATAGCAATAAACAGACTTGGTCTCATTTTCAAGATCCCTCAAGGGACAGTGTATGTATTCCCACCAGCCTTTGTGCAAAGTTAAGATGTTTGCTGTTTTCTCTCATATTCATGCACGTGTTGCTGCCCCTAATTTGCTGGAAAGACACTTCTGAATACCCCTATGCTACTGCTATGAACAGGAACTTGTGAGACACTGTTCAGGCACTGTCCTGTCTTGTATGGTCCTGTTTTCATGGCCATCTCTAAATATAATTTCTTGGTTACTGTTTATACTGCAAACAAAGCATAAACAAGTCAAGCCACATGAACCACAGTCATTCCCTCACTTGTAGCATCCACAGCATCTCTGATGGGGAGATGGCCCTTCTCATAGTATCCCACTTCTGGGAGATGCTGCCAGCACTGATTTGTTGGGTAAAAGTATGTGTTCTGTCAGACTTATCCTCCTGCAGCCTTTTTAATGAAGAAGTTGATTTGACTTCATTTTTAACGTGAAAGGGAGAAAGCACTCAGCTCCACTTAGGATACCAATCCTGCATGGAAAGACGGAGTCTCTCAACAGTCTTCTAGAAGTAACATCTGGGGATGAATGAAGTTTGGTATAGTCTTTGGTCTTGGTGATTTCAATCAGTTACTGTAGGTTTTGCCATCTTCTGTGTCATGTCTTTCATGTCAGCCTATTTATAGTGACCTCCATGGGGCTCTCCCCATGACTGGCTGAGTGAAGCCCAGCATCTCAAGCAGATAACTAAATACAGCAGGCAACTTGTCCCCTAAACCTGAGGCATTGCAACACATCTGTGTTTGCCTGTAGATCTGTGCCACATAGTGCTTGAGAATGTGATCCACTGACAGTGTGACTCAGGAACATCAGATGCCACCACGAAGCAGCAAAAGATCTATTTGAGAAAAAGTTCAGGCTTCAATTCATGCTCATGGCTGCTAACCAAAGACGGTATTCCAAGACTAGGTTTGTACTGCAGTCGCAATTGGAGAAAATACATTTTCTCAGAAGACGTTATTACAAACCCAACACTATAACCATTGCCTTTTTCTTTACCTACATCTCAAGCTCTGAGCTTGAAGTTAAATGGAAAGTTTTCTTCCTTCTTAATTGAGTTTTGACTGCAAGGTTTCTGTCTGCCTTTTAATTCCAGATTTCACAGTTGAAGTTGTAGATTGGTGCCCTTGGTGCCCTCTACTAGACATTCTAGTAACTGCTTTGAAGAGGCAGAAACCTGCTGGGCTGCATGGCTTTGCTTTCTGGGAGGCCTTTCCCAACTTTGAAGCCAATCCTTTGCTATAGTCATTAGCATGAGACATGGAGAGAAATGTTGCCTCAGTTGCAAGATGTTACACCATTAACACTACTCCTTGCGAAATGGTTTGGATCAAGTCAACAGGGGGCAGGGGACAGACTGGAAAGCATCACAGCTGGTGCCAATAATCTGTTTCATGCATGCAGACCTTAGGCTAATTTAAGGTATACTCACATTATGAAAACCCAGAGTGCCTTTCCCAGTTTTATCAGGAGAGGATCATCTCCAGGGAGTCTTGAATCAGTGTTCGACATAAGATTTAGGGCTGAAAAATGTGCTGCAATCCTGCTTTGAGTTCCTGTTTACTAAGGCTCCTTAATCTCTCTTGTGGAGTTCATTTAATTCCTGCCTGTCTCTGGTTAGCCTTGTTACTGTCTACCTACTCACTCTCCGAAAGATCCAGAAAGCTGCTTGCACCAAATAATATACTGATACAACTTGGGATCTTTTCCTAGGTGGAGGACAGTTTAGCAGCTAGTCCATCTGCTCTTTCCATGTGCTTATTCTCCGCAAGAATTAATCAGGTTTTCTTGATGCTAAAGATGCAGGATTAGACAAGCATATCTAAACCTCTCTATCTTGTCGAGTCATCTTGCGCTGGGCACCTGCCTATCCCTGGCACCTCTGCCTCCCTCCAAAGGTAATTAGAGAAAACAAGAGAACAAATGGAGATAAAGACTCCAGTTGATTGAAAAAACCACCCAGATCTTATATCGTAGAATCACAGAATACCTCAAGTTGGAAGGGGCCCATAAGGATCATTAAGTCCAACTCCCTGCTCCTCACAGGACTACCTAAAATTTAACCATATGACTAAGAGCATTATCCAGATGCCCCTTGAATTCTGACAGGGTTGGTACCGTGGCCACTTCCTTGAGGAGCCTGTTCCAGTGACCAACCACTCTCTCAGTGAAGAACCTTTTCCTAATGTCCAATCTGAACTTCCCTGATGCAGCATTTCATTTCCTTGTGTCCTATCACTGGTCACCAGAGAGAGGAGATCAGCAGCTCCCCCTCCACAGTCCCCCTTGAGGAAGTCGTAGACTGCGATGAGGTCACCCCTCAGCCTTCTCTTCTCTAGATACATAAGAACATCAGCTGTACTAAAGTCTTATTAAGGCGCAGGCCTAAATTGACCTCTACTTGTCATGAGAAGAAAAAAAAAAGATCAAACGATTCCCCACATGGTGGTCATTACTGGACCCTTGCTCTAGTAATGAATGGAGCCAGCTCACTGGGCTGGTTGGACTGCTGGGAGCCTGTAAAGCAGGTCAGCTGAGTCTGTATTTGGAAAGAACACTGAGAACAGGCAGGTGTTATTCAGAATTTGTGGCTGGCTGCTCACTGCTGGGCACAAGAAATAACATAATCCCACAAACTGCAGAAAACCTCTGAATTTAGTAGGAGCACAGACCCAAGCCTAAGCCAGTATACATTGTTTTGTGGGGGCTCCAGAGCTGCTGGGCTGTGCAGGAAAGAAATTAGGGAATACACAGTTTTTGAGAACCAAAAGCAACCTCAAGCCCATCCATCTGCGTACACAAGTCTTAGCTTGTATGTCTGGAATCAAGCTGTTGAACTCTTATATGTTCATATTGCTTTTAACACACTAAAAGTTGGAACCAGGGTTTCACCTGTCGGTGTCCCCCTGCCCCCATCTGACTGCTTTTGCTCTTGAGAGTGGAAAGAATTAATCTTTTTCAAAGCCAATGGGAATTTAACCCCAGCAAAACGTTCGGTCTCATACGAAACAAACATTTAACAAGCATGGTAACCTGCTGTGAACCTTCTTGTAACTACAGAGATGTCTATTTTCAGCTTCAGCTCTGGTCCTGGAGAGTTTTGTGGGATATTTCCTTGTTTCGCCTTTATTCTAAAGCCAATTTGGGTTTTGAAATACAACAATAATTCAAGTGAATAATAATGTCAAGGATATTATTCTGTTTCTTTCACTTAGTATTGAGCTATAATCTTTAAAACTAATGAGATTTTGAAATTCAGTGCTGCCCAGAAGTTTGGTTTAAAGAAATGGCTTTTGCAATTTTTTTCCCTTGCCATTATTAGAATTTTTCCTGACAAATGGAACTTGTTAACATAAATGTCTTGTTCGACATTTACACCATGCTAAGCCTTCTGATGACTTTATTAAAACCTGATATCTTCATGGTTAACAAAATGAATTATCCAGCTGAGTAACTTTTATTTGTCTGTGCATGGATTAGCAGGAGCTTAACCCTTGGCAATCCACATCCTACCCAGTGGGTGACATTTCCACATGAAGGTCAAGCCAGTGCAGAAATGGGGCTCCTGGTCAGAAGGCAGTCCTCTTATCTCTGAAGGCTGTTCTGTTGTCCCAGGAGCATCCACCCTGGCTTGGGTAGGCATCAGATGTGTTATCAATAAGCACAGAATTGCTGCCTGTCTTAAGAAACAGAGACAAGTAGGTGATTTTTTTCTTATTATTTCTTGAGCTGGCTGATGAGGCTATGAGCTACTATTGGCTTCTAATTTTGGTGTGGTTTTTTTTTTGTTTTGTTTTGTTTTGTTTGCCTTGAAAATGTACATGGTTGTGTACTTACTACTTTATACTTGTTAGAGCTATTTCTTCAGTGGATTCAATCAACCTTTGCTAAAGCAATGATTCCTTTGAGAGTAACAATGAAAGTGTCTTATTCTGGTGCTTTTCATTTCTAGAATCCACCCAGAAGAACTTTATACAGCTGTGAATTTAGCCTTTGTAAGCCACTTTGAAGCAGAAATTTGATCCTAAGTGCCACAGATGCAGCATAGGATTCAGAAATCCTTTACCTAGAGAAGGGACAGTTCAAGAAATCCAGATTTTGGGGCAGCTGTGATACACCGAGGACTGTTCTAAGGACATCCAAAATAAAAATATGAGCTGCTAAAAGCTCAGGGTTTATACTGACTATGTACAAGGTGTCACAGAGACTAACAAAATACACTTATTCCCAGGACTGCCTGTTGCAGTGACAGTTTTTGTTAGGTGTTAACTCATTTGCTTTCAGCTGAACTAATACTGAACACAATGCTTTCATTTTAATTTTGGCTGCATTATATTTCTACAATCAAAATCAGTCAAGACCTTTAGAAAAGAATTGGTTTTCCATTAAAAAAAAAAGTTCATTAAAGTACATTTGGAGTTCTCCAAACTTTTTCTAGTTTTTCAGGAAAATCTTCTAAATACTGAAATTTGATGAAAATACACCCCAGCACTTGTGAGCGCTCCTTCCCTAGTAACACCTACTTCATTGGCTGATTTTGGCTAGATTTGAGAAAGGGGTGATAAACTTAATTTTTTAAAAGTTTTATGAAAGCAAATGGCTACTGCCCTGTACATGTTGTGAGTTGGGGAAGACTTTGATGTGAGCTCACACTGTGTTAATATACACCAGCTAAATGGATGTGGAGGTGAGTCCCTAGCCACACACTAATACTACAATACTTATTGATAATATATACATATTGTCGCTTTGTATCAGATGGCTGGGATAGCAGTGAACTTGTGAGAAATAGCTGCAGGAGAAAAAGATGTGAGACGCCTCCTCTGGGGCTTCCCATCCTTTGCTCAGGAGCTGCATTTAAGCTCCAGCTCTTGCCCTTGGTCACTGTCCGAGCTACACTGCAGCTATGCCCATGTCCAGCCCTGTCCCTTGCAGAAGCTGGCCTTACCTTGTCTGACTTGCCTCATTATTACAGATTTGTCTGAACATGACAGACACACAGAGCCATCTTCTCTTAGCTTCTCTCTAGACTGGGGAGGAGTAGGGCTTGAACCTGGGTTTCTTCCCCTTTTGGGAAGTTCAGAAAACACATTACTATTCTTTGAGTTTTTCGTTGAAAGTCAAATGTGGACTCCCAGCACCAGGAAAGGGCAGCTACCTGATCAAGCCTTGAAAAGACTGATTAATAAATACGAAGTCTGTGATAGCTTAAAGAAAAAAACTAAAACGAGAAGGGTTGTATGTTTGCTATTCAAGGACTGTTTAGATTATGTGTGCTCAAGGGTAAAACTTATCTAGTTTAAGATTCTGCTTACAACAGAGGATGCTTAAGGAGCATTTGGATAATAGTCAAGGCACCAGATAATGGACATTTCAGTCTCACAGACTTGCTAATTAAGGAAATACATCCTCCTTTGGCATTGAGAAATGAGGGGTTGGCAGGAGGAACAAAGACCCTGGTGTCCTCAGATGATGCATGACCATAAAAGGACAAAAGGAGTAGGGCTACTCTTCCCCAAACAACAACCAAAGGTCACCAAAGACCACCAGAGACCCCTGAGCAGGCGGAGAAGACTCTGGGATGACTGCTCAGAGAACAACATTATGCTTGCTCAACGTAATGAATATGCAATAGTTAGGTGGAACGTATGCATTAGATAGGCATGGTGATTTAACTGTAGTGTATAAGTATGGACTGAAAACCTCAGTAAGTGTGTTCGACTTGTGGAAATCTCCCATCTCACACCCTGCACAGAATAAAGCAATGTCTCCTCTCTAAACATACTTTGAATGTTTCAGGAGTTACTTTCCGATGGGGTAACAGTCAGAGATAGGTCCTTTTGAGTATTTGGCTCAAAATAGGCATGTTAGAAGAGGGAGGGGACTTGAACTTGTGGCTCCTGTGTGCTAAGCTAGAGACTTAATTACTGGAGTGACTTTATTCTCAAGAGCTAGTGAATGATTCATAAGGGGCCCTGAGAAACCTCCACTAGCAGTAGTTTCCTATGAGTGAGTGTGATGGTTCACTCAACTCCTGCTTAGTTTTTGACTAACACAGTTCATGTTAAGGCCTCATGCATACTGGTAGCAGCACCGTTAGGTCAAAGCTAGAGCGGCAGGTAGGCAGGACAGGTGGCCAGAAAGAGCTAAAAGGCTATTATGCAGCCATTACCACCTGCAGATTACTGTCTCCTGCAGCCATCATCTTTATATATTGATTGTCTGGCAGTTTCCTCAGAATCTGCTACCTCATGGAAATGGTATAGACCTAACTTCCAAGCTGGAAGCTATCAGCTTACCCAAAGAGCCTTTGAAGTGGATTTAACAGCTGCTGGACTGCTGATGTTACTGATTTATTATTGATTTGTTATTAGTTAGAATTAATCATATTTAATTTTAATAGGAATATAGAATTATATATCTCTATGGCATTTTATATATTTAACCAACAACCGAAAGCTGCTGTGAAAATCTTCTGTATAACCCTGTACCAAGGCTGGAGGAATTGGCCAAAATCGTCTAGTAGGAACATTTAGAACTTAGATAACAAGCTTGAGATTTAAGATGATCTGGATATAGTGTTTATTAGTAGGAGTATATAATAACCTAAAAGAATGTAGAAGATGTCAGAATTTCAAATTAATGGAAACTGATGAGTTCTTTATGAAGCAACTTGTAATTATCTGCCAAGAAATAGTTAGTTACCTGCCAAGGGCCAAACTGCGCAGAATCACCTAAAGGAGGTCAAAAAGCGGACAAGTGAGGAAGACTATGAAAGACCACCAGAGGACTCTAGAAGACCACCAGAGACCTTCAATGCGCATGCGTAAAAGACATTAACATATGCTAATGACTTCCCAGAAATCTAATGAATATGCATAACCTTTTTTGGAAATCTAATGAATATGAATGAATAAGTTTAATATAAGGTGTATGATTTTGGTGTTCGGTGTGCGTGGTTTTTTTTGAGAGGACTCACCCGCGCACCCGGCCGTCAATAAAGAAGTGTCTGCTTATCTACACTAAATTGGTGTTGATAAGTTCTTTATTCCGAGTTTTTCGGCAACACTGAGACTTTTGTGCTTCCCAGCAGCTGCCTGCACCATAATGGAGGAGGAAGGATGAGCATTCTCAGCATTGGCTAGGTAACTAATTTTCCTCATAGGTGCATGAGCTCAAAGTTATGAGTTGCAAGTTATGAATTAGAGAACTTGTGAGTGAGAAACCTGATGACTTAAAAGTGATGAATTAGTGAATTCATGTGATAGACTAATGCAAAAGGGATTGAGCCGTTGTTTGTCATGTTTGTTTGTTAAATTTCTCTGTGAGCTCGTAAAATAAAGTTTAATTTACAGAGTATGTTGTCCTGTAAATTTGATAGATGCAAACAGATTGTGATAGTGAAGAAAGAACCAGTGCTATAGACCAGGGCTAGAGGACATTGTCCCATTAAAGTGGCTGCTTTCTGCATGAATTGTAGAAGTGGCATCCTGGCCACTCTTGTTCACTAATGATCCTGTTACAGGTCTTCCAAAGTCAAAGAAGTTAACCCCAGAACCATGGCCAGGTTATAATTGAATGGTAATAGTCCCCTTACTTCAAATCTCTTCTAAAGTTAAGCATGCATAATTCATAAAGTGCTTTTAAGATCTTTTTGGATAAAAAACTCTCTTATAAACCAATAAATATATATTTTTAAGTGCATATTCCTCAGAGAAGTAAGAAAAAAAGAAATCTTTTTGAGGCATAGTTTCTGCTTCTCTGACAATGTCAGAATGTGAAGACTGAAGTGGAATCAGAGATGAGTAATTATGCTGGAGGAATGTACTGATAAGGATCATCTTGGACAAGAAACATAAGTCATCCTTCAAATAAACAAAAAGATGCTCAAAATGCCACACACTGGAGGAAGACCATTTTCACCATGCCTTTATCTGAGGAGGAGTTATTTGCCCTGCAGTTCTGTGTGCCATGGAATAATCAACTATGTTTATTAAGAAATTTTAGTATCACTGAGTGCCTCTTCCCCTATCAACCCGTTATTTTCCCTATTCTGCCCACCATAGTTGAGGGACTTTAAGGAATGCTGTATCCTCTCTAAACCTTCCAGTGGGATGACACGAAGACTATTTATTAGCCATTCAAAACAGCCAACAGAGCAGCTTTTCGAGTATCCACAAAGATGCATTTTTAACAAATTTATAGAGAGATTTTGGTGAGGTCAGGACAACTTTTGCTCTTGCTAAAAGGAGCTCAGCTTTTTATTGCTCCTCAGCAGAGCTGTGGTTTGCACATATAGGGCACGAATTGGTGGAAGCACAAATATGTGGTCCTGTTGTCTGATGACAAAGTGCAGTGTTCTACCTTTAGGAAGTTTAGAAGATGGATGACTTGGTGACTGGGGATGGGGCAATTGCTATCCTGCAGTTGTTTTGCTGCATACTGCTCTAGAAACGTGAGCCTTGCATGGATAAAGTACCTGCCACACTCTTACCTGCCTACCTCTTAAGAAATTTTCTGCCATAACCTACTGTCAGGATTACAAAATTGCCCTCATTTGCTGAGCTGGGGGGAGGCAAATTACATCTAAAATGTGTGAAGACACCACACTACCACTATGTGTAACATACCATGCTACCATATATATACATACCATATAAAATCATAGAATCATTTAGGTTGGAAAAAATCCTTAAGATCATTGAGTCCAACCGTTAACCTAACTACCAAGTCTGCCACTAACCATATTCCTAAGTAAGTGCCATGTCTACACATCTTTTAAATACATCCAGGGATGGTGATTCAACCACTTCCCTGGGCAGCCTGTTCCAATGCTTGACAACTCTTTCAGTGAGGAAATATTTCCTAATATCTAATCTAAACCTCCCCTGGCACAACTTGAGGCCATTTCCTCTCGTCTTATCACTAGTTACCTGACAAAAGAGACCAGCACCCACCTCACTACAACCCCCCTTCAGGTAGTTGTAGAGAGCCATAAGGTCTCCCCTCAGCCTCCTTTTCTCCAGACTAAACAAACCCAGTTCCTTCAGCTGCTCCTCTTAAGACTTGTTCTCTAGACCCTTCCCCAGCTGTGTTGCTCTTTGCACACGCGCCAGCACCTCAATGTCTGTCTGGTAGTGACAATCACCTCCCTGCTCCTGCTGGCCACACTATTTCTGATACAGGCCAGGATGCTGCTGGCCTTCTTGGCCACCTGGGCACACTGCTGGCTCATATTCAGCCAGCTGTTGACCAGCACCCCCAGGTCTTTCTCTGCCGGGCAGCTTTGCAACCACTCTTCCCCAAGCCTGTAGTGCTGCATGGAGTTGTTGTGACCCAAGTGCAGGACCCGGCACTTGGCCTTGTTGCATCTCCTAGGTGTTGGCCTCAGCCCATCCATCCAGGCGGTCCAGATCCCCCTGAAGAGCCTCTCTACCCTCAAGCAGGTCAACACTCCCACCCAACTTGGTGTCATCTGCAAACTTACTGAGGGTGCACTTGATACCCTCATCCAGATCATCGATAAAGAGGTTAAACAGAACTGGCTCCAGTACTGAGCCCTGGGGAACACCATTTGTGACCTGGCCACCAACTGGATTTAACTCCATTCACCACAACTCTTTGGGCCCGGTGATCCAGCCAGTTTTTTACCCAGAGAAGAGTAGACCTGTCCAAGCCATGAGCAGCCAGTCCAGTTTCTCCAGGAGAATGCTGTGGGAAACACAGTACCATATATGTGTATACAGCATAAATATACACTATAGCTGTGTTAGTAACATGCACACATATCTTTCCCACCCAACCTTCTTTTCTGCTGATGAGAAAGGTTCTCAGGCTGTGCAGCTGAGGTCCTCCTGGATATAAGTAACTGGATCTGACATTTACAGTGTGAGACTGCAGAATTCCTAGGCCTGAGCAATGAGTTTCTAACTTGCAGTATTACTCCTCCCCAGGAAGTTTCAGCGTGCTCCCAAGGGTACTTCCAACATAGCATAAATGTTGGAGAGAACTTGCCTCACTCTGCGCATACATCCATGTGCTGTGTGTGTCCTTTCCTGCACAGGACACTCATCACAGCAGGTGCCAAATAGTGTAAACGAGCACAGCTAGCCACTTGCCTGTGCAAAGACCTGCTAAACCCATGGCCTTTCAAAAACTCTGGATCTACACAACCCTTTGTGCCCAAGTAGGCTACAAGCCCTTTGGTGATTTGTACTACATTCAATCTTCTTTTCCTTTAATCAGTAACCATGCAATTATACTGTCTGACATCTATGAAGAAATTAGGACCTCTCTGAATAATGTCTGGATATTATGTTTATCTCCTCTACAGAAACACCAATTACATCACCCTTCCCAGGCATTGCTGTTCTCCCAAGGATTCCCCAAAGGCAGTTGCTCCATCTAAATCAGCCCTAGGATCCACTGTTAGGCTGACTGTACCAAAGCAACCAGGAATGTGTTAAGAAATTGCATGTGTGATAGGCCAGCATTTAAAACAGAACTGCAACTCTTTTAATTTCACCTCTTCATTTGTCAATCTTTGCTCTCCCTAGAAAATTCAGGCATAAACTTTACCAAGGATGAAAACCATCTGCATTTCTGTTTTCAAATGACTGTTTAGCTTTTCATTGTCAGCTGCATTTTGACTGGATGAAATTTTCATTTACCCCATAATACTGCTTTTTTGTCCTAAGGTCAAACTATGATAGGTTTCAATCATGAACTGGTTTTGTGATGACAAAAGACTATTAAAAATCCATTAATCTTACAAATATATATATATAGCCATGCATGCATGTGTATGTATTGAAATACATATATGTATACATATATATGTATCTTCTCACTATGAAACCCATAGGTCAGTCCAGATAAAGTGCAGTCTACTCTAGGCAAAACTCTGCTGGAGGTAGCTAGCATAGTCTTGATATCTGTTGATATCAAGGTGGCCATCACTGTGAAGGACAACAAAAAGGGCTTTTTAAAATACGTTAATAGCAAAAGGAGAATCAGAGATAACATTGGTCTGTTGCTTGATGAGTCAGTCAACTCAAAAGTAGGGAAGTAGGCAAAGCAGAGACACTCCAGTTGGGTGCACGCAAATCTATGAGGCCCAATGGGATTCATCCCAGGGTACTGAAAGGGCTGGCCAATGTCATTGCGGGACCTCTCTCCATTATTTTGCAATGGTTTTGGGAGTCTGGAGAGGTCCCTGTTGACTGGAAGCTGGCAAATGTCCCAATTTTCAAGAAAGGTAAGAAGGAAGAGCATGGTAATTATGGGCCTGTCCGTCTCATGTCAGTGCCTGGTAAAATTATGGAGAAGGTTATTCTGGGAGTTACTGAAAAACACTTGAGAGACAACACGGGCATTGGTCATAGCCAGCATGGGTTCATGAAGGGAAAGACCTGGTTAACCAACTTAAGCTCCTCTTATGACAAGATAAGATCCAGTTGACCATGGGAAGCCAGTAAATGTGGTGGGTTTGGATTTTAGCAAAGCTGTTGATGGTGTCTCTCACAGTACCCTTCTGGATAAACTGTCCAGCAAACAGCTAGACAAGTCCATAATACGTTGGGTGAGCAACTGGCTGACGGGTCAGGCTCAAAGGGTTATAGTAAATGGGGTTACATCAGGCTGGCGGCCAGTCACCAGTGGGGTTCCCTAGGGCTTGATTTTAGGACCAGTGCTCTTTAATGTTTTTATAAATGATCTGGATGCCAGAATCGAATTTACATTAAGTTTGCTGACAATACTAAACTAGGAGGAGCTGTGGACACCCTCGAGGGTAGAGAGGCCTTACAGAGAGATCTGGATAAACTAGAGAGCTGGGCAATCACCAGTTGTATGCAATTTAACAAGAGCAAGTGTCGGATTCTGCACCTGGGACAGGGTAATCCTGGTTATAGGTAAAAACTGGGGGATGAGATGCTGGAGAGCAGCCCTGCAGAAAGAGATCTGGGGGTTTGGGCTGATGGCAAGTTGAATATGAGTCAACAGTGTGCCCTGGCAGCAAAAATGGCCAGCCGTGTTCTGGGATGCATCAAGCACAGCATAGCTAGCCAGTCAGGGGATGTGATTGTGTCACTCTACACTGCGCTGGTGTGGCCCCACCTCGAGTACTGTGTGCAGTTTTGGGTGCCTCAATTTAAGAAGGACGTCAAACTATTAGAGTGTGTCCAGAGGAGGGTGACCAAGATGGTGAAAGGCCTCGAGGGCAAGACTTATGAGGAGTGTCTGAGGTCACTTAGTTTGTTCTCCTGGAGAAGAGAAGGCTGAGGTGGGCGGTGGTGGGGAAGGTGCTGATCTCTCTTTGGTAATGTCGTGGTTTAAGCCCAGCCAGCAACTAAGAGCCATGCAGCCGCTCACTCACTCCCCCACCCCACCCAGTGGGATGGGGGAGAAAATCGGGAAAAGAAGTAAAACTCCTGGGTTGAGATAAGAACGGTTTAATAGAACAGAAAAGAAGAAACTAATAATGATAATGATAACACTAATAACATGACAACAGTAATAATAAAAGGATTGGAATGTACAAATGATGCACAGGGCAATTGCTCACCACCCGCCGACTGAAACCCAGCTACTCCCCGAGCAGAGATCCCCCACCCCAACTCCCACCAGTTCCTATACTAGATGTGATGTCCCATGGTACGGAATACACCGTTGGCCAGTTTGGGTCAGGTGCCCTGGCTGTGTCCTGTGCCAACTTCTTGTTCCCCTTCAGTTTTCTCGCTGGCTGGGCATGAGAAGCTGAAAAATCCTTGACTTTAGTCTAAACACTCCTTAGCAACAACTGAAAACATCGATGTGTTATCAACATTGTTTGCATATACTGAACTCAAAACATAGCACCGTACCAGCTACTAGGAAGACAATTAACTCTATCTCAGCTGAAACCAGGACAGATGAGCAGTGATAGGACATGAGGAAATGGAATGAAGCTGTGTCAGGGGAAATTCAGGCTAGACATTAGGAAAAGGTTCTTCACTTGAGAGGGTGGTCGGTCACTGGAACAGCCTCCCCAGGGAAGTGGTCATGGCACCAAGACTGTCAGAGTTCAAGGAGTCTCTGGACAACACTCTTAGTCGTATGGTTTAATTTTAGGTAGTGCTGCAAGGAGCAGGGAGTTGGACCTGATGATCCTTAGGGGTCCCTTCCAACTTGAGATATTCTATGATTCTATGATTTACTTGTTATCCCGGCCAATTCAAAAATTTCCTTTGTTTCCTTATTCTTCTTTCATTGTGACAAACCCTCCAATCTGGATCACTATCCAGTGCTTTGGTTGGAGCTGCCTTTGTATGTACACATCATACTTGCATTCTCTGTAGAGCTTGTCAAGCCATTTGTCCTGAATAGAGAGACCTGGATGGTATGTCACCTGCTAAGGTCACTGGCAAAGATGCTCTACTGGGTGGTACACTAAGGCTTATTTTCATGTCCTTCTGCAGGAAACTAAGCTCTTCACAGATAGGATATATCTCATTGCAGGGAAGAGAGTCTTTGAGGGAGAAAGGTTCAGATCTGAACTCCTAAAGGACCATGTAAGATATTCACTCTCACATTCAGCCTGTTGCTTGTGGGAACATACAAGAATCCAGTCAGTGGTGGAGAGCAGGTGGTATGCAGCATATCAAGCTGTTTTACACCAAGTGGCTGATGGCACGGCCTTTTTATCCATGTGCCAAGCTCACTGCTATTGCAATGTCTCTTGCATCCCTGCCCAACAGAAAACCCTTCCATATGATGAAACATGAGGTAAACCACAGAGCCATCTGCTGGAGCTTTTTAATTGTACACTTCAGAGTTCATCCCTGACCGTGACAGAAAAGAACTTAACTGCAAGGTTCAAGCAAACGACTGGAACTTCACTCACAGACTTAACTGAAAGGTTCAAGCAAATGATTTATTTGAACTTCACTTACAGACTTAACATGCAACTATTGCAGGTTTTACAGATAAAATGGAGGAATGCGCTATTGCAATTTTTTAAGGCAAGAGTAGTACATTATTACGACCACAAGCGATTCACAGACAACCACAAGCACACACGTGTTTACAAACTTAAAGCATAAACAATATTCACTTAAACCTCCAGGTAAGGGCTTTCAATTCCAAGGAAGTTACCTTGATCAGTGTCCCGATCAAGGGGGGGGGAAGGGTTAACTTCACAAGCCAACTATAGTTGGAGAAGTGTTGGAGAAGTGACTCCCCCATTTCCAACCTGAATCTTAGGGGTTTTATCCCCTGACTTATGGAATGGTGTGTATTACTATGTCTGAGTGGATTATGAAATATGCCTAAATGGATTATGTATATCTGAGTGGAGTTTGCCCTTATCTTTCCTTTGTTGGTCTGTGATTGTTTGAATACACAAGGTTGTCATTTGAAACTGAAGCTGAAACCCTCCAGATTTTGCTTTTTTTTACCTTGCTTCCTCAGGCAACTGAATAGTGTTTGGATCGAGACTCAGGGCATACTGTTTGTTAAGGGATTTCAAGGCTCAGTTCAGGTTTTGGTTCTTTGAATGGTGCAGCCACTGCCCTGTTTAGTTTAGGGTTTATCAGACAGCCCAGGGCCAAGCTGTCTACACAGCTCCCCGGGAATCACCTCTGCAGAGAGACAGGGCCTCGAGGCAATCCAAGGCTGAGTCAATTTGTAACCCCCCATGAGTCGCCTGTGTGCACTAGACGTGGTGAAACTCGTTTGTGAACTACGAGCCGGACAATCCACACACTGACATATTCTATTTTGTATGCTGACTTATAAAAGGGAATGTTAACTCTCACTATCACTTTGATGTTCTTCTCTGCAGAGAAGGGCTAATGTCACTATGCTAAAAAAGCTCTTGGAAGATTCCCCACTGCTTTCTTTAATAAGCACAATACTTTCTATTCCCAAAGAAATGGCAGGAAAAAAAAATAATCCCAGTTTTCTTTCCTTTTCAGGTTAAGCAATGAAAAAATACACTATTATGGAAAGCAAGAAAAGGTGCAGCCCTTGTTTGCATTTCCCATACGGCAGAGACCATTTTAGGTGATAATACCAAAAAGCAATATAACCAAAATACATGTTGCAGATCTTCAGTGACTGAAATGACAAAGAGTTACAAAGATATATTAAGTAATATTTTCCTCAGGATCTAGAAGAGCTAATTTCTTTGATTCAAGGCAAAAAAGAAAAGTCTGCAAAGATAAAATGAGAATTAGGCTATATTCCATTATGGTTACATTACAGAGAACAAGTGAAGAATCAGTGTATATCAGAGCCAGATAATGATTTTTGGTTCATCAGAGATGATAAATCATTACAACAGAATCTTCTTGCATTTTGGCCAAAAAAACCCCCTCTTGGAAGTCTAGACCTTTAGACTAAAGACTTTGCCCCATTATAGAGGTAGATGCTGAATGCTCTCAGCATGGTGGAGACCCAGGATTGACTCTGGGACCTAATGAAGGGATTATGGACTTTTACCTAGGATCGACTCTTACCTTCTGGATAATTCAGTGGAGAACCTATCCTTCCTTTGCTGGTTACTCAAGGTGGAAGAACATACACATTCCTGAATCTCTCTCAGCCACTGTCTGATGTATAATAATTGCAAAATCTCCACATCTGGAAATCAAAATTCTTGCCTTCCAGGCTGTCCTAGTGCAGCCAAGGCAAACAGGTTTTTCATATTTGGTTCAACAATTAAAGAAGAAAATGCAAAAGCAGCTGTGTGTGCGTATATGTGTGTACAAACTAAAGCCTAAAGTTTTTTTTAAAAATAGGAGCCTGAGAAGATTTGTTTTATGTAAGTAAGTATCTCATTAGCTGATCTGATTTCAAGAGAACAGAGAGCATGACAGCTTTCATTGAAATCTACAGGAGCTTGGTGCTTTTGTAAATTTAGCCACTTACTCTTACACATTTATAAAGATTTAGGAGCATAGCATTACAGCTCCACTTAAAACAAACAAGACCTCTGTTGCAGCCACTGGATTTAGGGCACAGTTAGTGGGTAAAACAGTCACTTTTTTTCACGTAATGGTGGGCATGACTACCATGGGCTGATACTTCAGAGGCACCTCTCCAGGAATGATCCTGCCATGACTCTGTGTTCAAGCATTGAACACGACCTGTAGCAAAGTCACTGATGGGTCAGCATCTGTCTGTGCTCTTCACTTCTCCAGCACAAGCTGCTTATCTTAAAAATATCTGCAAAGGCCACCAAGAATTGGGGTTGATGCTGTTGCCGAAATCCGGAATAAAATTCCTTAACAGCAATGAGAAGTTAAGAAGCAGGCACTCCTTTATTGCAGCGCTGGGCACACAGGGGATCGCTCCACCTAGTGTGTGCACCTGCCTGGTTTAATCATGCAGGTTAAATACACACCTGTTACACATACTCACTAAATTTCTGGGAAATGTCATACATAATCATCAACTGTCGGATAGATCATTAGCATATGTAAATGTCCTTCTACGCAGGCGTGGTGAAGTCTCTGGTGGTCTTCAAAAGCCCTCTGGTGGTCTTCCATAGTCTTCCTCACTTTGTCCGATAGTTGACCTCTCTTATGTGATTCTGCGCAGTACGATTTTGCCGTCATGTATTAGATTTACACAAAAGTACCTTCAATGTTAATTCTTTAATTAACATTTCTAGTGATTGGCCCTCAGTCACACCACCTTATCAATATTCTTATTCTATAACATTCATTGGTTAATCTTACCTAATTCCACTAACTGGTCTCTTGATCAAAGTGGGGTTTCTAAACCACAGAACTAAGGTCCATAATGATCTCTCTCCTAGTTCATTAAAACAAAACACTACCATCTAAAAAATCTGTCAAAATTTCTATGGTTAACTGATCTAAGACAATACTTATTCTTTTTATGATTGCATACAGCACATTTTGTATGTTCCTAAGTTTCTATAACTATTGTGAGCTTCAAACCCCTATATTCTACAATCTTTACCCTTTTAACCAAACCCAACTTATGTAAAATTTCAACTTTTATCAAATATTGGTAACAATGCCAAGAAAATTGTTGTGGCTGAGGAAAGAAAGTGGCTAACTGTGGCCTCAGGAACCTGCTGAGTGTCTGCTTGAGGCATTTTGCCCTACACTCAGCAGAACTGGGGGCACATCTTATACCATGCAGATTGCGTCAAATCCTATTTAGGATAACAATGATCCCACTGTGGCTTAGTAGGTTCTAGCTCAAGTCAAAAAGTCTTTGGTATCATCACAGCATAAAACCTGAATGGTGTCCAGATTCTCCTAGTTCATCAGCCTTTTAAATGCACCACTTTCACAACCTGGTTGCATGCAAACTGCCTCTGGACCAGCTTTGCATGACATGAAGATGGCATGAGTTGATGGTCATGATTTACAGACATACAGACATTTACAGGTTGATCTTTTGTCAGGTTTACAGACTACTGTATATTTTTGCATGCCTGTGGCAAATCAGCACATAGATTTTTTACATATGAACCTCTGAATGTACCTGGGCATGGTCCCCTTCCATACACACCTCATCTTCAGATCTGGGGGGAAACTCCATCTTCTTAGAAGACAGAGAGGTCCAAGGCACAGTCAACATGGGTTCACAAAGAGAAAGTCTTATCCAACTAGTTTGATATCCTTCTACAATAGTCACCTTCATAGCAGATGAAGGAAGTCAGTGAATGCAGTTTTTGGATTTTAGTAAGGCTTTTAATATTGTCCCTCACAGTATCCTCCTGGACAAGTTGTCCTGCTGTGAGATGAGCAGGTACATGATGCGCTGGGTGAAGAACTGGCTGAACGGCAAGGCTCAAAGGATTGTAATGAATGGGCCTACATCTGGCTGGCAACCAGTCACTAGCAGTGTTCCTCAGGGGTCAATTCTAGGGCCAGTTCTGTTCAATATATTTATCAATGATCTGGAGGCAGGGCTTGAACACACCATTAGCAAGTTTGATAATGATACCAAACTGGGAGGTGCTGTTGACTCTTTTGAGGAATAAGAGGCTTTGCAGAAGGAACTAGATAGACTAGAGCACTGGGCAATCATCAATCAGCGTGAAACTTAACAAGAACAAATGCTGGATTCTGCACCTGAGATAGAGTAACACTGTACACAAGTATAAATTGGGAGAAGAGTGGTTGGAGAGCAGCCCTGCAGAAAGGGATCTGGGGTGCTGGTTGAGAGTAGGCTCAATATAAGTCAGATATGTGCCCTGGCAGCCAAGAATATATGTATACATTTCAGTTACTGCAGAATTTGTTGAATCTGTCCTCCTCAAGACAGAAATATTTGATATTATGCCAAGCTAGTTCTGAAAAAAAATAGAAATGTGCATCAAACTGAGTGTTCAATAACTACAGCCTCCCTCAATTAAATGCTGAGCACTGTTCCCTTCTAGAGGTTGAGACAATAGGCAGAAATAAGATGCTTTCACAACAAAGGCATGGCTACAGAATCTAATAGAGCTGCTATATCAGATGTGTGCATGTGGAATATATAGGAGCCATAAAATAATACTGGACCATGTAGCTGTGCTAGCTTGCAGGCTGAGAGACATAGATCAGAGTGCCCCAGAACTTGCTCTCCATAGCCCAAGGCAGTGGCACACTTTGTTTTGTCCTTCCTGTCCTGATCCAATGATGGGGAAGGTTTCTATATGATCCCAAGAGTGAGATTAAGACACAAACAAGGTCAAATGCCATATACCTAAAAGAGTTTTCATTATCAAAAGTATCAAAAGTAGAAAATAGTAGCAATAGGATAGAATGGAAGAAAAGCCGGAAATCAGGCAAGCAGTTGGGATAGAGTTGCAAGGATAGTCACCACCATGGATCCAGCAGCGTCCCTTTGGTCCTCAGTCTTCAATTCTTCGGTGGTGGGTGCACACCATGGCTTGTCTCCACGGTTTTTAATAGGGCATAGTTCAATGGCACCTGCACATACGTACTGTTCATGCACTGCTCACGCGCTGCAGGTTTCATTTATCACATGACCTTGGTGTGATCAACAGGAGAAACCAGTATCTTATCTCAAAGACTACAGTTTCCATGAGAATGGTAGTCTCCATATTCCTGCATGCTTCATCGGCTCCAGCCCGTTTCCTCCCCTGGATGCCTCAGTGGCCTGGTAATTGTCCTTATGGACAGAGGAGTGTCCTGCTTAGACAGGCCATCTCAGAGACAAAGGGCTCGAGATAAGCAGTAATGGCTTGAGATGCCAGTCCAGTCTCTCACACCTAACAAGCTTTGAGACAAACAGCTCGAGATAACAATTCAGTCTCTCACACTTCCCAGACTTGGAAACCTACACTTAAAGTACAGCAACCATTAGGACCAGTCCTGGTTTTAGATGATCTGAAATGGCTTCCACCCTTTGAGGTTTTCAAGCCCAGGTGAGACAAAACCATGAATACCCTGATCTACACATCTGCCTCTGTCTGTAGTTCTTCTCAGGGCAGGATGAGCAACTAGAGGCATCCAGAATTCCTTTCTCACCAGCAGTTTAATGAGTCTATGTTCTGGGCCAGGGACTGGGAAAGGGCTGGTGCCCTGCATTTCTCTGACTTCAAGTCTCAGAGGGAACATGACAGCACCTGTAGAGTCCCCACAGGGCCAATGTCCCCAGGCACGTAGGACAAGTGTGCCTGAAGCTTATCAGGTGCACCTCCTGTCTGTTTAAGGAAGAGGCAGATGAAAGAACGTGTGTTACGGCTTTATGAGTGTTATGAGGTTAGTGGAGGTCAGCGCCTTGCCTTGGTGGACTTTGGACCCTGTCAGATTAGCAAACAGACATACTGCAATGAACTAGGGATGTGCCTGCTTCTCAGAGCAGGTGGTACTGGCTCCAGAGCAAAGCATGCATGCAAAGTGAAGGGTCCAGCACTGAGTCCTGCAGCACAGTGACACTGTGGGCTGCATCGATGTATAAAACCTCCAGCGACTTGCAAGGCAGAGAACAATCACAGCATTGGCATCAGACCCTGGAAACTGAAAGGTGCTAAATACTGGCCTGTGGTCAAAACACGGTTGGTATCACAAACAGCTCCGAATCAATCCAAATTAACATAAATCTATTCAGTTTCACTACAAAGGCTACACAAGACTTTTCAGCTGTGCTTTTTCGAGAGAGCAACCAGCTCTAGATATGAATTGAAAGCAGCCTGTTGGGTGGTCATTCCTCAAGACAATGTAAAATCAGAGTCCTCAGAAAATAAATTTTGAAAGGGAAGGAAGCAGAATGAACAGCTGCTGTTCAGTGACAGTTAGAGAAACTAGGGAAATTCTTACAATGGGAACTAGGAGAAAATATACTTCAAACAGATAATCCAGCCTGAAAGTTCAGCCAAAAAGTATCTTTAAAAATCAATAGAAAAGGAACACAACAGAAAAGAAAAGGCAGTAAATAAAGAAGCACTCTCCAGAGACTCATTATGTCTGAAGATTTCCTGACATTTTTCCATTTCATTTCTAAAGACTCTGCAGCAGTTATCAGAGTAACAACCAAACTGATTACCTGGTACTTCCACTGATACTTAGTACAGAAACCTGAACACATTTCCAAATCTCTTCAATGTCTAGGGGTATTTCTGAAGTCTCAATCAAAAATCTGTGAAATGGTATAGTAATGTAAATTCTTTTCTTTGGAGAGGTACCTGCTAAATATCATAACCTTTTGATGTGCAAACAGGATGAACAATAGAAAGGCAGAATTATTAAACAAATGTAGATTCAGTATCAGTGGAGTTTTTTCCAATGGATAGCTTTCCCCCCTCTTTGGAAATATCATTCCATTTAAATTTCTTCTAGGAGAAAACCTTGCTTTTTGTTGTGAAAAAAAAAAAAATACTGATCTGAAATGTATTTTTCAAATTTTATGACATTGACATTTTGCAACAAAATAAATGGTTTTCACTAGAGCATGGTAATTTTTATTTTCTTCTGGCATTTGTGATTCTGATGTCTTGGAATATTTCTTCTGAAAAACAATGCTTTATATTGAATTTGCTGCCCAGTTTAGAAGGGTAAAAAAAAGACTAACATATCACCTTTTGATAATGAAAAGCCTGTAGCTTTTTCATAGACTGCACTTGTTCCCTGTCAATGGTACTGTAAAAGAAGTTATGTCTTCTTAGCAACATCTGCTGTTGATAGATAGCAACGGGGGGACTTTTTCTATCCACAGATTTGTAGGTTTGCAGCCTTGGCAAGGAACAGGTAGAGAGAAGGAGGTTCAGGATACAAATGTTCTCTTCCAATGCAGATGGATAACGGGTATTATAAACCACTGGTACCCAAGGCTTAAAGTGCAAGTGAGGAATGTTTTTGCCCTAGATCTGAGTACTTCTTGTGCTGCCTATAGTAAAAAGTGATTGTTTAAAAGAAGCATGCAATGTATTTAAGTTCTGGCTGAATCACAGCATAGCAGGTAGAGCAGATGTATGAAGACAGCTCCTCAGATAACTGCTGGGGCAACAGATGCCCTTGTCCAGATTGTAGCCTTTGCCGAACGGATGCTCAAGAAGTCATCACTCCACAGACCCACCTACAGTATCCCCCCAAGATGGGATCAAGGCCCCTTAGCTCCATTATCACATAAAAACAAGAGAGTAGTGTCATTCCTGGTCCCAAACACTAGTTGGTGATAAATCAGTCAACTTATTCTCATGGGTAAAACTGCATAAAGTCTCTGTATAACTATGTAACATATGTTACTGTACATCATAACTATATAATACTAAAACTCTGCATAATAATGTATCTCTGTATAAGTAAGTGTATGATTTAACTTATAAGTCTATATAACTGCATAATGGCTGTGTACATGTCTTCTTTTGAACGTACACTTTCTTGTGCATGCGAAGAAGAAACACAAAATACATTGCTTATGCAGGCAAAAACCAGCATGCTGCCATACAGTAGGCAAATGACTCATTAATGGTTTAATTAAGCAAGTGGACAGTTTGGGATAGAAGGGCAGGAGCAGAAAAGGAGTATCAAACCTACCCTCTGATTATTTTCAGAAAGCAAATATCCTGACAGAAGTGAAGGAACAGTGGAAACTGTACAGATCACAAAAGATTCCTGGTTTCTCTTTGGCAAGGAAAAACTTAAAATACATTGTTTGCCTGAGAATTTTTTCTAAGGCTATTTAGCAGCATAGTATCAGACAATGATGCTAGCCTGTTTTGGATCTGACCCAACGATAGGTAAATATAAATATATTTACCTTTTAGTTTGATTCACTTTTTGTTAGCATGTTTGTAGCTGTTAAGAATGTAAGACTGCCTGTAGCATGCTAGACCAATGGGACATATAGTTCAGTAACTTGTATTTTGTACAGTACCTGTAAGCAACTACTTAAGGAAGAATGTAAGAACACAGCGAATATAGGTACTTCCTTGTAATACTCTCCCATGTTCCAGTCATTTGCACTTCAAGGGATGCCTAACCCAGAAGTGGATTCTTATGTATTAGTAGGCAATTGTAATGGATTTCTTTTGCAAGAACTAACCAAATTTCCAACAGCTTGAGCCCACATAAATTTTTAGCACTTAGGACATCCCCTACAAGGAATTCCACAGCTTAATCACCTGATGCTTGGGAGCCACAGACTTCTGGCAATTTTAAGTCTTGTTCCTACTAGCTTCATCCAGCATCTCCTCACTTCCACCCTGGAAGACAGTGTGGTCAGCCAGTCCCTTTACAGGCCACCTATGATTTTATAGACCTCATTCATTTCTCCTTCTCTGTTGTCTCTTTTCCAGATTGAACACCTGTGCTCATATGGTCATTCCTTGTACACATACCCCATACCAATTTGTTGCTCTTCTCTAAATCTTTTCCAGTTTCATCATAACCTTTTTGGTGTGGAAAAAAAAAAAAAAGGAGAAAGTGAAGAGAAGGGAATGAAGATGCTTATAGAATACTCTGTATTTTCTAAATAACTTCGAGTTTAATCTGACTTGCTTGAAAAGTAGCAAGAAAACACCAAGGTGTCAAATTCCTGGCACTGTCAATCCTTTAGAAAGGATACTGTGTCTCTCTCATGGTGCTTATCACTCAAATTAGCCAGAATTTTCACAGAGCTACATGGACTAGTTTGGGAGCTGGTAATGCAGTGATCTACTTGAAATTACATCATCTAGTGCCCAGCTTCAGGTAGGAAAACATGCAGAAGGATACTGTAGACTATCTAGTGTTTCAGAGAATATTTAACAGTCCCTCCTTAGCTCCCCAAAGGTGCATTATGTAAGACCACAGAATTTATAGCAATCCCATGTGCAGGGTTTAATTCTATTTTAATAAAACTAGAGAGAAAGTTTCTAAAAGATTTGGGAGAATGAGTGTTTTCACTTCCCAGTGGGACCTAGACTCCTAAATTCCATCAACATTTTTCCATAATGCTTCTTAGTAACATCTTGAATAAAGCAGTGCCACACACTTCAAAGCACATGCCTATCTCACTGCCCAGCCTTTGGGAACATCTCCAACCTGTGCATGACCATAGTGCCACAGATGAGGCAAATTGCATTCTACATTCCCTGCCCTGCACATCCAGCCCATCCATGCTTCCCTTCTTATTTCCACAGCAGAGTTTCCTTTCCTCTGACTGCTGCTGCTGCTGCTGGGGAAGACTTTTCTGTAAAACACACTCTTAATCATCTTGCACATGACATTGGTAAGATCAAGAGAATGGACAATGTGATTCTGATCCCTGAAGTGCCCACAAAAACTTTGGGTCACTTTCAAAACCTTCTCGTCCCTCCACACTTCTCCCCTGCTGTTGGGAAACATTAATGAGTAATGCATGCTCTCAGAACTGGGGATCCACTTTCTCTTTCCAAAAGTAAACATGCCTTTTGTGCTGTGATTCAAGTTACAGAAACACAAGTGAGTTCGCATAGCAATTCCACCTTCCAGATCCAGTTCCTAAATGCAGACATTGGACTTCTTTGTCCGCACTCCCTGAAGTGGGAGTCAAATAGTATACCATTCAGCTATTTTCAAAGAAAAAGGAGGAAAATAAAAAAGAGTTGACAACTTGGAGCTTTCCTCCCCAAATGCTACACTGAAATCTAACGTGATGCAAAATAGCCTGTTGTGCATTACTATACAGAGGTGAGACATTACCTGTGAGAAAAATAAATAATTATTAAAGCTAAGATGACTGTTCAAATGCACGTTGTTCCAGTAATTAAGACAGCAATTTTATGAGATTTTTCTCTTTTTTGGACTTCCTTTTAATAAAGGATAAAGCTTTCTTCAGTTTGCATTTCCCAAGGCAAAACCAAGTCTTATGAGGAGCAGCTGAGGAAACTGGGGTTGTTTAGTCTGGAGAGTAAACACAGAGCTGAGCCTACAAAAGAGCTTGTAAATTATTAATGAAACTCCTGATATATATATATATATATATATGCATGCACACAGGTATGTCTCCATTGGCACAGATTTTCCAAAACGAAAGCTTTAACACTGATTTTACAAATCTTAGTCAGGGTTCCGTGTTATAGCACCTGCACTTCAAGATGTCTATCCACCCCTACAAGCTCTAAGGGTGCTTCTGAAGAAACCTAGAAAGGTTAAATACCCAGATTTCAGTGAATTGGGATGAATTGGTAAACTCCACAAACCTTTACTACATATTGTGACACATGAGGAAGGCTAAATCTCTGCTAAATCAGCAGAACAACTTATAAAAGTGAGCAACAGATTTAAAATACTAAATATGGTCATTAATCCTTAAAAGCTTTTGGTCTACTAATAAAAAATTCCATGCAAAAAAGGTTGATTTCTCTTTGGACCTGTTCCCTGCAAGTATTTATATTAGAACAGCTATGGACTCTTTACTTTCCAGTCCATGATCAAGTGGAAAAAAAAAGGGAGAGAGAGAAGGAAAAGAAGTAAAGAACTAAGGGGCAAATATTGATACTCAAGTAGAGGTTACGCTGTGTATTTTGAAATACTTTTTAATTGTATGTTTTTCATAGGCTTGTATATTTAGCTAGTGAAGTTGCTCAACAACCATATGGAAAGAATACAGTTAATGAAAAAAACAAACAATTGTTAATTATGACCTGTAGAAAGATATGCTTTAAGAACACAAAAAATGCTGTTGGACTGAGTAATTATTGTGATCAATAGTATGTTACCAATACTAATTAATCAAAAACGGTCATTTTGTCACTGTGTCAATAGGCATTCTGTCTTTACATCATAGTTCTTTTATTTCTAAGGTCAACCATTTCAAAACAACCTGACAAACTGCAGGGAGGTAAGTGTGGGCTGAAGCTGAATAAGGCATAATGAAATAGCAAAAATAGTGTACCCCCAAAGAGTTTAAATTAACATAGCTAGAGGATTAGCCCTCATCTGGTCCATCATGACTGGCACTGTTTAATCTGAAGTCTGATGATCTAAGGTCTGCGAGAAACCTATATGTGAAAGAGAAAGCTCTTAGGGAGATGGGGGATAAGCAGACGGCTGAACCAATGGAGGTGTTCTTTCTGGAGCAGTAGCAACAGTAAGGGATGGAGAATTCCCTAAGTGCTGAAACATGTGGCAACAGTTTGTTGAAAAGAAACAATTCAGGAAATTCCCTGAGTCAGCCCAAACTTAGGATGACTTATCTCTAGAGTCAAGAATGGTGAGAAGCTGTAAAAAAAAAAAAAAGGGGGGGGGGGGGAGGGGAGGAAGCAGTGGCATCCCATCCCATAAACAGCATTATGGTTGTTAGAAATTGGGCCCTAGGGTATTTTCCCAGACTGACAATGATTTCAAGTTCAGGAGTAAAAATAACTAACAATGACACAAGTAAACAAGTAAAATAAATAAAAATACTTCAAATAACAGCTGTTCAACAGCTCACCAAACACCTCTTCTGTTCCCTCCCATGGATTCACATTTCAGCAAGACTGTTTACTAGCTTTCAACTTGGCATGTGACTTGCAGCTGAACTTTGGCACCACCTCATAGAGTTAAAATTGACAAATTCACTCTTCAAAGACACCTCTCAGATTTTGTATTTTTGGTTAATTAATAACAGATTTAGAATATTACTTTCATACAATTATGAGTTAAACACTTAAAGACAAGTACCTGCTCCTGTTAAGAAGCAATGGTTGTGTGTTTTAAAAGGCTCTGAATCTGATTTTGAGGTAAGCAGTTCTGGAATCCCAGAAGAGTAACTCTAAGACCTCACGTGCTGAGCAGAAAGTCCTCAGATTTAGCCAACATAAAATGCCCAGCTTGCTCCTGCTTAGACATCAATGCTTTAGTGCAAGGATCCAGTTTGGGTGCTGAGTTTGAAGCATACCATGACAGCGCATCTGCTCTGGGAAGGGAGTGAGCAGGGTTCTAATTCCCTGCTCAGCATCTGGATGGCTCCCCTAGAAAGCTCCTCTCTCGCTGAGTCAGAGAGATTAAAACCACCCATCTTTCTCTTTCTTCCACTTAATTCCTTTCCCGCCCTTCCTTCCTCCTTCCTTCCTGCTTTCTCTGTTAACACGAGATACTGGCTTCTGGCTGGATTGTGGAGCAGTTCTGCCTCTGTTCTCTATTACAAACAACGGGTATTACCAGTAACTTTTAAAAGCACTACCGAATAGATATCCATTGCTGAATTCCATCTCTAAGCATTGCTTCCCTCCTCAAAACGCCCACAAACAGTGACTTGAGAATGGGATACTCAGCTACTACTACCTTCACTTCTGCTGCCATATGCTCCTCTTTTTGCTGCCAAATACAGGGCTACTGCTGTCACATGAAGCAGGCACATCATTTTTCAATTCCTAGGGAGGGCCTTCTGCTGGAAGAGATGGAGGAATTTCTCTGTGGCTGGAGCAAATTAATCTTTTTCATAATTTTTTTTTTTAAACAAAATGCTCACCTCCTACCTTGTGAAAGAAGGAGAGATGCAAAGTTCTAACCAAGCAGAGAGTGCAAAACGCTTCTGCAGCAAAACTCTTCCCTGCCAGGGCTCACACAGATCAGATATTAGTTTTACCATTCAGAAAACTCTCTTTTAATTCCAGAAGTATAAAAAAATAATCTATAAATAAAAGAGCTCGTAATTTAAACACTTGAGTAAAATTGACAGGTCATAATCAAGGGAAACCAAGCACTGATGGAACACAAAAACTCAAATACCATCTCAATATGATCATATTGTTCTGCTCTGTATGAATTTATTCTGCAGCAGTTAAGTGGGTTTCAACACTGATTATGAATCCTGTGACAGAATGAAACAGAAGACTTGTCTTTGTAGATGGTTTCTGTCTGAAGAAAGTAATTGTTCCAGAAATCTTTGCATTGTAGGAAATGTAAGTATCTCTTGCTATTAATGGGGTGATCAGCATTTGAACACACTGAATACAAGCAAGGATGAAGCTCAGCTTTACAAAGGATTCCCAGAAGTGACATTCTCTCAGGTTCTCTAGTACTTGTCGTTCACCATCAAGCTTTAAGTGTCATAACATCATCATCTGAGGGATGAGTGGAGAGTGTTTCAGGAAGAGACAGAAGATAAGAGGATGAACTCATCATTTCTGAGTGAGGAACACAACTACTGCAATAGTATGTTGGTATTTGAAGGTGAAGGCAATGAGGATTAAAAAGCAGGAATGGAAGAGTGTCTTGGTGGTTTGGGAAAACAGACAGAGAGCTCATGGGAAAAATTATTTTATGAAAATCATATTGTTCTTCTTCCCCGAACTGGCTCTTCTGAGTTGCAGTTGAAAAAAAGGTTACTTCTTTAACAAAATGTTTTGGTTTTTTGTGGGGTGTTTTTTCTTCATTTCTGATAAAAAGTAAACTTCAAGCCAAGTAGACACTTTCTGCGAACATTTTTGTCTGTCAATAAATATTATTTAATTTTAAAAGTTTTGACTGATCCTCAGTTCACTTAAAGCAGATCACATGGAGTGCTGCAGATCCACCAGGTGTGGTAAGGCCACAGAAGAACAAAGGTAGAATTAAGAGAGTGATTGTAGAGTACAAATATGCAGACAAGAGCTCACAGGAGCAGAAATAATAGTTTACTCTGTGGCACTGGACCTTCACTGATCCATCCACCAAAAAACCCCTAAGTGATAGGAGAGAAGTGGAAGATAACCATCAAATTTTATGAGGCAAGTTTTATAGGGAGAGGTAATATCTTTTATTTGATTGCCTGAGACAGATGGAAAAAAACAGATGAGCTATCAGACATATATGGCCTTTTTATAAGCTCCAAGAGAAGCAGAAAATTTCCAAGTGAAACACAGGTTGACACCAATTGCTCTGCATTTCATTTAATTATTTAATCATCCCTGGATAAAGGTTGTTGATATCTAGGGAACCCAGAGGAGGGTGAGAAAAAGCTATTTGGTTATTTGGTTGTTAGGTCCTAAGGAACAGTGAGCAAAATAGATTTTTGATTACTTGGATAATTCAGATCTTAGCCTGAGGGAATTGGACGTTATGCTAATTCTCAGGAAGACTTTTGAGTTCTTTATCTGACTGTTGTCAAGCTGACAGTGGTAAAAAGTTTTCCCAGCCCAGTGTGCTTTTGCAGGTCTTCAGAAAACTAAAGCCAGTGGTTTCAGATAGTCATATCAGTAATGTTTCACTGGTACCACAGGTATCCTGACCATCTGCTGCCTCATGTCTAGGAAGACGCTATCATTCCTCCTGTAGGAAATGTTAAACACAAACCTCAGAATCAGCTAGAAATCTTGGTCCTGAAACTGAGAAACAAAGCAAGAAGCTGCAGAGATGAGAAAGCAAGTCAGGTCCTGCATCAACAGAGATACCAAGCCATGTTGCACTGTTTTATCACAAGAAAAGTAGCTGTAAACAGGGCAACATGCTTGACGGTTTTCTGTTGTGTCAGTCTTTTTCTTTTCTATTACCTCTTGTAAAACACTGCTGCTTGTGACCAAGACATATATGGGATCACCACACTTTTCAGACTGCTTGCAGTTCCTGAAAGGCAGCATGTAATAGCAGCTAGGCCAGCTGCCTCCTCAGAATAAGGCTTACAGTGTACAGAGGCAAGATGGAAGTAGAGAAGCAGGTGGACATGAGTGCGTATCTGCAGAAGCAACGAGCCCCATCAGCTTTCACTGGGAGTTGTGCTCTAAAATCCTCTATGTACTTTATGAAACACACCCTTGGGACTGAAGAAATGCTTTAGGGAGGGACCGGAAAGATGCAGCAAGGATGTCTATAGGCTTCTGCAGGAAGCGAAGGGCAGCCAGCCTGAAAAAGTCAGAAGCTTAGGAAGGTGTTTTGCATCTGCTTTACAAACAGTGGTACTTTCTGGAGTCCAAGTTGCTTGTCTTGTTTTGTGAAAAAGATTGTTGTGATGACACATAAAACGTAGAAGCTTTTGCACTTTGCATTTAGTTGTGCAGCAAGCTGAAAGCCAGCTTTCTTCCCTGACATATTTTAAAGTATCCTCTCCCTTGTCAAAACAGAAATCTGTTCCAGTCTCCAGTTTTCTTTTCCCAGTAAACCATGAAATTGCTTAAAGAAATGAACAATGGGGAAAAAAATAGGGGGCAGGGCAGGGAGAGGAGATTTTATTTGGTATAAGGCCATTTCCAATTTCAAATTACCTGTAGGGCAACTTAGGTGGCTGATAAAAACTGATTTCAACACCCAGTGGGTCAGATTACAAGGGATTTCTTGCTTGAATAAACTTGGCATCAAAACACTGTTCCCAGTCTAGGGCATGTGTAGTTACATAGCTAATGTGAAATGACAATTCAAACTAACACTATCTCTGGCAAAGGAAGCGGGCTTTTGGGGGTTTCTTTTTTTTTCCCCTATTGGGTAGGAAATTCAGTTTCAGCTGCTTGAATCTTCCTAATATTCACACCTGGAAAATTATTGCCCATCACCATATCTCAAAGGCTAGAACCGAAGCCATCTCTGTTCTGACACATTGCGTGATAGCAGAAAGGTTGATTTAAGCTTACCAGCTGCTTTTTCCAGAAAGGAAAGGACAGTCTGTGGAACAGATGTTTATCTGATCAAGATGCATAGAGAAGTCTCAATATAAACAAGAAACAGGTTGTTGGCCAGCCTGCCTGTAATAAAATGTGAACACTAAAGTCCTCCAACAATACACAGAATTGGTTAAACGGACTTAATAATCATACCCATGCCTTCAACCCTATCAGCACCTGCTTGCACTGCCTATGCAAATAGCAAGGGAGCAGCATGAAAAAGCTTTTCGCATTTTCTTGAAACAGCAAGTGATGAGCATTTCTCATTGTAGCAAAATGATTTCTCTGTGCTCTCTGGCAACATGACCCTTGTGACAGCTGCAGATCAGTGGTATCTTGTTCCAGAGCTTAGGTCTTGTTCAAATCAAGACAGGACCTGATCTCTTCACTTTCCTCCCAGCACAGTCACCTTTCCAGATCAGCCTGGGAAATTTCTGAAGCCTTGCTTTCCAAAACTGTAGACATCACTAGTCTCAGAGAATGCAATTCCAGGTGTCCATGCAGGGATGCTGAGCCATACAGTGTGTAGCTGAGCTATGGAGCCAACAGTGTGTTTTACCCAGTCCAGTATTTCAGCAGCAGAAGGATGAGACGTGATAAAGTCTAATGTCAAATGAGAGGGGCAAAGCTTGTGGATTCACAGACAGAGTGAAATGGGAAGGAAGGAGGGATGGACGGACAGACTGTTCTCTCAACTTCTTTGCACAGAGCATGTGAGGCTTCAGCGGTGCAAAGGAAAAGACCTGTGTTCATCTGGAAAAGATGGAGGGTGCAGCCGTCTGTTAAGTCCTAATGAGCATCCTGACTCTTGGCTCTTATCTTTCCCAAGTGCAGTATGAAACAGTTCGAGGTTATCAGAGATAGCAGGATGACGAGATAATGAATTCTACACAGGAACCAAGTGCCATTTCAAGTTGTGTTACCACCTAAGTATTACTGGGATGGAGATATGATGCTGACAGTAAGACTTTACCACAGTCCCACCTCATCATGCAGAGTTCAGGGCCAGTGCAAAGAGCTAGTAACAGGGAAGAAATGTCAAATTGCTCTTGACATTGTTTTTTCCTCTTTGCAAATAGACTTGGCACTTACCAGAACTGTTTTTTACTGTTTTCTGCAAAAACCCTTCAGTAACACTGACGAGGGATAACTGCAATTGAACATTGGGCATGAATGGGTTTGATCATCCGCTACAATGCTTCCCCTTTCTTCTATAGCTCTAAACCATTCTCCATCACCCACTTATATCCAAAACCATAGAAACTACTAGGAGTTACTGGGAGGGAGCCAGAGAGATACCAAGAGCACTGGGGGCAGAGTTTAGTATCACATCTCTATGGCAAGATGGATATAAAGGAAGGCATTGTATGCCTCTTAATGCATAGCACATACAGTAGCACTTGCCAGTCTGACATGGGGCAAAATTAATGCCAGAATTTGAGTCTGGTGTTTGGTTAACAGTGAGCACAGACACATGTACGAACAGACTTTTTTTGGAAAGGTTTATGATAGCAATGTAAGAGAAAGGGTGTCCTTTCTGTGTAAATCTTAGATTGCATTGAAAATCCAAACCCACCGAATCCAAATGTTTCCCAGGTTTTGGTAAGTTTGAGTTAAGGAATTTTAACATGTGCCAGTTAACTTCCCTTAACCTACCCCCTCAGAGGTACCTGTGACATGTGAAGGCAGACTAGCACCCAATACAAAGAGGGAGAAGAATGGAAAGGGAGGAGACTGCTTCGGCCTCGTCTTTTTCATCTCCTCTTGCAATGGCAGTGCAGTGGCAGCCAGGCTAGCCTCAAGATGCAGAATCCTTCCTTTCCTAAACATCTTCAAATCTTCTGTCATTTGCTCTTCTGTTTGTTTTGATATAAACCTCTTTTCTGCCATGTTTTATTATAGCTGTATGCTTCCCTCAATTATACCAGGCATGGGAACAGAATGATCTCTAAAGCTGGTGTCAGGAGTTCCCCAGTCCAACTTACCTCCCTTATATGTTGTCTGACAGGTTACTGACAACAGTATTTCATCCCACTGAAGAAAGTGCTACTGCTTTTCCTGGCTGATGGCCTGTGGCTTGATCCTTTGTTTGGAAGGACATGTGTATAGGAAGTACCACCTGTCAGCTCTCCTGTGATTTACCACTCTAAACCTGACATTTCTGGAAGTCCTGGCTGACAATTTGACAAGAATAGGAAGTTCTGAAAATAATTAGTCAGTGAGCCAAAGGGTGTAGCAATTATAATTAATGATAATGTCATGCCCTTCTTTAGAGATTGCACTCATCAAAGACTCTCCAAGTACTGAATACATCCTAATTAATTGCATCTCATGCCCACTCACCTTCCCTCACAAGGTGATAATTATTGTCACATCACTGACAGGTTACCTGAGGTATTGAGAAGTGAAGGCTCATGTGTTCAGTGGAGGTGCCTAACAGATGGTGACAAGATTTTGCAAAGGTGCTGAGTGCCCCTTTTCTTACAATCAGGCCAAGGGAACAGTTTTAGCAGGACAGTGCTCAGCTGTGAACATACCCTGGGCAGTGGTAACATTGTCAAGTCTCCTCCAACACGTGGGATATTTTCCTTGAAAAGCCTCATGCTTGCAAGCACACAGCTAATTACATGAGAGTTCCAGCTCTCAGACTGTTAACAAAATGCCATAGTTATTCCTTGCAGGTGCAGAGCAAAGCCTGAAAAGGTGCAGTGAGTGAACCCTAAAGGCCAGAAAAGAAGTTTTCTTAAAAAAACAGTAGTAACCTAGAGACTGCAAAAGTTAATAAAAGGATTTTTTACTGTCCAGTCTGTGACTTTTTAAACTCTTTAATTGGAACTGGTTTAGATACCAGACTCAATGTGGATTAGGGTCACTGATTTTCCACTGATGTGTTTCAAAGATCTGGCCCTAATTTCTGCTAGCAATTGTCAGCATCAACCATTTGCATAAGATTACAGGACTGCCATTGTCCTGAAGCACTGCATTTCTCCCTCTTTAAAAGGGTTAGCTGCCCTTTAAAGAACAAGAGAACTAAGTTCATGTATGATTAATAGTTCAGGGCAGTAGCTTATTAATGGATAACTAACTGACTAATTATTGCACACCTATCCATGTCTGCCCTTAAATTAAATCCTGTCACCCCAATCCATCAAGTCTGTTTACTGAAACATCTTGTCAGCTGAGCAGTTATGTATATGCCCATCCTCTAGCAGGAGAAGGGGAGCAGCAGTCTTTGGCCTTTCAAAACATCAACAGTACTGGACCCTAATTGGTCACATGTGTGAATATTCAATTGCTCTTGTTTAACAGGGACTGCAAGTGGGTCTGATGATTTGATTCTACATGACTAGTGTGTTGTAGTCACAGCCATCATGGGCAGGGGAAGCCAACATCATTCTCCATCCTGACCATCTTCAGTAATATTTGTGCTGGAAGGTTTTGTAGGAAGCAGTTCTGCACGGTGATAGTTTTTCTCTCAGTTATCCCTGAGGGACTACCTTGTTAAGAAAGGGAAATTTTCACAAACTTCAGGTCTTTGCTTTCTCCTAACTTGATGGCCCAGGGAAGTGGCTGGTGGCATGGCACAAGTGGGAAGGAACTGAGCTGGGAAGTCAGAGATCTACAGTATGTTTCTAGTTCTGTTGCCAAACTGCTTAGTAGACCTGCTGATCTGTCCCTACTCCTGTCCAACTCTTAAAAGTAGGGTCTAGGCTCTTTGGGACAGAAAAATGTATAGCACCTAGCACAGCATGGCCCTTCGCAGTATTGTAAACCAATGTGATAGAAATAAAAGGCCAGCCTTATCTAGACAGAAAATGTTTTTTTTTGATCATGAAAACAAGGAAAACCCCTCTTTGTTCATGGAATTTCTAACACTTTGGCATATATGCACCTACAAAGATATGCAAAACTGGCCTCCCAAGTAGTGATTCTTCAGATATACTGCTTGGAAATGCTGCCAAGCTTTGTACAGATTGTAGCCTGAACTGAAATAATACCACAGGCTCTTTTTCCTCCATGGACTGGACTGCATGCAACCGAAAGGATTGTGTCTGCATGTATGGCCCCACAGAAGGTTGCTGAACCAAGATATTTAGATTTTCAGTGTTTGGTGTTATGATCCCACAAATAAAATAACAACAAAAATTTTCTTCAGAAAATCCTTTTTGGGTATAATGTCAACTCACTGAAAATTCATTTTTGTCCTTCAAAAGAATTGTTTTAACAGAATACTTTTGAATAGTCCTACTAAGAACATTTATATTCCCAATATTTAGGATGAATTTTTTTTTAAGCATGCCTTCATAATTTATTATTTATTTTGCTCAAGATGCAGTCTGTAGAAAGAGAAATGATTGCATTTCATTGGTGTTCACAAGCACCCCAGTAACACCAAAGATATGCATTTGCCTGTGGGGAAGGCAAAATATCCCATAAACCCCTCGATATCTCTTACAAGCTTCCAAGGAATCACAAGTGGCAAAAAGAAAAGAAAAAAAAACACAACAAAACCCTCAGAAATTATGGAAAGTGCTTTGGCTGTGTCCTTTTAGCCCTGGGTTTATGGAAATTTATAACTCAAGATGTTGGCTTTTTTTAAAGGGGAATGCAATTTTTAAAAATGTGAAGATTAAAGGTTCAAGTACTTACAAAAAGATTTAAATGTTCATGACCTGACTCCAAATGGAAGCCCTGGATGTGTAAGAAGCCTTTCTATAAGCCAGCTGATACCTATGTATTATTACTATACTTTTTGGCAGGGCTGTGATTTCTCACAAATGCAGCTGCTTTTACAGCACTGCAATCCCTACAAGAATTATGTTAAACTAAAAAAGTTCTTCCTACTTCAGAAAAATGAGACCCGATCACCAGTTACTTTTACCTTCCTGTCATGACCCAGACTGGACAGACCAGGGAGTCTGTGTTTAATTCAAAATTCCCTCAGGCTAAATTAAGGTAAAACGACACCAAACGATCAGTTAAAGATTTTATTCCTGACAGAAGCAAACTGAACTGGGGAGGTGTGGTAGTAGGTGGCAGGGTTTCTCACAACAGGAATTGGCATAAGACTACTTCTGGAAACCGTGTAACCATATACATAAATTACGGGAATAAGGAGATCCCTCCCATTGAGTCAGGAGGTGCAGAGCAGACCCCCTTGCTTTCCAGACTCCTCCTCAGAGGAGGGTCTAGGGGTGGCTGGATCTACTCTTAGTCTCAGACTTGGTCAACAGTTTATGTCTTGAAATGGATGAGGTGTAGGGATTGTGGAAAAGGAAAGAGAGAAGAAGACAGAGAGAGAAAAAGGAAGAGAGAAAGATTTAACGGGTCCTGGGTCCAGTGTTGGTTCAGTCAGCTGAAGGGTCCAGTTCTGGTGGGCTTGTGCACTTGGGGCTTCAGTTTGTGCCCTTTTTTATCATCCTTGCCTCTCCTTTGGGCAGGCACCCGAACTCGTCAGGTTAATGAGCAGTTTGTGAGCCTTTGGGCTTGGGGGTCGTTTGTGGAGTAACTTCTCCTTCCCTGCAGACACGGCCGTTGTTTGATCTTTGTATCAGAACAGCTTATCAGAACAGGGAGCTGTGCAGCCTCCAGCAGGCCCTCCCCATCCTGTTGCTGATGTCTGAGCTGATGGGCTTTTCACCTTGGTTCCTTGCTGTGCAGGGTTTGTCTTTAAGCAGAACTTGCCCCACCACAATGTTTGAGACATTAACTCTTTCAGTCTCTCACACTTCCTTCTCTGTGTTCTCCTGTTTCTCTCAATTCCTGTATTAAGAGGCACCTGTGTCACGACCCGATCAGCAAGCTACCCTGGGTAGTGCGGGAGGTTGTGTAAAGCTCAAAATGCCCTCGGAGTAAATTAAAGCGAAGCAACCAATCAAATTGTTTATTGACTGCAAGCGTTAACAAAGCCTATACGATCATGAAAAAACTGTAGATATTGCTGTCTGCCAGCTGAGTCACAAAACCAAAGGGAAAGGGGAGAAGTTTGCCTGAATTTACAAAATGATTCAACATCAAACTTTAACTCTATGGATGAACTATTCAAATGACTACAACATCAAACGATGTATATGAAGTGAGGTAGATGTGGCCAAGAAAAGGAAGAGCAAGATAAAGTGCTGCGAAGAGAAGGAAGAGCAATACAGATAAAAAGGAGGGGGGAGAGAGAGAGACAGAGAAAATAGATATCACCACCCTAGGATCTAGCAATGTCCCATTGGTCCTCTTGATTGTTGGTGTCTGGTGGTGGGGGGTTCCCCACCCTAGCTCCTGATGGTACCCTCTTATACAGACCAAGTCCCAGAATCTCCACCCAGTTCCAATTTAAGCAGTCAAGGCAACGGTTGCCACACAGACCCATGCGACGGTAGTGTGGTGTACTGCGCGTGCTTAGGGGCTCGTTGGTTGTTAGGTGCCCCCATTAAGTGCCGTGACTACCAGTCAAACTTTTGTTGCCCCTGTGCCGTAGAGATTCTGAGATTGCTCCAGGCTGTGGGCATCGTTGTTGTGGTGCAAGCTGACCGCGCTGCTCCGCTCTGTAAACTGGTGTTTGTGGTTTCCTATGTGCCAAGAAATAAACTTTAAGACAAATGTCTGTGCATCTGTCCCTTACGACCTGAAAAGTCTTCAGTGATCATACACTGTTAAGCACTATTCAAATTCCCACAATGTCCACAAATTAACCCATTATTATGAATAATCATTTTAAATACTCATGAGAACCACAAAGAGTAACTGCGGTTTTCAAATAAAACCACCATGTTGCTCTCCAGTTTTATTTCACAACTATTTATGCAAATGACTTGACAAGGTAAATTCTTTAAGCTTTTGCTGTAATATTATCCAGTCAACAAGTTCACTGCATGAATCTTACTCATTCAGAAATAAGAAACTCAGTCTCCCAATTTTTTCCACTTCAGTAATTTTGTGAATTACACTATTCAAAAGAAGTTAGCACCTCGCATCCTTTTCTTATACAGACCGTTTAATTCCACGCATGTTACAAAAGAGGGAAGCCCAAGTATTGTTATGTAGTTAAAAGTTATTTGCAATTAAAATTAATTATCCATTTGGAAAAAATGATCAAACACGTATTTCCCTTTGATATCATATAACCCACTAAAGCAAATCGTTTGTGGCAGGTTTTTCTAAGAGAATAATCTAGTTCATAAAATTTAAAACTGGGTTCAGTTGCTTGATCTCTTTAGGAACTGCAGGAAGCATTTATCATTCCAGTTTGTGTACATGCAACAACCAGAGGAAATAAATATATAGACCTTGAAAAGCCAGATAAATTAATGGGTACTATTTGGAATGACCCAGTAGACTTCTCAGCTTCTCCTAAGTGTTTGTAGGCAAACTAGAATGGCAGCAACCTTAGGTTTGTTTTTGCTGAAAGCAGAATTAGCAATAGTTCAGTCCTTTTGCAAAATTAAGCACATACCTGCTACAAAAGGATGTATCTCTAGGATAAATCAGGTTCAGAAAAGTTTGTCTCCTTGTTTGTTTCTGTGTCTTTCCTTACCATTCTGGTGCAAATAGAGACCACATTGGACAGCTGTTGTGACCATCCTATGCTCATTAGAGCAGAAATGAGAGCATTAAAGCAGGCTGGCATATTCAGTTGATAGCATTGTTCTGACACTGCTCCTCATGAAACTGTTAAACCTCAACCTATTTTTCTCTGAAGAAAACCAGGCTTAAGTAGGGGATAATCCTGGGCTTTAGGCACTCAGAAACACTAGTCATTCCTGCAAGTTGTAGGCTTGGTTTGAAAGTCTAGCAGGTTGGCTTTGCTGGGTAAGGCAGTGCAGATTTCACCCCAGGCTAGCTCATACTGAGGTCTGGCTCCAGGAAATTGTAGCCCTGAGAGAAAAAAGCCCCCAGACTGCTCCACAGGCAGATGTCCTAGGAAATGGGAATAACAAGGGATGCCATTTCTGTAACTGAAATGAGTAGTGCCAGATGAAAGGTAGCCAGCCCCCTACTTGGGAGCTGTAATGAAACAATAAGTCAGGAGACACCTCAGGGGTGTCTCCTATTGTTTTGGAATAATGAGAGAGAGCAGGAATCATTACAATGTAAGCCCTTCCTGTTATTCAGTTGTGCCCACTCTATACAGGGTTGCCTAAATCAGTAATATATGTGCTACATCTATGTGTGTCCCTTTTGGAACTTATAGGTGAACAGAGAAATCTGGCAACGCTGGCATACAGGATGATCTTCTCCAGGCTGATCTTGAGTGATGGGATTATTTTTTGTATTTGCTACTCAAGTCAATGTCATGTAGTGAGATAATGCACACGGGAGACTCGAAGCAAAAGTGTGCATGAAACAATTTTTTTTTCTCCTAGTGCAGCCTGCAGGTTCAACACAAGGCACCTCCTACAATTGGAATTTAATCGCCTTGGAGAACAGCTGAGAATTTCAATCTTCTTTTTTTCCTTAGGCCCATCGATCTTGTTTCTTGAAGTAATTTAATTTCTCC
This sequence comes from Astur gentilis, assembly GCF_929443795.1. NCBI lineage: Eukaryota > Metazoa > Chordata > Aves > Accipitriformes > Accipitridae > Astur > Astur gentilis. Next base: position 27,209,503 of record NC_064891.1, read on the forward strand.
TTCTCTCAAGGTATACTAAATCTTCTCATTGGCAAGAGGAAGCACATGAAGAGGAAGAAACTAATTTTCAGTGGAAATTTAAATACAATGCTGATTGTTTGCTGGGAGCAGTCCGCTGTACCTGCAGCTGAATACCTCAACCAGATGCAGGTGGCCTACTGTCCTTAGTAGGAGGCTGCTAGCAGCTGTGAAGCAGTAATTTAAAATACTGCGATAATTCAGCCAAAACTTGTGCTTTGATCCTGCTTTAGTATCTTAAAACTTGCATACTTTTGAACAGTATTACCTTCAGGGGTTTTTAAGACTGTAGGGCTTGGCAGACTGTCAAAGGTAGCTGGCATTTTTCTGGATTTTTCACAGTTTCAAGGTTTATTCATTGAAATGAACTTCTAAAGAATGGGAGAAGGGCTGCCAATGGCTAGCACTAGAAACGGGGCAGGAAAGGATATGTAATACTGTCCTTTTTCTCCAAATACCTGACTTTCCAGAGCACTGCCAGCTATCATCACATGAATCCATTCAGAGTTGCAGGCACTGCATGTCTCAACCACTGGATCTCTGCCTCTCTTCTGGAGATTAATGAGCAGAGTATGGAGGCCAACATCACACAAAATCCCAGAGAGCAAGGAACAAGATATTAGCATTTGCAGGTAACACCAAGTAACACAACCATAGGCAACATCCTACGGTGACATGGTAAATCACGTAACTGGTATCCCAAATATATACCTATTCATATGCAAATATCCCTATTTCAACTCAGCCAATATGAAACACCATAGGTTACCAAGGTGGTTTCCTCCCCACCACCCCAATGCAAACAGAAAACGTTCTCCCACAGAAATGAATTGGACAATTCACTATAAGTTACCACTCTATGTACGTAGGGAAGAACCTGGGCCTGTGTAGCCAAATGACACACCCAAGTATTTCCTGGTAGCTATATCTCAGTGCAGCAATTTCTAATAACTGTTTTTATCAGTCTCATCTGGCACTGCATATGGGTCTGACTGTTGTGTGACAGCCTGGCAGTGGAGGTAGCTTTTCTTGCACTTGTCTAGCCATTTCCCTACTGCATCATGTTATTCATTACAGACATTCACAGCAAGAGTCAATAGCTACCAGGATGAAGGATTCTTTTACCCTGTTTTCCATTTATCCTTTTCTCCAGGAAACAAGGCTTCTGTGACTCCACTCTTTCAGCTTTCCCTCTCTTGTAACATTGGAATCAGTTGCTCAAACTCAACCAGATTTGATGGAGAAGCAAAATATAAAGTTTCTATAAATTCTATAGAAAACAGGCAGCCCAACAAAGGAAAACATGATCACCCAGAAGAAAGGCAGTGTGAACTCAATCATTTATCAGTACCAGAAAACTCAGATAGGCTAGAGCAAGGACACAAATCTGCAGCAAGGCAGGGCTTCACTGGGCCCAGAACTCCTGGAAATATTCTCTGCTTTTTCTCAGTTAAATATACTGGTAGTTTCACCTATGTATTTACACTTGGGCAAGTGATTGCATTCCTGCCTTGGTGAGGCTTTTCAGGCATTTGTGCCAAGACACTAAGCAGCCAGGAAGAAATTACTTCATGCCCTCTGTTTCTTGGACTCTCAGCCCATGTTTATTACAGATTTTTAAGCTTCAGTTTTTCACCAGAGCACATTTCTCAGGACCATTGGTTCACCCTCCAGACACAGGACACAAACCAACTTGGAAGTCCGTCAAACATCATCTTCAAAAGCCACAGCCATAGTACACCAGGGGAAAGGGTCACAAAGAACTGAGATATTGTCAGCAGCTTTGGGCCCTGCTCAAAAGACATGGTGTTACTACAAGTCCCAGAGTCTCAGGAAGTGGCCTGTCCTTCATACTACTCAAGAGGGCAAAAGGACCCTTTCTGACCCCAAATATAGTAATTGTTTTAAGTAAGTAGGACTGCAAACAAACAGCCACTGGACAACCGGTGTTCCCTATGAATAACATCTAACTCTGCTTTCTGTCACAGCCACAATCAGACTACAGGGTTTCAGATGGAAGTAAAAGAATAAATGAACTTAGAAGTTAAACTGCTGTTCATAGGGAGTAAACCAATCCTTCTTAGCTTCCATAGCTACTAAGTTTTGAAGACTGATAGTACGATATCCAGACTCCACTCTGTGTTCAAGCATTAGATGTAGGTTTGGACATACCACTATGGTTGGTATGGCTCCCAAGGACTTATATCCCAAGCCTGGCACCCAACCTCTGAGTAATATGATCCTTTCCCATCAATTTGGCACAAAAATCCACATTGGAACATGGGAATTTCTCACAGGATAGAAATTCTGAATTTCACTCATCTCTAATGACTAATTAATTGTCGATGTAATTAAACATTAAAATCCGTAATGAGCTGGAAGATATTGACATGTATAACTAGCATAAAATGTGGTATGATTGCAGCTGCCTGTCATTATGAATGGCAGCTGCTGTTTGCAACCCATGTACGCATGAAAGTCACAATGTCTTTTTTTTGCCTTATTTCCTCTGACCCTCTTTTACTGCCTTTGTTCTTCTAAAAGCTGTTAAGAAGATGTTCTAATTTAAGTGTTTGATAACAATACAGGTTGCAAATATGTGAGAAAAAGATAGAACACCTGGTCAAAACCTATAATCAATAGTCCCTTTTAGCATTAGTAGCCTTTGACTGAAATCCCAATTACAGCAACATGAACTCTGTCCAATTAGCAATGAAGAACAAGCACCATGTTCCTTTGGACAAACCTATTTTGAGTGAATACTATTTTTCAGAACACAACTAGAGATACCATTAGCCCTCCAGAAACCAAGAAATACAGTTAAAAAGGCTCAGCAGAGGCTGAGATAAAACAGCTGTGTTGCTATGGGTAAAATGAAGCCTCCAGCTTCCATGAAAATGATAAAAAATATGATGGATAATTGGCGAACTTCTGAACAGAGATTTCAGCTGCATCTCCCAGCAGTGAGCAACACTGAAAAGCCAGCATGCAAAAAGTCCTGTCTCTTAAAGTTGCCTGGTTAAAAGCATTTGGTAGTTAGTTATAGTATGTCTATTTACAAAGCTTTGGCAGAGAAAAGTAGAATGGATGCAATAATTCTGACATACAGTTCACTTCAAAAAACAAATGCAGATTATGCTTTTTGTTGTACAACAACCAGCAGCAAAAAGGGTGGTATTCAGTGCCTGTTTTTGACAGATCTTAGCCTCAGAGCTCCAGGATGCTATTGTGGTGAAGTTATAGTAGCAATAATTCCAGATCAAACGGCAACTGGAGTTAAAGGCATTTGGGAGGGGGTTATTAAAAAGTAAGAAATAAATTAGACAGTCATGGGAGTCACAGCATGAGATGTCTATAGGAGAAGAATATGGCAAGCTGTAGAAGAAGAGCTACAACGAGAAACTTGTAACGCTGGTGCAGGCTTTGCAGAAGCAGTATTTGGGAATTTCAATTATAAAGTAATCTCAGAGTGTCTGGACTAAGAATGTCCAAAGAATCTGAAGCAATGGAATACAAGATAGAGACTACAAACTCATGTAGTTCAAAGCACAAACCACACTGACACTGATTGTGAGGACAGGAATTAACTGTATCTAGTAAGGAAAAAAGTCTCCTTGGACACCCAGATCAGCCTACTCCCTTGCAGGTTTCACTATGAAGGTACTCTTGCCAACTCCCTAGCTGGGTCCAAACTCAGTTTTGTTCTTGCCACAGGGAGTAAACCACTGTGTTACTGATACCTAACAAAGTGTATCTCCTTCAGCTTTACATAACTTACTCCCTGAGGAGAGAATTATTTTTATAAGAATTTCCAATTAAACCTGCTAATTAGACTCTGAGCTAAAATACATGAAACATCTTTTAAGGTATTCTTTGCCTTTCTTTTGATTCAAATTACCTTGACGGTATAAAACACTTCAATCTTCTCACACTTAAAAAACTCAATGAAACACAATACATAAACTATGATTGGGAGAAAAAAAGGTTATAGTGAAAAGAACAATTTTGATGCAGTGAAGAGAGGAATTATCTCAAGAACTCAGGCCATTCTCGGATTGCCCCAGTTTGGTATCAAAGTTTATCTGACTAATTACCATCCTTGCTGTATGGCACTTCTATATGCTAGTCCATTTAATTACCAACATCTGTAAATGTCTTCTAAAAGGTTGAGTAAAATATGAGTGTGTGTCTGTAGATTGATTGCTGGAAGTGACTTATTGATACGTTCCCCTCCATCCCTTAAGGGAAAGTAAACCTCCAGGGTGGAATGTGATGGATATACATGAAATCTGTTCCTTAATAATTCCCTAAGCAACATAACCTGCAACCTTTCATGTTAGCAACACCAGGGGAGCTTGGTATGCTGACTCTGAGAAGCAACATGGAGGGTGGAGCAAAGTGATATCATCGCAGGGATAGGGAACTGGAAGTACTGGAACAAGAATGGAATGTCTCTGCATTGAGTCCACCAAAGCAAGGAGGTGAAACAATGGGGTCCTGTCAATGCTATTGTCTTACTCATTTTTATATCATAAATGCCCAGTTCTGGAGTAGCGACACACTGAATCATGTCCTCTGGGTGAATTTTGCTTATTATAATCTCATTATAATACCAAACCACACCTCCATCCCAAAAGCTACTGACCTCCAAGGTGCAGCCACCCCTCAGTAAGCATGCGCTCTGAATTTTTCTCTAGCATATACCATTAAAAGTAAAGCATGGAGATTTTACACCAATCATAATAAAGGTATGTATGACTAGAGTCACTCAAGCTCCGCCAAAAAATAAAATAGTATAAAAGGGCTTACGAAAGGAGGACTGTTGGGGAAGATACGATCATAGACAATTCAGGAGGACATCGCTGACTTCTGGGATCAGTCAATGGGCTGAACCTATCTTCTATCCCATAGGGATGCCTATTAAGTAAGGTTTGAACCCTTGGTTATACCGAGTGCTTCCCTGGGAAACTTAGAAACATCTATAGAGTTTTTCCATAATTTAATGTGCTTGTAGTCGACTATTATTATTTGCACATGCTTTGCTGACAGTGGATTTATCACTGGCAATCCAAAAGAACCTGTACTCCTGTTGCTTTAATAAACTGTACTATTCATTAAAAGCTAGCTGTAATAGTTCATTGAACATGACCAAACTCCTTAAGTCTGGCCATTCTAGTTTGTTGAATGCAATTAAATTGAAAGTACAGTGCGCTATTAGTGCATCTGTAATCATGGTAGTTCAATATATTGAATGTGACTGGACTTATAGCATTGAATTGGGCATCACCCAGCATCTAAACCTAGCCGCCCCAGCCCCTCTGATATCTGAGGACAAGCTGGAATGCCAAACTTCGTTATGCTTTAATGCAACAGTGTGTATGATACATCTGCATGTGTGAACATGAACATGAGCATTTAAATAACTATATATCTCAGATAATTAAGCTGATATGATGATTGCAGCTACTTTAGGCTTCTCCATTTATACAAATCAGCCCACAGCCCCAGTATACCTGGCTGGGATGCTTTCACAGTTTTTTACTGCTGCAGAATGACTTTACACATCCAAAGCACTTCAGCCCTGGAACTGAAATACTTAGAAGATTCTGCACTGACAGACCATATTCCAAATTCTATATTCCATTAGCCCAACCCCCAATAAACAATTTCATTTGATCTTCTTGCTTGAATTAAACTTCTTGGGCTTGGAGATTTTAAGCAAAAAATATTTAAATGCTGATTTTCTTGTGAAATATCAAGACCAAAAACTGGCAAGCAGCTTTAAAAGAAAAAACCCCAAACCCAAACACACCCCTCCCCAAACCCTGAACTCATAAAGAAAACCACCCCTACTTGATAACAAAGCTTTGAGAGCAAGAGCTCGCTGCTGCAAGTCTTATTGTAGGAAGAAGGGAAGGCTGATCATCAACTAAGAGATTTATAAGGCAGAACTGCAGCAGAATCAAGGCTGCCTTGCAGAAGCACCAGTTGTGGAATGTTACTGATTGCCTTGTGTTTGTAAAAGGGATATTATGTAGACCAGAATTAGCACAAAAAAAGGGATTGATTAAACATGAGTCTGCAAAATGAAATCCTAAGCTGGAGGCTACGTGGGGGGAAAGATCCAAAATCAAGCTCTCATTCTGTTAAGAAACTCTAATTTTATGACTAGTTATGAATTAAAATCTTGCTCACTTGATTATGATATTAGACATATTTAGGCATTTAGACTCAAAGGCATCCAAGAAGACAGGAAAGATGCTTCTTCAAAGAAAGAAAATAGGCACAGAGAGAGGGTTAATACAGACATAATTTAGTATGATACAGATGACAAAACTGGCAAAACACATGAAAGGCAAGCTAGTGGCTACTTGTTTTCCTCAAAGTAACTGAGAAAAGCTATTTGTTAAAGGATGCCATGGAAAAGATCAAATGCTGCAGCAATGTGTGCAGAAGCAGAATTAAATAACCCAGCGATCTCAGCAGGAGGAACTCAAGGTTTGGGGCACACAATTTCTCCCACTGTGAATTCAAGCTGGGTGCCATCAGGACTTTGTGTTTCTAAAGCACATTTGGAAATGGGTGATTGGCAGCCAGTTGTCACACAACTGCTGACAAGCAGCAAGAGGCATTAATTCACATTCACATCTGACTTGATCAGTGTTTTCTGTTCAAAACTGTGAGTCCTGCCCTCCCTCAAAAATATGAGTCTTCTACTGAGCATACTGATTTATGCTTTCAGAGATTTGCTATTCAGTCAAGGACTGCTATCTTCAGAATCAAATAAATCTTTTTAAAAGTCATTAAAGACTTCATTTGTAAAAAGGATGGTGGCATAATTACTGCTGCTTTGTGATTCAATAGCAAAAATGCTGGTTTACCTTGTCACATAGATCAGAGAAAGGTGAGCTGTAAGGGAAGTTGCAAGAACCTTCCAAGTCCAATCCTCTTTTGAGGCAAGACGAAGGATTCTCTGTCCATCCCTGATGGTCAAAAACTGGTTCTTGAAAATCTTAGAAGTTTTCCTGTCTCATGTTTGAGCTTTCTTTTCTCTCGTTCCCAGCATGTCTGTATAACCTTTTCTTTTTTCCTTTAGTGTCCCTTGTGAATAGAAACTCTATTCTGTGCAACAGTGTTCTGCCACGATCCCTTCATACTTGCATTCTTCTTACAGTCATCAAGTGTCCATCCTTATTTTTGCACTCTGTCCAATTCCTTGCTCATTTTTAGGTCACAGAAGACCTCTTGTTGCAGTCACAATCAACTCTAAACATACTTCTCCACCCTGAACTGTTTGCTATTACTTCTTCAGAGGCTTTTCCTAAGTCCTTACCAATTCCTTAAGCTTAACTTTAATTATCTTGCACTTTCTTCTCTTTTAAAGCAATGAAGTAAATCCCCACGATCGCTTTTGTCCTACTTACCTGTCCTTTTTGGATTCACAGTAAATTCCCCCCTGTTAATTATTATCAAATCTAAAGCAGCCATTTCATTTTGGGATTTCTACCTTCCAAAACCAAAAGTTCCCTCCAGCACCGTCCAAGGACTCACAACTGTCTGTGATGGCACAATTTCCATAGCAGGTCTACAAATCCCAAAGAAGTCTTTGGTTTAAAATACTGAGACCTAATTTTCCTCCCAAGCACAGAAGACCCTCTCTTGTCTTTGTGTTGTTTCTTAGCATTTTCATCTCCACAAAAGCCCCCCCCGCAGTAAAGCTGTCCCTCTCCTTTTTTTGCTGGCATGTGTTTATGAATGTCTCCAATTTCGTGCAGTTGCCCCTCTGTCTTCCCTGATCTCTTTTTCTTGGTCTCAAGCTATTTTTGGTGACTGCTGCTTTCATTTGTGGTTTGTTCTACTTTCCTGAAATCAACCAAGCTCCCCATAACCCCATAGACCCAAATACTCAGATGGACTCACCACATTCCATTAATTCACAATTGGAGCTGGGTTCTCAAAAGCCTTCAGCAATCTGGAAGCACAAGGCAAGGCTCAATAGCATTTGCTCTGAACAAAAGAGCATGTCAGATAGGATGGTCATTGACTTTATTGCTTTCTGCACAAAAACTACTCATTATACTGACCACTTGTTCCATTGAGCAGCTTGTTCCTGGTTGACCCAGACCACTGACATCACTGCAAACAAACATTTTGTAGGTATTTTCTGCCTTCGGACTAAACCACAGCATATTTTGGTGTCCTGATCACTTCCCAGAGAACTGTAGTTCCTTTAAAAGTCTGGGGCTGTCTGCATAAAGCTTTAATGTACCTTCACATCATAGCATAACACATGAAGAACTCCATGGTTTTACATATAGGAAACCTGAAGCATGAAAGAAGCAAGTGGATTTGCCTAAGATAAGATGATTTTGTGGGACAGCATGGGAGTGCCTGATCAGATGATAATCCTTCACAGATAACCCTTCACAACCATGGAAGCCTGAAAATGCCTTCATTTGCACAGCTCATCTTTGCAGTATGGTTCCTGTGGTGGGTGTTTAATGCAGCTAAGCTTTACTGAAGATTCTCATGGGACTTCTGCTTTGGCCTTTTCATTTCTGCTTCCCCTTTCATGAGGTTTCTTATCTTCTGGACACAATTATGGCATTCATTAGCAAAGTGACAATGAAGGCCTTGCCACTATTTCTAGTCATGTGGTCTATTACCTCATGTAGACAGTTAACCCAGAATTGCAGCATTAGTGGGATTAAGGCACATAATTATGACACCTTTTGGTATTTATTTGAACATAGAAAGCTAACAGGGGCAAGTGGCCAAAACTGAAGTGGAATTTATGATCATTCCTCCATATACTTGCCAAAGAAGGGGCTTCGTATTATGCCAATGGCTTTAATCCAGACAAAAGCTCCACTGTTTCCTGTTAACAGGTTCCAATTATTTTGCTGCTGTAATTGCAGGTTGATCAAAAGTGTGGATTGTAAGACAATTACAAGTACCCTGCAGCATCTTTCAAGTCTTAAAATGGAAGTCAGAGCTATTTTAAGCTCCTGAAAGCACCACAAGGAAAAGCAAGTTGCATTATCGGTGCATTTTTCTCAGAGCTTCAAGGTGCATACAAGCAACTAACATTGCTGAATTACTTGATTTATCCTTAATTACATCCTCCATTAAACACTACATTGCCCTCTCTAAATGTTGCATGTGTAAAAGAAGACGACACATTCATTACTACATGCAGACTCAGCAAGAAGAAAATCCTCACCATTTTCTAGTCTTTCCATGTTGTGGCAGAATTACATCAACATTTTCTGGGGGTCATTTATCACCTTCTGTAGTGCATGACTTCATTTCCTCTGTGCATATTTACAAGTTCATCTGAGACATACAGCTCCTGAAATATTGTCCAGCACATCTGGATTTATATAGTAAAATTATCACAGGATTCAGTTGGTTTTGATTTAATACCAGTCATTCTTTTATCAAAAACAATTACGGCAGAATGAACAAGCTCTAGATTTTGCAGAGATGGAGGCTGCTGACAATTAGCATCATAGAATCATTTAGGTTGGAAAAGGCTTTTAAGATCATCATCCAACTGTTAACCTAACTACCAAGTCTACCACTAAACCATGTCCCTAAGTGACACATCTACACATCTTTTAAATACCTCCAGGGATGGTGACTCAACCACTTCCCTGGGCAGCCTGTTCCAATGCTTGATAACCTTTACAGTGAAGAACTTTTCCTGATATCCAATCTAAACCTCCCCTGGCACAACTTGAGGCCATTTTCTCTCACCCTATCACTTGTTACTTGAGAAAAGAAGCTGACACCCACCTCACTACAAGCTCCTTTCAGGTAGTTGTAGAGAGTGATAAGGTCTCCCCTCAGCCTCCTTTTCTCCAGACTAAACAAACCCAGTTCCTTCAGCTGCTCCTCTTAAGACTTGTTCTCTAGACCCTTCCCCAGCTGTGTTGCTCTTTGCACACGCGCCAGCACCTCAGTGTCTGTCTGGTAGTGATAATCACCTCCCTGCTCCTGCTGGCCACACTATTTCTGATACAGGCCAGGATGCTGTTGGCCTTCTTGGCCACCTGGGCACACTGCTGGCTCATATTCAGCCAGCTGTTGACCAGCACCCCCAGGTCTTTCTCTGCCGGGCAGCTTTGCAACCACTCTTCCCCAAGCCTGTAGTGCTGCATGGAGTTGTTGTGACCCAAGTGCAGGACCCGGCACTTGGCCTTGTTGCATCTCCTAGGTGTTGGCCTCAGCCCATCCATCCAGGCTGTCCAGATCCCCCTGAAGAGCCTCTCTACCCTCAAGCAGGTCAACACTCCCACCCAACTTGGTGTCATCTGCAAACTTACTGAGGGTGCACTTGATACCCTCATTCAGATCATCGATAAAGAGGTTAAACAGAACTGGCTCCAGTACTGAGCCCTGAGGAACACCACTTGTGACCTGCCACCAACTGGATTTAACTCCATTCGCCACAACTCTTTGGGCCCGGTGATCCAGTCAGTTTTTTACCCAGAGAAGAGTAGACCTATCCAAGCCATGAGCAGCCAGTTTCTCCAGGAGAATGCTGTCGGAAATAGTGTCAAAGGCTTTACTAAAGTCCAGGGAAACAAATTCCATAGCCTCTCCCTCGTCCACTAAGCAGGTCACCTTGTCACAGAAGAAGATCAAGTTAGTCAAACAGGAGCAGGCTTTCATAAACCTGTACTGACTGGTCTTGATTACCTGGTTGTCCTGTATGTGCACTATGGTGGCACTCAAGACAATATGCTCCATAACCTTCCCTGGCACCAAGGTCAGACTGGCAGGCCTGTAGTTCCCTGGATCTTCCTTACAGCCCTTCTTGTAGATGGGCATCACATTAGCTAATCTCCAGTCATGTGGGACCTCCCTGGTTAGCCTGGATTGCTGATAAATGATTGAAAGTGGCTTGGTAAGCACTTCTGCCAGCTCCCTCAGTACCCTTGGGTGGATCCCATTTGGCCCTGTAGACTTCTGTATGTCTAAGTGGTGTAGCAGGTCACTAACCTTTTTCCCTTGGACTATGAGGAATTCATTCTGCTCCCTGCCCCTGTCTTTCAGCTTGGTGAGCTGGGTACCCGGAGAACAACTAGTCTTACTATTAAAGATTGAGGCAAAGAAGGCACTAAGTACCTCATACTTTTCCTCATCCTTTGCCACTATGTTTCCCCCTGCATTCAATAAAGGATGGAGATTCTCCTTAGCCTTCCTTTTGTTGCTCATGTATTTATAGAAACATTTTTTATTGTCTTTTACTGCATGTGAGAGACTGAAAGAGTTAATGTCTCAAATATTGTGGTGGGGCAAGTTCTGCCTAACGTCAAACTCTGCATAACAAGGAACCCTGCCTAGCAAGGAACCACAGGTGAAAAGAAGCTGATCAGCACAGATTATCAACAGGACAGGGAGGGCTGCTGGAGGGTGCACAGCTCCCTGTTCTGATGCACTGTTCAGATGTGCTGAGCAGGACAGCTCACTGTGCGTGGCCAAAGATCGTGCCTGCAGGGAAGGGGTATTTACTCCCCAAACGACCTCCAAACCCATGGCCCAAAGGCTACCTAATTAGCCTAATGAGCTCAAGTGCCCACCCAAAGGAGGGGGCAAGGATGATCAAAGGACACAAACTGAAGCCCCACATGTGTGGGCCCACCAGAACTGGACCCCTCAGCTGACTGAACCAACGCTGGACCCAGGACTGGTGAAATCTTTCTCTTACCTCCCTCTTTCTCTCTTTCTCTCCTTTTTTTTCTGTAATGCCTCCACCTCATCCCTTTAGACATAAACCATTAACCAAGTCTGGGACTAGGAGTGGATCCAGAAGCCCCTAGGCTCTTCTCTGAAAGGAAGTCTAGAAAGCAAGGGGGTCCAATCTGAACCTCATGACTCAATGGGAGGGCTCTCCTTACTGTCTTCCCTGAACTGATCCCCAAATAAGCAAGGCCTGTTGTATATGTTTGGTGATGTGTGGTTAGCACATGTTACACAGTTTACTGACATGGTTTCATGACAATTCTTGTTGTGAGCATACCAATTCTTATAGTGAGCATGCCAATTCTTATTGTGAGTTAAAGGATGCCTGGTGTCATTTCACCTTAATCCTGACCTGGGAATCAGCAAACTTGCATCATCATCCCGAGAAATTGGGTCGTGAGTCTGCAGTATCCAAATTAAATTCTAGTTGGGCTTTGGCCTTTCTAATTTTCTTCCTGCATAACCTCGCAACATCTTTGTAGTCCTTCTGAGTTGCCTGCCTCTTCTTCCAAAGGTCATAAACTCTCTTTTCTTCCCAGAGTTCCAGCCAAATCTCTCTGTTCAGCCAGGCTGGTCTTCTTTCCCACTGGCTTATATTTTGGCACATAGGGATGGCACATTTAAGACTTCCTTCTTGAAGAATGTCCAGCCTTACTGGACTCCTTTGCCCTTCAGGACTGCCTCCCAAGGGATTCTGTCAACCAGACCCCTAAACAGACCAAAGTCTGCCTTCCAGAAGTCTAAGGTAGCAGTTCTGCTAACCCTGCTCCTTACTTCGCCAAGGATCAAAACATATTGTTTCAGGATCACTGTGTCCAACATGGCCACCACCCATCACATCACCCACAAGTCCTTCTCTGTTCACAAAAAAGTCAGCCAGTGGGGTGCCTTCCTTAGTTGTCTCACTTACCAGCTGTGTCAGGAATTTATCTGCCACACACTCCAGGAACCTCCTAGACTGTTTCCTCTCTGCTGTATTGTATTTCCAGCAGACATCCAGTAAGTTGAAGTCCTCCATGAGAACAAGGGCTAGGAATTGTGAGACTTCTCCCAGATGCTTATAGAATATTTCATCTGCCTCTTCATCCTGGTTGGGTGGTCTGTAACAGTCTCCCATCATGATATCTACTTTGTTGGCCTTCCCCCTGATCCTCACCCATAAACCCTCAACCCTATTGCCACCACCATCTACCTCTAGATAGTCGAAACACTCCCTGACATACAGAGCTACCCCACTGCCTCTCCTTCCTTGCCTATTCCTTCTGAAGATCTTATAGCTATCTAGCGCAGCACTCCAGTTGTGTGAGTCATCCCACCATGTTTCTGTGACTGCAACTATATCATATTTTTCCAGCTGCACAATAGCTTCCAGCTCATCCTGTTTGTTGCCCATGCTGCGTGCATTGGTGTAGATGAACTTCACTTGGGCTATTGATTTCACCACCTTTATGGGGGGAGAAGCCCAAATTGCTATGTGACCATTCTCAAGCGATTCCATGGTTTCTAACACATCAATAGCCCTTGCATCTTTGCTACCAGCTGGATCTCCATCCCCTACCTCCTTTGAGATAGCAGACTGAAGGATCTTGCTAGCACACCATCCCTCAAATTAAGGTTGTTCTGCATTTCCCTTTCCAGATGACTCTATTGGTGCATATTGAATGAAAAGAGGTCAGCATCTTATTTGTTCCTCAGAGAGTCACGTATTATTAATTTTTCATGTTTCCTCACTGTGGCACTCATCTAAGATCTCAGAAGATCAAGCCATTTGTCAAAGAGAGAAAAGCTACAAGTGCAGAGCAATTTCAGTCCCCTCTAAATGATGCAAATCTCAGAGCAAAGTGCAAGTGCTAGAGATAAAACATTTCTCAGTCTATTACAGTTGAGGATTTGTCAGAACATAAATATAACTCAATCCTTTTAAGTTGCAAATTTCTCACTCTGCTGCAGCTTATGGAACAAATCTCCGATCAAATCTGTGAGAGCCAGAGGTAAACTATCCCTCAATACACCTCAATTTAAAATGTCTCATAACTCACTGTGCAAAGTGCAAGGTTCAAAGTGCATTTAGTTTTAGCATAAAAGGCAAAAATGGCAATTTAGAAATGAGGAGTGGGGAAACCTATAAGGATTAAATAGAGCCAGGGCAATTTCAATGGCATTGGCAATTATGACAGTGACAGAAGACTTTCATTTTTAGGAAGTGATGTGATCCCTTCACTGGCCGTATCAGTTCTGGCTGTTGTCCATGACTTGGGTATTTCAGAGGGTCCTCTCAGTGATAGGAGGATGGTTGAAAAACACAGCAGACCTTGTTCCTAGCCTGTCTGATTGCTAAGCACCTCCCCCCAACAATCATGAGGCTGAGAAAAGAAAACATTGACAGTTTCAGCTAATTTCCATATAGATCTTTCCTGAAGTACTACAAGGAGCTTCACAGGAGCTTTGGTCCCAAAGGTTAGGTTTTGTCTCCCATGACATCTCATAACCTAATGTCTCTTCCCCTCTGTCATGGTTTAAGCCCAGCTGGCAATGAAGCACCATGCGGCTGCTCACTCACTCCTCCCCCAGGTGGGATGGGGAGGAGAAAATAAAACAAAAGGCTTGTGGGTCAAGACAAGGATGGGGAGGCATCACTCAACAATTATGGTCATGGGCAAAAAACAGAGTCAACTTGGGGAAAAAAAATCAATTTAATTTGCTATCAGTCAAATCAAAACAGGATAATGAGAAGTAAAACCAAATCTTAAAAACACCTTCTTCTACCCCTCCTTTCTTCCCAGGCTCAACTCCACTCCCAATTTTCTCTTCCTCCCCCACCCCCCGCTCCAGTGGCACAGGGGGATGTAGGATGGGGGTTGGGGTCAGCTCCCCACACCTTGTCTCTGCCGCTCCTTCCTCCTCAGGGGGAGGACTCCTCACTCTTCTCCTGCTCCAGCATGGGGTCCCTCCCATGAGAGATAGTTCTCCATGAGTCCTTCTCCCAGGCTGCAGTTCTTCACAAACTGCTCCAGTGTGAGTCCTTTCCACAGACTGTAGTCCCTCAGTCACAGGCTGCTCCAGCACAGGCTTTCCCATGGAGTCTTGGCCTTCTTTGGGGGCATCAGCCTGCTCCAGCATGGGGCCCTCCCCGGGCTGCAGGTGGGCATCTGCTCCCCCGCTCCCCTCCGTGGGCTGGGGGGACACAGCCTGCCGTCTCACCACGGGCTGCAGGGGCATCCCCTCCTCCCCCGCTACTCCTCCCCTCCTTCTGCACTGACCATGGTATCTGCATAGGGGTTTCTCTCACATTCCACTCTCCTCTTCCGCTGCAGGTTTCCATTCTTAAATGTTATCCCAGAGGCACTACCACCGTTGCTGATGAGCTTGGCCTTGGCCAGAGATGGGTCCAACTTGAAGCTGGGGAAGCTTCTAGCAGCTTCTCACAGGAGCCACCCCTGTAGCCCCTCTCACGCTACCAAACCCCCACCACACAAACCCAATACACTCTCAACTCTGTATCTCATGATGAGATACATCATGTGAGAGTCTAGCCCACAAGAATAACTGCATAAGTCACATGTATACTAACTCCTAGTGCCACTTCAAAGTTGATGCAGATAATATTTATGGTAATTTGATTTCTTGATCAGATACAGAATCTTCTGCATTTTCTACAGAAAGCTAGAATATTTTGTGAAATCAATTTGAACAATTTTAAAATTGAAAATTTGTCCTGATGGTAGAGTTTTACCAGGAACCCAGCAACCCAGGAACAAGAAAAGGCTTAATCTGATTTTCTCTCTTGTGTCTCTATGGGTAGAGAGAACTCAGGTACCAAACAGAAAGGAAGCTGTGTTTCCCTGCATATCAATGTGGACTCTGTGCTGGAGTGGTATTCTGTCCAGATCCTAGGATGTATTTGGGATCTTGTGCTGAGAGACCTGTAACTTTTCTGAAGCTCTCCCTTACTTCAGTCCTCTACTCACATATAAAAGCCAGGGCAATATAGACCTAATATCTCAGTCCAACTGCACGTTGACACAGCACAAAGCAGATTTTACTGGATGATTTAGAAAGCTCATTTACTTAGGCAATATAGCAGGGGCATGTAACAGATCCTTCCTTTTTCTGTGGAGACAAGTTAATCTAATATATTTAGAATAGGAAAAGATTTAGATCAGATATTGAAATTCTCAGGGGACAAGAATACTTTCAAATTCCTTTCACCTCTTTCCCTCCATGGCTGTGACTTTAACAGCCATAACACAAAGGCATATTTCTTACTGCTTCTCAGAGAGATCTCCTATCAAACCTAATTGAATCAAAAAGTCCAATTTCAACATGACCAGGAACAGAACTCTCATTCTCTGAGTAAGGAGTGCACACTGGGTCAAAGATAACCATTCTGTGTAAAAAATGTTGTCCCTATCACTTTGCACATTTGAAAGCCACACAAAACCTCCACAATTTCTAGTCTGCTGATAAGACTGTATTTTTGTCATAGGACCCATGTCTTCACTGCAGATCTTAGTTCCAAAGCAACACCACCACATAAAATAATGAATTTTGGAGAAATATTGATCAGGTTTTTTATGTAATCAAAGTCAAATATGCCTTGCTTATCTGCATATGCAACAACACCGCCAGTCCTGAAACTAAGGTCCAAAACCACAACCTAAACCACAGGCCAAGATAAGCATTTATTTGTAATTAAGAGGTAGTATCTCTCTTCTCACAGCTGCAGCAGGAGGCACTGAATTATTACATAGATGCTAAATGAAAATTCATCAGGAAGTTCCAATATTTGGGGATCTGATTTGTTCTGCCCTGTTCCACCAGGGTAGGCTGTTCCATAATAAGAGAAATGAGTCCTGGTAGAGGATCTAGACCAAGGTCTAGAGCTGGCACTTGAAACAACTTCCTTCACAGTGCTGCTGAGAGTCATCATGCAGATGCAATGCAAAAATCAAGTATTCCAAGGTTAATTCAATTTCAGAAAGAGGCTATCACCTACAGCTTACTGGAATTTGTATCAAAGCTATGCCAACAGAGTCTTGCCTGTGTACGACAACCTGCTCCACTCCATGTTATCTGCACATACATATACATACTCTTTGACCTCTGGCCTTAATTTCCCAGCAACACTAACCAGTGTGCAATTTTAGTTGGCATAGTTGCTGCCTGAAGGGCTAATCACATTCCTTTGCAAGGAATAAATAAACAACTTGTTTTTTATCCACGCATGTTATACTGAAGGTTTTGAGCGTGTGGGGTTTTTTAACAAAAAGGTATAGAAATATAAGATTAACTTTGTGTGTGTCACCTTCTGGGTACCCTGCCATTGTTCCTCAGGGCAACTGCATTTTATCAGTGGCAATTCTCCCCTCCTGCCATATTCTTCACCTCTCAGTGTGACATGTCAGCATGGCCTCTAAAAGCATGACAGCAATAACATTGATGTTACATAAGGAAGCAATTCTGACATTTGTTTGTATCCTTTCTAGCTTCTTGCTCTTTTCCTTTGGCTGTCACAGACCCCTCTGACAAGCATTAAATTTATCATTAATATTTGAAAGAAGAAAAAGAAAAAAGGTGTGGTG
The DNA here is from genome assembly GCF_929443795.1 of Astur gentilis. Lineage (NCBI taxonomy): Eukaryota > Metazoa > Chordata > Aves > Accipitriformes > Accipitridae > Astur > Astur gentilis. Next base: position 27,226,854 of record NC_064891.1, read on the forward strand.
CTTCTTACAGCAAAAATCTCCATAGGAAATTTAATGCCAGCATAAACAGTCCTTGACAGGTCTGTTTAGGGGTCTTCACAGTTATCTTCAAAGCTGGGCTTAACACAAACTGTATGTGTTTTGTGTGACAGCAGGGAGATCATACCAGTGAACTGGTTTCAGGATGACTTGATCTCAAGCAGCCAGAATGAGGACTGTAGTAACTTTTGGCAGACATAAACCTAGCCAAAAGCATCAATAATCCTTCTTCCACCTTCTGTACCTTCTTCCTTACTTGGTATTTGTCATGACAAAGTCATGAGTCTCAGCCAACCTGCTTTTGTCTATCCCCAGATGTGGATCTCTGCTAGACACTGTCTGAGATATTAGATGGCATTGCCCTAATCAGATGATATAGAAGCTGTATATTTAACTCTATCATTCTTCTTTTTATATTCCTTCAAGTTCCTTCAGGAATGGGAGGTCATGTTTTGCAACATCCCTTTCTGTCTATAAGAGCTAGAAATTTTATCTTTCCTCTAATGAGAAACTAAAGACTCTCATTTTATCATTAAATTCCAGAATCCAAGTATTTCAGAAAAAAACCCAAGCATCACAAAATTTATGTTACACAAATACACTGTGTCAGGACTACATGACTTCAACTGTACTGAAAATGGGTAATTTTCCTAAAGAAATGCATTATATACCTAAAAAAGAATCTTTTGACATAAAAAACCTTTGCTGAAATGAGCTAGTGCTGCCAAACTGAGGAACTAAAAAATCATACATGGGCTTTCACTACTTATAAACCAACTCCATTAGAAGTTCTTAAGCTAATGAACTTGGGGGTTGGGGTCCAAAGCCATGGCACTTGTGTACTCACAAACAACAGGGTGGATGAACGCACCTACCAGAGTAGTGCGGAATACCCCCCAACCCTCCAAAAAAGTTCCACCAAAAGGTGAGAGAGTCAATGGTGAAACTGAAGCATCTCTATACCAATGCATGCAGCATGGTTAACAGAAGGAGCTGGAAGTTATTGTGTAACTGGAAAGCTATGATCACAAGTTTCACTGTCACTGAAACCTGGTGGGTTGAATCACAGGATTGAGGTGCTACAGTTGATGGCTATAAACTGTTTGGGTGGGACAGGCAAGGAAGGAAAGGTGGGGGTGTTGCCCTCTATGTTAAAAAATTGATTGATTGCATAGAGCTTTCTTTGAAAAACGGCAGTGCACAGGTTGAAAGCTTATAGGTGAAAATTATTAGACCAAACCAAAAAAGAAACCTAATGATTGGTGTTTACTACAGGCCACCTGATCAAGGGGAAGATGTTGGTGAAGTGTTCTTACTTCAGCTACAAGAAACATCATGCTCACAGGCTCTGATTCTGCTAGGTGAATTCAACCACCCTGACATTTGTTGGAAAAGCGACCCAGCAAGCTGCAAGCAGTATAGGAGACTCTTGGAGTGCACTGAGGATAACTTTCTAATCTAGGTGACAGAAAGCCCAACCAAAGGAGATGTGTTACTAGACCTGTTGCTCACCAACACAGAGGAACTTATCGGAAAGGTCAAGATTGGTGGTAGCCTGGGCTGCAGTGATCATGCCCTGGTGAATTTCATGATCTTAAGGCATTAGGCTAGGTCAAGGCCCTAAATCTTAGGAAAGAGAACTTTCAGTTGTTTAAGGAACTGGCAGATGGGATCCTTTCAGAAACTGCGCTCAGGGATAAAGGTGCAGGAGAAAGCTGGCAGCTATTTGAAGATATTTTTATTAGAGCACAAACCCTCTTGATTCCCGTGTGTAAGAAACCAGGAAAACAACGTAGGAGACCAGCATTGCTGAGTAAGGACTTCCTGGTCAAACTGAAACACAAGAGGGAAGAGCATAGGCAGTGGAAGCAGCACATACATCCTGAGCAGAATATAGGGATACTGCTCAGGACTGTAGGGATGGGATCAGGAAGGCTAAGACACACATGAAGTTAAATTTGGCAAGGGATATGAAGAATAGTAGGAAGGGCTTCTACAGCTACATTAATCAAAAAAGGAAGACAAAGGAAATTGTAACTGCCTGATAAATGAGACTAGGGATTTGGTGACAACTAACAGGCTGAGGTACTCAACAGATTTTTGCCTTGGTTTTAATTGTCAGTTGCTCTTCCCACATCCCTCACATCCCTGACTCTCAAGTCAGGGACTAAGCGAATGAAATCCTGCCTTCATAGGAAAAGATCAGGTTCGAGACCACCTGAGGAACCTGAACATATGCAAGTTCATGCGACCCAATGAGATCCATCCCAGGGTCCTGAGGAAATTAGCTGATGTAGTCACTAAGCCACTTTCTATCACATCTGAATAGTGGTGAAGTCCTCAGTGACTGTAAAAAGGGAAACATCACACCCATTTTTAAAAGGGTAGAAAGGAGAACCCTGGGGACTACAGCCTCACCTCTGTGTCCCATAAGGTCATGGAACAGATCTTCCTGGAAGCTATGTCAAGGCATATGGATGACACGGAGGTGATTAGAGGCAGCCAACATGGCTTCACAAAGGGCAAATCATGCCTGGCCAACCTAGTCGCCTTCTATGATGGAGTGACTGCATTGGTGGATAAGGGAAGATCAACTAATGGCATCTACCTTGACTTCTGTAAGGCCTTTGGCACGGTCCCACACAACATCCTTGTTGCTAAATTGGAGAGATATGGATTTGATGGATGGACTATTTGATGGATAAGGAATTGGCTGGATGGCTACATCGAAAAAGTTGCAGTCAAACAGTCTATGTCCAAACGGAGATTGGTAACAAGTGGTGTCTCTCGGGGGTCATACTGGGCCTGGTACTGTTCAATATCTTTATTAATGACAGACAGTGGGATTGAGTGCACCGTCAGCAAGTTTGCAGGTGGCACCAAGCTCAGTGGTGTACTTGGTATGTTAGAGGGAAAGGACGACATCCAGGGGCATCTTGACAGGCCGGAGGAGTGGGCCCATGTGAAGCTGATGAAGTTCAACAAGGTCAAGTGCAAGGTTCTGCATCTGGATTGGGGCAATCACCAGTATCAGTACAGACTTGGGGATGAACGGATTGAGAGCAGCCAGTGGGGAATGACTTGGGGATACCTGGTGGATGAAAAATTAGATGTGAACCAGCAATGTGCACTTATAGCCCAGAAAACCCATCATATGCTGGGCTGAATCAAAAGAAACGTGGCCATCAGGTTGAGGGAGGGGATTCTCCCCCTCTATTCTGATCTGGTGAGACCCCTCCTAGAGTACTGTGTCCAGCCCTGGGGCCCTGAGCACAAGAAAGACATGGACCTGTTAGAGAGGGTCTAGAGGAGGCCACAGAAATGATCAGAGGGCTGGAACACCTCTCTTATGAAGAAGGGCTGAGAGAATTGGGATTGTTCAGGCTGGAGAAGAGAAGGCTTTGGGGAGACCTTACTGTGACCTTTCAATACTTGAAGGGGGCTGACAAGAAAGATGGAGAGGGACTTTTTACCAGGGCCAGTAGTGACAGGACAAGGGGCCATGGTTTTAAACTCAAAAAGGGAAGATTTAGATTGGATATAGGGCAAAAATTCTTTACGATTGAGGGTAGTAAGACAATGGAACAGGTTACTCAGAGCAGTTGCGGATGACCCATCATTGGAAGTCTTCAAGGTCAGGTAGGATGGGACTTTGAGCAACCTGATCTAGTGAGAGATGTCCCCATCCATGACAGTGGAGTTTCACTAGATGACCTTTAAAGGTCCCTTCCAATCCAAACCATGCTTACTTTGTTATTTTATGTTGAAATAATTCTTTAAAAGATCATTTCCTCAGAATTTTTATCACAATAAACTATTTCCTGAGTATTTCTATTAGAGGAGGAAGACAGACACATGACTAACAACTTGAGAGGTGCTAGAGGACTATAACCCTGTTAAAGAGGCTCCAATGAAATCAGAGGATTTCTTAGACTGATCATTGGAGTATTTTGTAATACAAGCTGAGCTTCCTAATAAATATGTTAAATTTCATTACTTTCCTTTGGAAGTGTGGATCTCTTCCTTCAAATACAGTCTTTGGTTCTGAGAAAAGTCAGAGCTCCTATGCAAGCACCTTAATACACAGCTTGTTTTCAATTTGAACCCTCATTCTGTCCAACTCAGATGGCTGTAAACTGAGGGACCTGATATAGTTTCAAATGAATTATTTGCAACAAAAAGTCCAGCAGTTGGCTAAAATCCTGATTATTTTGTGTATGTTTGTTTTCACACAATGCAAATGCCTCATCTCCCTCAAGCAGGCTCTTCATTAACCAATTCTGTGTATACCTCTCAGGGAGTCCAGCTCAAGAGGGGACTTGACACCTGGCTGACCAGACCTCTGCTGCCCTCATGCTCCTGTGATCGTGTGAGCTTCAAAAATCAGATGACAATATCTGACTGCAAGAAGCCCAGCTCCAGGTTGAAGAGTGTCAAAATAAAGAGCAAGGATGACATTGGAAAAGCCAGGAAAACAAACAAACCCCCACCCTTTAGGGTATTTTTAACATGCATTTGGCTCCTGTAGCCAGATTATGGCTCTGTGGCTCTAAGGAGCAATATTTGTGCTTGCCAAGTAAACCTGACAGCACTGCTTTGCAGAGCAGTTACATAGACTCATAGGATTATTGAGTCATAAAATAGTTTGGGTTGGGAGGGACATTTAGAGTTCATCTAGTCCACCCCCTCTGCAATGAGCAGGGACATCTTCAACTAGATCAGGTTGCTCAGAGCCCTGTCCAACCTGACCTTGAATGTTTCCAGGGATGGGGCATCTACCACCTCTCTGGGCAACCTCTTCCAGTGTTTCACCACCTTCAATCATAAAAAATTTCTTCCTTATATCTAGTCTGAAAGTCTTCCACTGGTAGGCTGGCATTGTTCGTTGTTTGTATACACACAATACAGCTGTCAGAGCAGAGATGGTGCACTTTGCTTTGGCCTTTAATTGAATCCTTATTTGCTGTTGGGAAGTACAGTGAAACCAGTGTTGCAGGTCTAAGCTGCATCTGGGTATTTTCACCTCATGGAACGGCTTTCACCAGCCACTGGAGGACAGCTTTGTAATCCCACCAAGTTAACTCCAGCAGCTGAAGTCATCAACTACAATAGCAGAAAGAGAGAGGCTATTTTTCACCTCTCTTTCTGAGATAAAAGGAATTACAGGAAATATGAGTAAGTTTTTATTTCTCCAGCTCTTTACTCATATATCCGTTGTTTTGGCAAACTAATAAGAATTCTAATTAATGCTGTGCTACCACTAACTTCTCCCAGAGAGTCTAGTGGTCATGCCTGTAAATGTCAAATTTCCTTTTTTCTTTTCATACTGTTGACCTTAAATGGGCCCTGCAGGCTGTCCTTTAGACAGCAAACATGTTTTCACTTCATGTTCTAGCCTGAATAGTCCAGGCTAAGACACTATGGAAGAGTTTTTGAAGGTTTACAGGAGGGCCAGCTCACTTAACACAACTGCATCCTCAACTATAAAGGAACAGACCTTGAATGGGCTGGTGTGGGAAACAGCATAGCCATTACACAACTTGTGCCAAGGGAGTCACCCCACAATCTCAGCACGGCAGCTTCCATTTCAATACAATCATGTTGTTAGCTTGCTCAGCTGTCAAGAAAAAATGAACTATAAAAATAAAGCATAAACAACATAATGGTGTCTTCCAGGATTTGTAAAGAGCCTGAAACAGCAGCTCTCTCCCACAGAAAAATATTTCTTTTCCTTCACAGAGGTTTTGTCTTCAAACCTACCAGCTCTGTTGACATCACTCTCAATGTCTATGCATGTGTGTGATATGGCGGGAGGCTTTGTTAGAGCACCCTGCAAACGCAGGGGGTAAAACAGGGACTGAGATATACTTCCCACAGAGACTACACCCATCTGTTCTGAGATCCAAGGGGCTGTTCAGAGCTTGCAGTCCCAAAGGGGAGCACTCACTTACTTTCCCGTACCAAGTAAAACGGCAATGTCTTGCCCACACTCCACAGGAGGCTGACTTTTCAGAATCCAAGTTAAGACTACAAGTTTTGCCCAAACCAAAACCCCTATTGCAGTTTGATATCTTCACTCCTGATTGCTTTAACTTTGCAAATGGAAGAGTTCTCTGCAGAGAGAGCTAGAAACACTCATGACTTCTGAGATTAAATTCAACATTGTCCCTTGTCACACAGGACCCTGCTTAAACCCAGTGCCTTCTCTGCATTGGCTAACCAGATGTGACACTGTAGTGCTGGTTTGGCTCCTAAGAAGATGAATGCCTTCCCCCAGAAGTTTGCTTCTAGTCCTCTGTTTCAACCACATTTACAAAAGGGCTTAACTTCCACTTTGACAGGATGGTAGAAATCTCCAGCCTCCAGGAGACCAGTGGTTGGTTTTAGCTGCTGAACATGTCCAGAAGTTCTGTGACTGCCTGTCTTCTCATGGCATCCACTTTCCCAGAGCGCTAACTTCCTACATCAGACAGTCAAACCAAAGCTTTTGTTTCATGGAAACCTCAGCCTCTTTTTAGGTTTGGAGGTTTTGTGACAGAAGTTTTGCACAGCTGTATTCCAGACCAATGTTGAACAGGCCTTGTAAAATAGATTTTGCTCTGGACTCTTAAGGACTGGTCATACCATAACAGGTCATAGGGAAATACAATACATTTTCCTACATTTGCTTCTCTGCTATTTCTTTTTTTTAAGATGTAGTGGAATATCCTTTGTGTACTGAGAGAAGAAGTATTAGGAAATGAGTCATGGTCTTGGATAACTTTATAATGGCATTGACTGAATCTCCTACATAGAGACATTGTGTGCTAGCTTCAGAAAATTAATTGGTCTTGGATGACAATGAACAATGTGGTTTTCATATGAATCACTACTTGTTAGCACAATAGGGGATTTTCAGATTTTTTTATATTTTTAATATCTGGTGGCCATGGCTTAAAATCATCTGCAAAAACAGTACAGTTTTTGCTTTTATTACCAGAAGTTGCTATCATACAGCTACAAAAGGCTTTGTGCTTTCAAGGCAGTGATGTATTGTGGGAATACTTGTGTGCCATTTAATTTTATTTTTTAAAATAAAGTAGCAGCCTTGCCTCTTTATTTCAGTTTTCTTTTATATAGTAATAAAATCACTTTGACCTTCAGGTTCATGCTTTGCTTATGTGCTTTAAAAACATACAGAAGTTTTCTATGTGCAGCTTCTGTAACTTTCACAAGCTGAAAATTGGTTAGAGAAAACCATGAAGTGCATCTATAGGTAATAATACAGAATTTGGAATACTTTTCCTTCTAAGATTACTTGTAACTAGGAGGTATATTGTGAAGACAGATTTTAGGAAAGAAAAGGATGAAGTCTGGTGGAACTATACTAGCTAGCAGGCAGAAGTAATTTACTAACAATAAGTGTACTCTTTACTGCATTGTTCAAGGAAGTACATAATTTTTCACTTCCTTATACAAAAAAGAGAATGTGAACAAATCTCTAGCAGTTTCTTCAGGAGTGTAAAGAAATTTTATTGACACTTTTGGAGATGGAAGGGGTAAAAAGAAAAAGATGGGGGAACAGTCAACTTGTCTTCATAAACCAGGTTAGGGTTGTTTAGAACTCAGGCAATATGTCTCTGTGGACCTAGGAGCATTAGGTAGGAAAGGAGAGTTTCCTAGCACTTTGAGGTGGCATGTGCAAGTATCACCATGTTTTGTTTAGAAGCAAAGCTTAAAATCTAGAGAGCACAAAACAAGAAAAAAGTGTAAAAATAAAGACTGAGGAAATAGATTTCCCAAACCATACACCATCAAGCTGTTGAATTCATTGTCACATGATGTACGAGAAGCGAGAAATAGAAATGGGTCAGAAAGCAGGATAAGACAAATTGATGGAGAACTGGTCCTCCCACTGTCGTCATACCCACTGATCCAAATGCACCTTTTGGTCAAGGAGGCATCTGAATGGCAGACTGATGCACCCTAGAAAGGTAGGACCTGGAGAAAAAAATGCTCTACACATGCTGCATTTCTCATAGATATTTCCTAAACATTTGCTACTGATGACTTTCACAGGCAGGTTGCTGGATAAATGAACCTATGGTTGAAGTTGATAAAGCAGCTCTTTTGTCTCAGTTGATTTGTGGGAGTGCTCTGTGTTTCTCTGACAAACTGTTGATCTTATTTGCTGTCTATGTTTTACAATACATAGATATGCTGTCAGAAAGACACCCACAGTGATTTGTGCCAGCCAATGTACTTGAACTAGAGAAGTGGGTATAAAAGAGAGCAAATTGTACCATCTCTGTCACCTAGGAACTGCTGGCCCAAGAAAGTTGGAATCCATGTATCAACCCACTCTAGTGATATGGGAGAACTATACTCTAACCATGAATATTAAAGGAAGTAGCTAAACCGTTGTGGTTTTTTTAAAAGAAAAATGTACAAACTACAATTCACAACTACTAAATTCAAGTTGGCATTTCCTAATAAAAATACTATTAATAATTTAATCTTTTCTGATTATGCCCCAGCATTTTTTTAATGATGCAAACAAACATTGTCCCACAGAGACATTCAAAATTAAAGACAGTTGGATTTTATCACTAGCATCATTCTAACTACTCTCACATGTCATATGTGTTGCAGAAATTCAGAAAAACATGTGAAAAGACCAACAGGGACATGCTTTAAGAAGTATTTGAGTACTTAATGGGATTCTTAAGGTTTCCTGTTTCTTGCTAAGACTGATGTACAACAGAGCTCTTCATCGTGGAAGAATGTGGCCAGTAATTTGAAAGACACTTCAAAAAATTAGGGTGAAATAAAACTAGTATTACTGTCTGTCATTTGAGTATGTTCCCAAGAGGTTCACTGCATCATATTCTCTCCTGGCTTCAAATGCACTTTTGAAGTCCAGGAAGAATACTCCACAATTTTCTAGTCAACAGAAGGCCTCAGAAAAAGTCAGAGCAAGAAATTCAGATTGGGTTGCCTATAAGTAAAATGATTCCCCTGTGTGATGTCTGATGTCACTAAGCAAGTGAATCTGCTTGTTACACCATTGCTTTGGAACAAATCTGCTTTTGGAGATTAGACCAGAATACATGGAGAAGCAACACTGAGCACAATTTTGTCTTTCAAGGGAATGTATTCCTTTACATCAGCTCAATATTTTGTGTTCATGTTCCTCTCTGCAGTTACTTAAGGTAGAGCTCTCACTTCCAGAAATCTGTACTTCATATGCAGCACAGACAGACAGACAATTTGTAGTGGTAGAGCTACAAAACCCAAGAGGTGGATGAATATACAGAAATATCTTTAAGCAGATATTTAATGTTACTGTAATTCACCAAAGTTTTCAAGGCTGCAGTTGACACATTTAAAATTTGCCCTAGAAAGTGGGCATTCATGTATCGTATGGAAAGGGAACAAGCATGAAAATTATATTGTATATCTTGCATGAAGTGCAACCACTTTAACAGTGGCTTTTGTTTCCTTAAGATGAAAAGAAGTGTGTCAATTTTATGGAGAAGGTGATCCCCCAAGTGTCTGCCACCTCATCAACAAAGTGCAAAATCAGTGAGCAGATATGCTCTTTTGGAAGTAAAATGGGTTTGTTTATTTTTACTCATCAAAATTAGCCAAAACATTACCAAAAGTGACATTACCATTCAGAGAATTTCCATTCCAATGAAACTACATACCCAACAGGAAGATCTGAAGTGCAGATTTTTTTTATATCAGATTGCAACTCTTTGCTTTTAAGCATTTTCACAGATTGGAGGCCATTAGGAGAAAACTAACAAAAATTTGACTGAAAAGGGCTATGGCAGTAAACAAAGCTTGATGCATTGATTACAAACCCTGAAACACATTATGCCTTCTAGTTTATTGCATTTTGTTTCATGGCCTTAAAATGAAACTGTTTCCTGTGCTTTGCAAGGTTTATGTTAGTGTTTGGCGGGGGAGCAGCAGGCTTTTTTTTTATATAGTAAAATCTACTGAGAGCTGGGGACTGTTTATTTGTTATCACCTGCTGTTAAAAAAAAAAATCTATGCAGTATGAAGTATGCATCCAGGACATGGAAACACTATCAGCATCTCTGAATTAGACAGCAAAATCATGAATATTATTTTGTCTGTGGGAAATACTATTATAAAGAAAAGATACTGCTGAACTTGAGATTTCTAAGTAGTTACCAGACATCCACCAGATATGAGAAAAAAATGAATGTCATGACATGTGGAAAAAATTACAATACCTGTTTAGAAGTGAGATACAGACTGAGATGTATACCCAAGTGGAAAACCTTATCAATCCCAAGATAGTCACTTAAATACTTAAGGTAAAGATTTCTTCTCTAATGAAGAGAAGCTTATGAAAGGTTCCCCTCCCCATTAAATGCATGGTTATGTTTATTTTACAGCCACTCCTACATGTTAATGCTATAGGGTGCATGATTGTTTATTTGTAAAGAAAAAGCTGGTTATAGGTATCTGTGTGAAGTTGGCAGCCTGAGCTGTTTTAGTTGGGCGAAGTGGCATAAAATAGGAGCTGAGAAAAAAAAAAAGTAAAAAAAAATATCTGGAAGAATTAAAGGATGAAGAGAAGCCTGACACATGAGGTCCTCAAAGTTATTTTGTAGGAAGGAAAAGGAGAATAAAAAGAGTCTGAGCAACCAAAGTCCTTGGAATTTTGCTCCTTGAAATTCATGAGGCACAGCAAGAAGTTGTAGTCAGTCAGATTGTTGTAGAAGGAGCCAACGTGGAAGACAAAACCTTTTAAGCCATAGACATAAACTATAAAACTTGTTCATAATTTTTTGGATGGTGGATGTGAATTCCTGATGCTAAGGGCAAGTGGGTTTAAGAGCTGAGTCTTTCACTATCCACATGGTGAGGGCTTTTAATAGTTGCGCAAATGTCCAGTGCAGTCATTTCTCAAGAGGTTTTTGCTTCTGGAGCATATTTATACGCAGTCCATCATATATCTGTGTAACACAAAAATCAGTGGTTGGCTAAAAATTGCTTCTAAATGTCATGATCTTCCTCCAAGCTTTTCTTTGGTATTATGCTAGGCACAAAAAATAGGGAAGACTCACTGGAAGGTGCTTTTACTGGCAGAATTCATCCTTTCTCTTTTATCTAATTGTTCAAGGTGATAGTTGTATTTATTACCTTGAGAGGAAGGGTGAAATAGGGAAACTTTTACTCAGACTACTGAAAGTAAAGCACTCTTCTCACAAGGGAAATAAGTTTTCAGACAGATTAGCTAGCCTTTAACAGCCTTCCCCCCAGTGCAGCAACAAGGATGTATTCCATTATTCACAAATTCAGAAATTGACCAGAATGTTCCACTCTGTAGTCCAATCTCCTATACTATCAAAGCCAAAAGTTTGCCCTATAACCATTGTGCTTTGACTAAGAGATATTTTTAAGGCAAAGAATCATCTGAGCTAATAAATGCAAACACTTCTGGTGATGGAAGACTTAGAATCACAGAATCATGGAATCATTTAGGTTGGAAAAGATGCTTAAGATCATTGAGTCAACTGTTAACATAATTCTACTAAGTCCACCACTAAACCATGTCCCTAAGTGACACATCTACACATCTTTTAAATACCTCCAGGGATGGTGACTCAACCACTTCCCTGGGCAGCCTGTTCCAATGCTTGATAACCTTTACAGTGAAGAACTTTTCCTAATATCCAATCTAAACCTCCCCTGGCACAACTTGAGGCGATTTTCTCTCACCCTATCACTTGTTACTTGAGAAAAGAAGCCGACACCCACCTCACTACAAGCTCCTTTCAGGTAGTTGTAGAGAGTGATAAGGTCTCCCCACAGCCTCCTTTTCTCCAGACTAAACAAACCCAGTTCCTTCAGCTGCTCCTCTTAAGACTTGTTCTCTAGACCCTTCCCCAGCTGTGTTGCTCTTTGCACACGCGCCAGCACCTCAATGTCTGTCTGATAGTGACAATCACCTCCCTGCTCCTGCTGGCCGCACTATTTCTGATACAGGCCAGGATGCTGTTGGCCTTCTTGGCCACCTGGGCACACTGCTGGCTCATATTCAGCCAGCTGTTGACCAGCACCCCCAGGTCTTTCTCTGCCGGGCAGCTTTCCAGCCACTCTTTCCCAAGCCTGTAGCGTCGCATGGAGTTGTTGTGACCCAAGTGCAGGACCCGGCACTTGGCCTTGTTGCATCTCCTAGGTGTTGGCCTCAGCCCATCCATCCAGGCTGTCCAGATCCCCCTGAAGAGCCTCTCTACCCTCAAGCAGGTCAACACTCCCACCCAACTTGGTGTCATCTGCAAACTTACTGAGGGTGCACTTGATGCCCTCATCCAGATCATCGATAAAGAGGTTAAACAGAACTGGCTCCAGTACTGAGCCCTGAGGAACACCACTTGTGACCTGCCACCAACTGGATTTAACTCCATTCGCCACAACTCTTTGGGCCCGGTGATCCAGTCAGTTTTTTACCCAGAGAAGAGTAGACCTATCCAAGCCATGAGCAGCCAGTTTCTCCAGGAGAATGCTGTGGGAAACAGTGTTGAAGGCTTTACTAAAGTCCAGGTAAACAAATTCCACAGCCTCATCCACTAAGCAAGTCACCTTGTCACAGAAGGACATCACATTAGTCAAGTAGGACCTGCCTTTCATAAACCCATGCTGACTAGGCCTGGTCACGTGGTTGTCCTGACTTGCTACAATCCTCTACAAAACTGTCCCCATGGTTAATGACACTGGAATAGTTTCAGAGATCCTGATTACCTGTCATATCATGGCACTTAATACCTTAAGTCTGCCCTTCGTCATTCCCCTCACAGTAGCAACATCACATGCCTTAGTAGAAATGCAGAGAGATTCTCAAATTGTAACAATCCATTTTATGGAGGAAGGGAACTGACCTCTTTTCGTTAAATACTGCACTAGTTTTAATTTCTGGTCAGATCCCTGCCTTTTACATTTAAACATACAAGATCTTGATCTCTTGCTTTAAAACCCACCCTCCCTTCAAAATAATAAAAATAAAAAAAAAAACTGGCTAAGGACATAGCTCCATTTTCCAAATGACCATGGGCACCTGCCATCAAAAAGACCTTTAGGATTAAAAGATTTGCATACATGTTTTGGAAAATCTGCCTATATAGGTGTTAAATCAGTGTTTCAAGAAGGTTGACCTCACTTACTGTGACTGTTTTCTTCACTCATACCAGTTCTATATACTGAAACCATCACACTATTTCTTTTTCCCTCATTTTCATTGAGGCTTTTGTTTGAAACCTAGTTCTAGCATGGATCAGTATATAATCCGGGGCACAATGCAAGACATTTTGTGTCTTTTAATTTTTTATTTTCTCTTCCCAGCCTTCTTCTTCTTAGTATGAACAGCCAGAACTTGAATGCAGAGGACTGTTTACCAGATGCTGGTAAAAACACCTACCACAACAAGGTTATCTTCTGTCAGAACGACTACTGCACCATTCTCACTGTTTTGCCATACACAGCAATCCAGCTTGCACAACATCTCCTCTTGCTATTTCCTCTCTTAACACAAAGATCTCATTTCTTCTGAAGAGTAAGACCAAGGTGACAGACTGGATAATGGAGGGATCCAGTGGGTTTTATATTACATGTCTCTCTGTCTGCTGGAAGATGGGAAGCTAAGGGGACCTGAGTGGCATTCCAGTACCACCTCCTGACTTAAACCATGCTCCCCTGCTGTGTCTCTGGTCTCAGAAAAGTATTATACAGAAGAAATTTTACAAATTTGGACTATGATCATGATTTTGAAAAACCAGCAGGTCTTCACACCAGATTCTGCTTCATTCATTCATGTTTAATCTCTGAAATCAGTAAGATGACTTGCAGAGTAAAGAAAGCAGAAAGCAGAAATAAAGTTTTGTAAGAGTGCATAATTCTTTTCCATCACTTTTGATGAAGACCCTACATTTCTGAAGTCTATAACAATTTGCTCAAGGATGAATTGGAAAGAACCTACTCTCATTTTTGTTTAGGTCTTTTCAGATAATTCTGGCAACAATGAAGGTCCTTTTCTAAGTGTAGTCTGTAATTAGCCACTAGAGTAGAAAGAAACTTCACTATAAATAGGAATCAGGCTCAAGATGTGCAGTGTCCTTGTAAAAAGGTGAATGAGATATGTGACAGGAGATCTCAGTAGTTTTAGAAACATGGATCTATGTTTACCTAGTGTAATATGAGAGCTTACACATTTCATATCTATGTCTGATTTTAAAAATTATTGTAAAGAAAAAAAATTATTTTTCCCAAAATTTTCTGCAATAGATGACATAATCTCAATCAAAAGTATTGAGGGTTAGGTGCTTAACTTGTAAAGTTCATGTACTTGTCAAACAAGAGGCACCACATCAGCCTGGCTGAGCACCTGGCCCAAATGCCAGGGCACTATTTACTCTTTGAACATAAATACTTGACAGTGGAAAGGAGTCCAAGCTGGCTTCTTGCTTTGAGAATTGTCTCTGTGGCCCCTGTCTGAAGCTCTCAAACCAGTGGGAAGTTTTCCATTGGCATCAGTGGGCTTTGGGTTGATAAAGAAAAGCGATGCAGCTATAAAAGAAGTATATTGCTCATCTGACTGACTTAAAGTGATTAAGCAAGTTCTTCTCCCTGCTGTTTGTGCCTTTACAGGTTTCTTGCATTGTTGTCTCACTCTGTGTCTATCTAGCAGCTTTACAGTTGTGGAAACTGCTTGCACCTCGAAAGCAGAGAGCTATCATGCAGTTCTAGACCTCCAGGCTAATACCTATGTTGGAATTACAACTTTGTAACACGCAGGTAAGAAGTCTGAAAATGAAGACCCATGACTGAGTCTCAATCAGTGCTAGTGATTATTTCACATTTTCCCTTCTTTTTATGCCAGCCTTGACAGTTTAAGTTGTATTTCCATCATGTAAGCTGCTGGTATCTCTCACAGCCTGGCAGGCAAAAGGTTTATGAAGTCAGAGCAACCTCCTTATTACTAAATCTGACAGTCTATTTTCCATATATAAACATGTCAATACCATTTTCATGAAATTCAATATTCCTTCAGTTTTTACAAACCACAGAGCATCAGACTGTCTGCTCTGATGTCTGTGGGAGGCCTGCCAAGGACAGGTCTGATGAAACACAGCCCTAGACAAGCTCCATCTGTCCCATTTAGGCAATCCACAGAGTCAGGTCTCTGAGGTGACAGTAATAACTGCAAGATGCTTTTCTAAGCAGACAGCAAGAGAGGGTTACTGCTCATGTTGATTAAAATAAACAGACCTGGAGGACAGGTTATAGCCATTTTACATTTGAGCTAGACTACTGATTTTAGATAGTCCCTTTCTGTTTAAGACCAACATGGCAACACAGAGGAATAAAGAACAAACAGCATAATTCCCTTCTGTACACAGGACACTTTCACTGATGTTGATTTTCTCAGAAAAATATCTCTCAAGAAACTCTAGACTTCCATCCAGCTCCCTGAGTGTCAAGTAGCCAGCATGGAACCAGAAAGGTATGAATGAGGTCAGTCCTGCCTGACCTCTGCATGCCTGCCCATGCTAGCATACTGCATCCTCCTTGGACTGTTCAGCAGGGCTGTGATGCAATATTTGGCAGTGAGTCAATTCATGCAGAAAAGTTAAACTAGAGCTATGCAAAATTAGGGCATACCTAACTCGTGATCTGTGAGGACTGGCCTGGGTACAAGAAAAACTGAGAAGAGGAGACACAGAGAGATCTGTCTTCTTTTGGAGAATTTTATGGCAAAAAGGGGGCAAGCATGATCGCATTCTCTTGGGTAAGGGGCAGAGGGTAGCACTCACATACAAGTGTGTGCAGTCTCTGCAGTACTATGCTCTAGAGCATTGGCAATATCCTCTCCTCTGCAGAGGTGATTTGTGCCTTCACACACTGACATTTGAGGGGGTTTAAGTGGAATTCCATAATGATGTTCTTTAATCTCCATCCAGGAACTTACACATGGACTTACAGAAGGTAAAATCAGGGCAAGAGGTACAAGACATCTGTGGCCTATGCTTCTGCATGAAAAATGCCAGTAGTCTGTCACCTTGTTCTATGGCCATCATATACATTTGATCATGCAAACTGTCAAAAAAAACATGGATTTATTTAGTTCACTTACTCTACTGCAAAAGAGACAAATTCAACACTGAACTGTTCTCATATTCCAACAACTACAGAAAAATAATAGGGGAATACATTCAAGCACTGTGCAATAAATCCTACTAAAACCAAATATGAGACACTCAAGAGGAAGAGGAATTGACTAACATAGAGATAATGTCTCTTCAAACATGAAAATACTGAACTCATGAACAGCCTTGATAGTAGTGCTCTCCACAAGGATACCACTCAACAAATCAATATTTGAGTTTATGTAAACAGCTAGGTCTCTGGTTTGGCACTAGTCTGTCCTCTCCAAAATCCTAAATTTTGTTCTCGGAAAAAGCTTTACAACAATCTAATGACTGTAGAATTTCACTGACTGCCTCAAATAATTTTAGCAAGATGAAGTCACTTCTACTTATCATGTGTGGTAACTTCCAAAACACTGAAACACATACAGTGTTCACAGTCTTATCACAGCATGATGAGAATTGCTACAGGGAAGGAGTCAGGAAGCATTATCACCAGTGTGTACCACCACCAAATAATACTTAAGCGGGAACATATTCCTACTTAATGGACACTTCATCAAACTGTCTCTGGAATGCTATAAAACTGATATCTACATTCAAGTCTCTATGGCTGACTTAATACAACAGCAAATCTATAAATTATTGAACACTGAAAACCTGCAAACTAACACAGTTGCTTCCACAACACCAGCAAACAACTTTGCATCGTCAAAGGCTGTAATGTATAGCCAAACCCTTCAATATTGTTGTAACTGCACTGAGGAAATCCCTCCTGACATCCATCTCACTAAGCTGAAGTTGACCACAAACCCATAAAGAATACTGCTTCTGAGAAAAAAGGATGAATCTTTGAAGGATTACCATGAATACCAGATATTACAAGGCAAAAAGAAATTGGCTAACATTGCATGACACAGGCCTTAACTTGTCTATATTGGAATCTTCAAAGTCATTAGACAGTCACAACGTGTCAAAAGATCATAATTTGAAAGAAATGTCTTTAGAACTCTTCCTGCTGACTTTCAGCTATCCCTAACCTCACCAAATTCACCACCAGAGGAAATATTCTCACAGAACAAGAATGGCTAAACCAGAACACATCAAAGCAACAAAAGCAAACAACGGCAGAACAGCTCCATTGCCACTAAAATCAATACCCTATCCCAGTGGAGCCATCAAAATCCCTGGAATCAGACATGCTTATCCTAAAGCATTCTTTCAGTGACTAAATGCCCTTCTGGAAACTATGTGAGCAAAGCTAGCCAATCACTATTTAGCAATGAGTTTCCCCAAATGATCTATAAAGGAACTTTGTCTCTAACCTCCCAGTTCTCAGCCTCACGGGAGACATACAAGATTATTTCATTCTCCAGCTGGAAACTAAAATCCATAACTACTTCATGCTAAAAATCAAACAGTGAGCAGAAGCATGGGGTTTGTGCCTCATTATGTTTTTTCCTACTACAATCTTTTACATTCTGCTGCCACCTCTTGCCTTTTTAAGATTTTTTCCAGCTTAGTAGGCACAACTATCCTGTTGTCTCCAGCAGTCTCATATATTCATATAGTTATATAATACCAAGATCTGATCTGCTTTTTAGCCTGGCTTATGCTTCTTCTTGTCAGGCCCTGATGAAGGAATTCAGAATCTCTAAACATGTTCACCTCCATTTGTAACAGCTGGTCTACAAAGATGTTTTGGGTTTGTGTGGTGGGGTTTTGGTAGCAGGAGAGGGGCTACAGGGATGGCTCCTGTGAGAAGCTGCTAGAAGCTTCCCCAGCTTCAAGTTGGACCCACCTCTGGACAAGGCCGAGCTCATCAGCGATGGTGGTAGCCCCTCTGGGAGAACATATTTAAAAAGGGGAAACCTGTGGCAGAGAGGGCAGTGGAATGTCGGAGAAACACCTATGAAGACGCAAAGGTCAGTGAAGAAGGAGGAGGTGCGCTGGAGGAGGGGATGCCCCTGTAGCCTGTGGTGAGACGGCAGATTGTCCCCCTGCAGCCCACGGAGGTTAACAGTGGAGCAGATGCCCACCTGCAGCCCGGGGAGGGCCCCATGCTGGAGCAGGGGGATGCCCCCAAAGAAGGCCATGACTCCATGGGAAAGCCTGTGCTGGAGCAGCCTGTCCCTGAGGGACTGCAGCCCGCAGAAAAGACCCACGCTGGGTCAGTTTGTGAAGAACTGCAGCCTGTAGGAAGGACTTACATCAGAGAAGTTCATGGAGAACTGCCTCTCATTGGAGGGACCCCATGCTGGAGCAGGAGAACAGTGAGGAGTCCTCTCCCTGAGAAGGAAGGAGCAGCAGAGACAAGGTGTGATGGACTGACCACAACCCCCATCTTGTGTCCCCCTGTGCCACTGGAGGGGGTGGGGAGGCAGAGAAAATTGGGACTGGAGTTGAGCCGGGGAAGAAGGGAGGGGTAGGGGAAGGTGTTTTTAAGATTTGGTTTTATTTCTCAGTATCCTTATTTTGATTTGATTGGTAGTAGATTAAATTGATTTAGTTTTTTCTCTAGGTTGAGTCTGTCTTTTGCCCCTGACCATAACTGGTGAGTGAACTCTCCCTGTCCTTCTCTCGACCCATGAACCTACCTTTATATTTCCTCCTCCCCATCCCACCAGGGAAGGAGTGAGTGAACAGCTTCGTGGTGCTTTGTTGCCAGCTTTGCTTAAACCATAACAAAAGACCAACCCACAAATCTGCTCCCTTTCAGGACATCACCTAGCATTTTTACAGATATTTTCTGATTATACTTCTTGTACAACTTTCCATGCACATTTCTGTCAATATCTATTCAGTCTAGTAGTGCCTGTATGCTCCCTTGGAGAAAGGCAGGGGTAAACAGTGACTCTCTTGGCCACTGTCAGAGGCTGGATAGTGAGCTGGGAAGGTGTTTGCTCTGACTCAGTATAGTCAGTCTCTCTCATTCTTTCCTTCAAACTTCATATGCCAAGGTTTGGATACAGAGAATAGAATGAGTTTCGGAACCATCAGCCTCCCTTGCCCTGCTGTGAGCTCCTCCTTCTGTATTTTTTCAAAAGAAGGTGGGAGAGCATGGTTTATCAGCTCACAGCCACAGCATTCTTGCATGGAGGAGGAGGAGAGCAGCTTTGCTCTGGAAGACAAACAATGAAAGCAGAGGACAAATTGCTTGATCTTGTTCATTAATATGATGAAATATGAGCTATTATTATTTGGTTGCTGTCATCTTTAATTAAATTTTCTTCAAAATGTACCTTGTGGGTAATCTATGTGCTAATTTTTTTCAGCTGTTTCTAATGGAGAAATAGCTCTTTTTTAAACTCAGAATCAAAGTGGAGGTACTGAAAAAGATTTTGTGAAATGTAATTTAGTTTAATTGATGTGTTTTACAATGTGCCTGTAGTATCTTCTACTAATCAAACCACTGAATGGTTTCCATGTTTTGAAATGTGAGATCATAGATGTACGAAGTCTCCACCACTTTAATGAGTGAGATATGAAAAATGTGTGAATAAGGTGCTAAATTATCTACTGAAATGTACTTTGCTTGGCTTTTGTCTCTCAAGAAAATTTTCTTCTGATTAAAGACAGATAAGATTTAGAAGGAAGACTTCTTTTCTGGGAGCTTTGAAAACCAACCTTTTAGCTTCCTTTTAAATGCCATCTGGAATCATTAGTCACATTCTACTTCTGTGTAGTAGCAATACAAGTTGGGTACCCAGATATCAGCCCCAAATACTTTGTCATTAGCACAAAGTCATTGTGCTACTACCAAGGTAATAGAAGAAATCTTGTAATAGCTGCCTATCATGATTGCTTTCTTTGTTTTTTTTTTTAGCTTTTTTCTTGAAAAACACAAGCTTGACTAATCCTGCCTATATCATTGGCATAATCAGTATGTTCCTACCTTAGGCAAACCTCTGCTTCTGCTGAGGTCCATGACAGTTTCACCAAGGAGAAAGGAGGTGATTGATAAGTACTTTAAAAGTGATGGATGGGATTTTCAGTGTGGCATTTTGCGAAGTACCTGCTGGAGCTAGGCACACATTTCTCACTTGAACCTACTCTAGGATGACAGTGGAAGGCAGGGAGTGTCCTGCAGTGAACAAGACTGAAAAGTGATGCTGGTTATTAAGCCAGCTCTTACTAGTCACACTGTCTCTGACTCTATCTCTTGCCTGTGCCAACTAAACATTATGCCATGAACTTTTAGCTATTTCAGAAAGATAGACAGGTATTCATCTACTCTAGTGAAGTCCTTGTAAATTCTGAATAATTCACCTCCCAAACATAATCCAATAAAGAGCTTCCCTTGTGCTCTGGCATTCTGAAGGAGATGAATTTTCTAATTTTGGTAATGTTCAGCTGTAGACTAATCTTCTGTTTCTTCTCAGAAATGACAAAACTTCAGGCCAGATTTGCAGTTTGTGCAAAATGTCCTAATTCTGTGAATTTCAAGAGTATGCTAGGAGTTTCTGCTAGGTGAGGAATTGTGTCTATTGGCTGTACTGGATCTGCTTCCCCAGTCCAAGATAACTTCTCTATACTGGGGCAACTCTGCCATCTGGGGATGGAATACCATGTTCATAGAATCATCATAGAATGATAGAATGGTTTTGGTTGGAAGGGACCTTCAAAGATCATCTACTTCCAATCCCTCTGCCATGGGCAGCGACACCTTCCACTAGACCAGGTTGCCCAAAGCCCCATCTAACTTGGCCTTGAACACTTCCAGGGATGGGGCATCCACAACTTCTCTGGACAACCTGTTCCAGTACCCCAGCACCCTCACAGTAAAGAACTTCTTCCTTACATCTAATCTAAATCTACCCTATTTCAGTTTAAGGCCACTACCCCTTGTCCTGTCACTACATGCCCTTGTACAAAGTCCTTCTCCAGCTTTCTTGTAGGCTGCCTACCTAAAGGTACTGGAAGGCTGCTATAAGGTCTTCCCAGAGCCTTCTCTTATCCAGGCTGAACAACCCCAGCTCTCTCAACCTGTCTTCATAGGAGAGGTGCTCCAGCCCTCTGATCATCTTTGTTGCCCTCCTCTGGACATGCTCCAACAGGTTCATGTCCTTCTTATGTTGGGGGCCCCAACGCTGAACACAGCACTCCAGGTGGGGTCTCACGTGAGCAGAGCAGAGGGGCAGAATCACCTCCCTTCAACTGCTGGTCACGCTTTTTTTGATGCAGCCCAGGATATGGTTGGCTTTCTGGGGTGCAAACGCACCTTGCCAGGTCATGTTGAGCTTCTCGACTGCCAACACCCCCAAGTCTTTCTCCTCATGGCTGCTCTCAATCCATTCTCCGCACTGCCTGTATTTGTGCTTGGAATTGACCCGACCCATGTGCAGGACCTTGCACTTGGCCTTGTTGAACTTCATGAGGTTCACACGGGCCTACCTCTCACGCCTGTCAAGGTCCCTCTGGATGGCATCCCTTCCCTCCAGCGTGTCGACCGCACCACACAGCTTGATGTCATGAGTAAACTTGCCGAGGGTGCACTCAATTCCACTGTCCATGTTGCTGACAAAGATGTTAAATAGCGTCGGCCCCAATACAGACCCCTGAGGAACGCCACTTGTCACTGGTCTCCGCTTGGACACGGAGCTGTTGACTGCAACTCTTTGGGTGTGACCATCCAGCCAATTCCTTATCCACTGAGTGGCCCATCCATCAAAACCATGTGTCTCCAATTTAGAGACAAGGATGTCGTGTGGGACAGTATCAAATGCTTTGCGCAAGTCCAGGTAGACGATGTCAGTTGCTCTTCTCTTATCCTCCAACACCGTAACCCTGTTGTAGAAGGCTACCAAATTTCTCAGGCACAATTTGCCCTTAGTGAGGCCCTGTTGGCTGTCACCAGTCACCTCCTTATTTTCCCTGTGCCTTAGCATGTTTTCCAGGAGGATCTGCTCCATGATCTTGCTGGGCACAGAGGTGAGACTGACTGGCCTGTAGTTCCCCAGGTCTTCCTTTTTTCCCTTTTTAAAAATGGGGGTTATATTTCCCCTTTTCCAGTCAGTGGGAACTTCACTGGACTGGCACAACTCCTCAAATATGATGGATAGTGGCTTAGCCACTTCATCCACCAGTTCCCTCAGGACTTGCAGATGCATCTCATCACGTCCTATGGACTTGTGGACCTTCAGGTCCCTTACATGGTCTCGAACTTGATCTTCTCCTGCGGGGGGTGTGTGTGTGTTTCTTCATTCTTGTAGCCCCTGCCTTCGCATTCTGTGACTTGGGCGGTGTGGACGAAGCACTTGCCGGTGAAGACTGAGGCAAAAAAGTCATTGAGTACCTCAGCTTTCTCCACATCCTGGGCAACCAGGTCTCCTGTTTCCTTCTGGAGAGGGCCCACATTTTCCCTAGTCTTTCTTTTATGTCCGACGTACCTATAGAAGCTTTTCTTGTTGCCCTTGATGTCCCTGGCCAGATTTAATTCTATCCTAACCTGATCCCTGGCTGCTCGGACAATTTCTCTGTATTCCATCCAGGCTGCCTGTCCTTGCCTCCGTCCTCTGTAGGCTTCCTTTTGGTGTTTGAGTTTGTCCAGGAGCTCCTTGTTCATCCATGCAGGCCTCCTGGTGTTTTTGCCAGACTTCCTCTTTGTTGGGATGCATCGCTCCTGGGCTTGGAGGAGGTGACCCTTGAATATTAGCCAGCTTTCCTGGGCCCCTCTTCAGTCCAGGGCTTTATCCCATGGTACTCTCCCAAGCAGATCTCTGAAGAGGCCAAAGTCTGTTCTCCTGAAGTCCAGGGGAGTGAGCTTGCTGTGCACTCTCCTTGCTGCCCTAAGCATCTTGAACTCCACCATTTCATGGTTGCTGCAGCCAAGTCTGTCCTTGAGCTTCACGTTCCCCACCAGCCCTCCTTTTTAATGAGAACAAGGTCTAGCATAGCACCACTCCTCATAGACTCCTCCTGGGTCTAACCCCACCCAGCAGCTAAGCACCACGAGTTGCTCACTCCTCCCCTATCCAGTGGGATGGGGGAAGACAATCAGAAGGAAAAAGGTGAAACTTTTAAATACGAAATATACGGAACAAGTGATGCACAATGCAATTGCTCACCACCTACCGACTGATGCCCTGTTAGTTCCCAAGCAGCCATCCCTCCCAGGCCAACTTCCCCCAGTTTATATACTAGACGTGATGTTACATGGTATGGAATACCACTTTGGCCAGTTTGGGACAGCTGCCCAACTTCCCAACTTCCTGTGTCCCTCCAGCCTTCTTGCTGGCTGGGCCAGAGAAGCTGAAAAATCCTTGACTTAACTTAGTCTAAACACTGCTTAGCAGCAACTGAAAACATCAGTGTGTTATCAACGTTCTTCTCATAGTGAACCCAAACCATAACAGTATACCAGCTACTAGAAAGAAAATTAACTCTATCCCAGCTGAAACCAAGACACTCCTCTATCACTTCCCTCCAACAAATATCGGGGTGATTGAAGTTCCCCATGATGACCTGGGCTTGTGAACATGAGGCTGCTTATTACCTGTCTATAGAGGGCCTCACCTGCTCTGTCTTCCTGGTCAGGTGGTCTATAGCAGACCCCCACTATAATGTCACCTGTCCCTGCCCTCCCTTTAATCCTGACACTTAGGCTCTTGGTTGATTCCTCATCCATCCCCAGGCAGAGCTCCATGCACTCTAGCTGGTAATTGACATAGAAGGTGACACCCCCTCCTTGTCTCCCTTGCCTGTCCTTCCTAACAAGCCTGTATCTTTCCATTCCAACACTGCTGTCATAGGAGCCATCCCACCACATCTGTGTTGCCAATAAGATCATAGCCCTGCAGGCACTGCATTCTGGAAAAGTAGGAACTAGCAACGCCCACTGAGTGGAGTCTGTAGCCAAAGCAATTCCTTAAGGAGGTGCATCCAGGCTGGGTGAACACTTTGGTAAGGTCTAAGGGATATGTTAGAGAAAGTTATTTGTGGTATCACGGCCACAATTCCTTTGGTCTTCAATTATCGTTTTGTTTCAGATAGTAATCTGAATGTCACAATTCTCAACTTTTATTTGACTTACTTACAAGTTTCATGCTTCTATTTGCTTCTCTTGAAAGTAATCTTGGGTGCCCACAAGCTTGTCTGCTTTTTCCAACTATGTTAATTAGCACTGTGAAGAACGCTGCCTTTCTGTCAAACCTTGTCTTGCTTACCTTCTTAGATCTTCATAGCCACAGCAACACTACCACACTAACTATCCAGAGCTTTTTTGCTGCACTGTAGTTATCTTAATGTTTAGTGTCATGAGCAAGCACTAGAAATACAGCTATTCCTGAATGAGTCACAAAAATTGAGCTACAGCTCTGTGAAGAAAAGCAGGTAGAGACTTGTGCACCATGTTCTTCATTTTAGCTCAGGACTGAAGTGAGACTTATTGCACCTTTGAATTATGTGCTGGAGGATGTGGAACAGAAAGTCTAGCTCTGCTAGATAAGTTGGTCCAAATATGTGAACAGCTCATAAAGAAAGCACAGTGTGAATGAGGACAAGCTGTAGCTTTTACTCCATGACTGCCTACTTGAGGCCTGGCAAAATAGGTGATAATCAGAATATGTTTTTTCAGAATTGTTTTGGCAACTAACACATATAAGCATCTTAAGTAATTTGTTTTCTAAAAGAGTTATAAAGTTCAGAAGAGGAACGGAATTTTTATCTTGTTGCTAGGCTCATAATTAGGATTCTAAGAGTGCAGACCCACTCTGACTACAAATTATTACCAGTTTTGTTTATCCATGTTGCAGGAATGTTAACAGATCAGTTTCATAAATCTACTTAATCATTTAAGGCCTCTTTACTTGTATTTGTCTTATGTTGTAAATTATTATCTCTAAAAAGGTCTTTCATTAACCTTAAATAAGCTTTAAATAAATGTTTGGTCTTACAAGCAACCTAACTTCATCCAAGGGTAAAGGCATCCAGACATGCTGTTTTGTTTTTTAAATGATGTTTTGCTGGGTCTTATCAAACTAGGGTGACCCCTCAATGTTTAAACTACAGATCAGGAAAGAACTAAGCCAGAATTAACATAAAGATCTGTTTTAATCCAACCTCTACCTCAAGAAGTGGCATCCCAAATGAGGAAATGTCAAAAACTACAACAAAATACATCTCTGAAATATGCAGGAGTGCAAGTAAGGTTTCATGACCTCAGCAAGGAGAAAAATAGGATCTAAGCATTTAAGGTCTACATCCATACATGTGAAAAACAAGGACAGACTGTTCCACCTGGAGAGCTGACAACCTGGAGTCAGGACAGGATAAATAGCAGACAAAAAGATAAATATGTAAATAAACAATCTTGGGACCAGGGCAGGAGGAGCATAAGGAGCTATCCTTTGTGACTGAGAGGCACATCTAAACAAACAGCCTTACTACTGGTAGTCTGAATCAGATTCCTTTCCTGAATCAGTCACTTAAGGATGCAGTCAGAGCTTTGATCTCCCTATGGAAAAGCAGGACCATTAAAATTCTCAGATCCAGCTCTGGACATTTCTGCTCTCGGGTCTTCAGTCTACCAAACTGTAAAAGTATTAAAAAAAAAAAGAAGTTGCTTTACTCCCATTTTACCCCCATTTTCCCTCAAAAATCTCTGATATTTTCTCTGAATTATCTGCTTGGATGAAGATGTGAGGGTGTTCCCCATCCCCCACTCTACCAATCGCCTACTGGGATCTCTTTGCAGACACCTGCACTGGTGGATTCAGCAGCTGGCTGATTCTGACCATGTGTCTTCCAGATAGCATAGGTGGCTCTCCTCATGTTCATGCTTTGTAACTACCTCCATATCTCTGCATGGAAATCCTGTCTGCTCACACCCTTTCCCTTCCCTTCCCTTCCCTTCCCTTCCCTTCCCTTCCCTTCCCTTCCCCTTCCCCTTCCCCTTCCCCTTCCCCTTCCCCTTCCTTTTCCCTTTCCCTTTCCCTTTCCTTTCCCTTCCCCTTCCACTTCCCCTTCCCTCCTTCAGCATTGATGTGTGTGGGAGGGACCAAAGCTATTCTCCCTACCAAAACAAAACTCTGGATTGGAAAATGTTTAAGCTGTATGAGGACTGAGCTTCGCTGCTGATATAAGTGGGCTTTGAATTAGACATAAAGGATCCCATTCAGCATACGTGATTCACACAGTTCCCTTTGCTGTCTGCCTCTGTAGGAAAACCTGGCTATGTAGGGAAACTTGGTGTTCTGTACACTGAGCTTCTCAGTTACGGTGAAGAGGACTCCTTTCCATATAACACATGGGCTTTACAATACAGATATTAATGACTACTGGAATGAGCTAGGCTGAATGACCCAATGTCTAGGATTTATGCTCTGCAAGCCCAAAGTCTTACGCAGGTCTACAGTAGCATGCCTAGTGCCACATTACCTTCAGCACTTTTCTTTGTAACACAGATAAAGAACAGGGGAAATCTGTAGTTCCCATTACATACTTGTTCTGGGGGCAGGATGACAGGACAGCGCAGAATCTAAACAGTGTGGATGCAGTAATTCCAGTCATACTGCTGGCCTAGCTGCTTTTCTAGCTGAAAGCACTTTCTGAGGACATCATGGGAGCTAAAGAATGAACTTACAAGAGGTATTTTTTTCCTTTCAATACCATGAGAGAACCCTAGAATGCCTGTTCAGTCTTCAGAACAAAATCTGTCTCTCCAAGATGGGTCTACAACATCAAGATTAAAAAATAAATAAATAAAAAATCCCTAGGCAGCTGAAAAGCTATGGGAGAAAGGCACATATATTTCATAGATCTCTCTGCTGCTGCTTTTATCTCTCAATTTTCTTTTCTAGAGGCATCAGCATCTTTCCAGATGCAGGAAACAGTGATAGACATCTTGTAGCTATGACAGCACGACAGTGCTGCTCTGGTTGCCAGCCAAGAATTGTGGTGTTCTGTTCACACCACGCTAATCCTTTTGTCACAGTGTTATCTCCACTCCAAAACACTGAGACCATCTGCCTACACATGACACTGACAGCTATTATGTGGCACTTGCAGCTGTGTCCCAGATACCAATTACTGTACTGCTGGGCGGCTAGAAGAAATTCATTCTTCCCATCAGTCATGCAAATCCTACCTCCCCTACTGTCCTTTCATTTATTTAGGTGAATGACATGGACACATGGATAAAAACCAAACAAATCCTGATTACTGGAGCTCGAATCACAATTAGCAATTAAAAACAGTAGCCTTACAAGTATTTAGAGGCTCGTATGAGTAACAGGATGAGGACCCTCAGCCAACTCCAGCTGAACCTGCAACTGTGTGGTGATTGGCACTTGCTGAAAGATGCAGGTATGTCCCTGAAATACTTATAACTTACATAGGCTAGAAGGAGAAGAAAATCTCCTTGGCCACATTTTGCAGCAGGGAATAGGGATATAGTTCTTTAAAGACATTCATCACGATTATATCAATTTGTGGCGGAGAACAGAATCGAGTTTAGCTCAGATCATTCACGTTGCTAAAGTTAAATACAGTGCCTTCCTGGCAGGACTGGTCTCAATGATTCAATTGATGAGTTGCACTGGCAGTATCTTTGCTTTGAGTGAAAATTATAAGCGCACCTTTCTTTCCTCTCAGTTTTTGGACGACATGTGAGGGAGTGCTTGTTCACAGAGTTCAAGTGGGTATCTGGCCTAAACGCCTGTGTGCTTTCTTACCTCTCAAAAGTGTCTCAGAGAATTTCAGTAGCCCTCGGTACATCTGAAAACCCTCTGAGAAAAAGACACGTGTGCTCCCACCTCAGCAGGATATGTTTCATCAGCTTAATGGGCCTTTGGACCAGTGAAGCCACAGACACCATGTGCCCTTATGTGGCCCAAAACTAGAAATGAATAGGCTTTAGCTGCCTCAGGAATGGGGTTTGTTGTCTCAACGCCTCTGTGCTGAAAATGGTTTGCTTGTTATTGCAGTCCTTTTGGTAAACTCCAAAATCTATGGTATCCAGGACACAATAAACCATGGTCTTGGCTTGAGGACTGAAACCACTGAGGTGACATGAAGATTGCTGCCAACTTGCCATGCTTAAACAGAGTGTTTTAGGAAGTGCTGTACTGTAAGTCTCATCATTTAACTTCTCTTAAAGGAGGGCTTGTCATTCCTGGCACTCTACAAAGGTAGGCCATTGCTGTCCACAGCAGAGAAATACTTAATTGCTTCAGAAATTAGAGTCTTCCCAAAAGGGACAGATTTTTGAAAACTCATCTGCCTAGAATGCCATCTTCAGCCTTCATCTCTTGCCCCTCTGCAGCCAGCATTTTCCTTTCCAGTGAGGTGACCATGATCCATGGTAAGGGTCTGTCTTCATGTGTATTGCCCCTGCATTTCTTCCCTACCAAGCTGGAGGAACACACCACTGCTTGCAGCCTTTCCAGGAAAGCTGGGAGGCTCAGGTTCATGAAAATAAATGCCAAGAGGCAGACAAGAAGCTACCTATGTTATGGTGGGAAATAATCGCTTCTGATTGCTAATATCTAATTTGGCTCCTACAGGTAAAGAAACATGACTTTTTATCTCTGAGGTCAGTATAGCACCTTAGATACAGTGCACAAAGAGCACTGTGTATACCGCTGCTGCTTCAATAGTAAATTCCATTCAGCTCCTGACTTATGTGAATTACCTGGCTGAGATAAACTCCACTAATGTAATGGCTTCTGGGGACAGTTCACACTTTTCTTTAGTTTCCTAAACTGCTATTACTTTCCCATGCTGGGCTGCATTGTGAGGGCAATCACTTGATCTGCTGCAGTTAAGGATGTCTCATCATTTCCATTAGAAGCCTGTTTAAAAAGATGCTGCAGGCTCCAATCTAGCATCAGAGTCAGAGAAGAAAAGGAAAGGTTTTACCATGTTTTAAAAAGACTGGTTTTTACCATTTCTATAAGCAAGAGTCCAAACAAAATACATTTTCTCTTTGGACCACTTTGCTGCATTTCTATTACACAAAACTGCTATTAATTTCTCTGCATCCTTGTAGACCTCTGTGAAAAAGAAGAGCCAGCTCCTCTGCTTAGACAAAATACATGTTAAAATAATAATACTCATATTGGGATTTAAGTGCTTCTGTTTATCCCTGAGAAACATTTTTCTCTGGATATCAATAGCTGGTTGAAAAACTGGGGTGTGTAAGGAAGCTGTGCTTTTACATCTACACTCCCTTTGTCTTGCAACTAAGCAAATATTTCCCATTCAGGAGGCAAAATTGAGAGATTTATCCAAGGCAAAATGAGCTGGGAGGGGTCTCACTTTCTCTGTCAGCAGCTTGCCCCCCTCCTGCTGCTGCTGCTCATACCTCTGTCCACTCTGCCAATGCAGCTGCTTGTGGGACTGTACTAAAGAAGCTCTGGGAAGTGATTCAGGTTAAAAACACAAAAAACTTTGGATATGTTCTGAACATAGAGTAACATGAACTCCAAACAGCCAGCGGCCCAATGGATAGAGCATTCGGTTGTCTTTTGGCCAAGTTTTTTCTCTTTGGTTTCGAACAGAAATACCATCTCCAGGAACCTCCCTTATAAAATTACTGAGAGAGGTTTCAACCCCTGAAATTCAGTATTTTCCAATGAAAAACAGTCCTTACTTTGCAACAGACAGTGGTGCTGACTTGCACTTTTGACTATAAGCAGGAATGGATTTTTTTATTTATTGCATTTCATAGCAGGTCAGTGATATTTGTATAACAACTAAGTGCTTAAGTCTAAAGTTAAGCGCCTGAACATCTTTGGCTTTGTGCAGACTCCACAGATACCTCATATTTCACATCAATGTCTCACAAATTTCCGAATTTTTTGCTCCTGCTTATCTCAAAATGTATCCAGCTTGGTACTCAAAGCTTAGCTCATTCTTAGGTCTACAGGAGATCAAGCCCAGGCAACCCACTGCCTTGCTTTCTTGAATGGAACTTACTATGCAATATCAGATCAGGTTGCCCTCAAAATGCAGAAGCAGCAAATGCTTTTTCAAAGTGGAGATAGATAATGTTTCCTACTGACTAGCTAGTGTGAAATGTGTGCATCATCCTGGAAACTAAAGCCTGGGTCTCCCACCCCACGTGTCACCAGACTGGCTTCAAACAAGCACAGAAGGTGAGTGAATCTCAAAGATGATCTACAGCTACGGCAGGGAAGGCTAAACCCCACTCCCTGGACAGCCTGCACTGCTTCCTACACAGTTTGGTGGCTGTCCTGGGTGATGACTTATCTGTGTTTGAATTCCCTGAGGCAAAGGAGGAAACAGAACTGTTCCCATGCAAATGTGCCAGACCTCTCACACTGCCACCTCCAGCCCTAATTCCTACCCTCTCACTGTCAGAATGTCCTGGCCCTGCAAACCAGATAGGCTGAATTTTTTTGAAACTCTCACCTGCACTGGTCGGTACAGCAAGGCAACTGCAGGCTTTGGAAATCCAGGACAAGGGCTGGACAGCAAAAAGCACAGCCACTGCAATGCACTCCTGCAGCATTCATCCACCTGTCTGGATCTAGCCCCTCCTATGCACAGATAAGTATAAAGTACCATGCTCTGCTACTGTGGGACAGATGGCAAATGACTGTAATTGTGATTACCACAGATACCTAGCACTTTCTTGCTCAGAAATATTTTTTACTTCCCAAGCATAGATGCTTGAGATTAGTCTCTCTTGCTGCTTTTCATAGTCTGTTCCATATTTTAGAAAAGGCTATATCTCACCAGTAATCCCTGTGAGCCTTAGAGCAGGAGCTGCAGCGTCAGATTGCAATCTTGCAGGAGGGAAGCAAGGGAAAAAAAAGACCGAAGTTCACACAAGTAGCTGTCACTACATTAAGATCAGGTGATATGAAATTGAACTTTGTGCGTCCCAATAATTTCATCCATTCCTTTCTATTTCACAGTTGGGAGATCAGACTTCAAATGTCATTTTCCACTGCAGGTTTCTCTTATTTTTCCCCTCTCAGCTACAAAATACCAAACCATATAAACCTTAGATAAAGTTATTTTCTTCTTGTTTCCATTATTGTTTATTCCAGGGCTAACCCTTAATGAAGTATGACATGAGCAACAAGAGGTTGGCAATTTAGTCTCCTTCACCATCCTGGGGATACATGGACACTTTGAGAGGTGGGCAGCTAGCAGTGCAGAGGTGTGTTACTCTAGGACCACAGGACAGAATGACCTCTGGCTCTCGGCTAGAACTTCTTTGCATGTTTGGTCCATGTCCTGCCCAGAAACACAGGCAATGGTGATTTCACTGTCCTGAGCATAGACCCCAAGTTATTCCTTGCTGAGATGGAAGATCCACTAACAAGATAAACAGCTTTGGCACTGGGATTAGCAGAGCAGTTCGATTTTGCACTGAAAGGTATTTTGAATGACCATAGAGTCACTCATGGCTGAAAGTTGTCCTTTACTGTCTCCCAAGCCCGACAGTTCAGATGTGTTGTCCTCTAAGCTGCATAATGGACAGGAAATTACTTTCTCCCAGGGGGACACACCGCTTCCCTGCTTCAGCTCCAAAGGCCTTATAAGCACCGTCAGGTTGCAGCTGTAGTGCTAGAAAGGGTTGTTTTACAACAGTCAATGAACTCAGACAGAAGCATAGGCTGTTTAACAGCATATATAAACCCTATGAGCCATGATGTGATCTCAACCATGAGAAGATGTAGTCTGCACCAAATCTTAACCCAGAGCTCCCTAGGGTGGTTTAGCAACGCTGCCATCTCTATCAATCCCCACAGCAAAGGAAAATCTGCCCAGGAGTAGCTAATTTTCCACTGTAAACTGCAAATACAGGAACCATGAAAATATGGCATTGGTGGCTCTCTATTACTAACAAAATTACTAGAATAATGTATAATTAATTGTTCAAAGTTCAGCTTTGTGAATATCTCAACAATAGAGCAAGCAGTGGATGATCTGCCACTTCTGGGAGGCAAGTTGGCAGTGTACAGGCTAAAGAACATTGATTGCATCTATCAAAACTGTTTTGTAGGATGATTCAAAGTAATCTGCAAGATTTCCAAACTCAGCTAACCCTCATCCCATGCATAAACAGGAAACCTTATGACTGCCCTTGATGTGCAGCAGCACAAAGAAATCTGAAGATAATATGCATGCGTATTATGCTTTCCACACATCCTAGCATAATTCTTTGCTAATGCATGTGGATTTTCAGATCTATTGGGATTTTCAGAACTCCATAAGATATTGATAAATAGGTGTTACTCTTTCCCAGTCACCAC
Source organism: Astur gentilis (assembly GCF_929443795.1). Classification (NCBI taxonomy): domain Eukaryota; kingdom Metazoa; phylum Chordata; class Aves; order Accipitriformes; family Accipitridae; genus Astur; species Astur gentilis. Next base: position 27,259,264 of record NC_064891.1, read on the forward strand.
AGAGCTGCTAATATGTAACATAAAGATGATACTGTACATGGTATTTGGAATATCTTGAATAACTTTGAACAAAGTTCACTGAACATTAAGTCTATTTGTGTTCTTCATACAACTCCCTGCTTGTTCTTGTTACATATGTTTAAAGAGGCAAGTAGAGGTGTTAGGTGAAACTATATACCATAGCTTTAAAGCTTAACTGACAGAGAGTCCCTCTTAGTTTTTTCAAAGACAGTGTGTGTAAGCTAGGCACTTGAAGCCTGAGGTGAACGGGACCATCTCTGTTCTTTCAAATACTTAATGTCCTTTCAGCCATTAATCAGTTCCAAGGTCTCTACCACTGGTAGTATCACAGCCCTAGGGAGAAGGTTTCCTCATCTGCAAGGGAAAAGTGATCTGATTCCTCATCCCATGTAATAAAGGTGTTACAATCCATGTAAAAAATGGCTTTTCCCTGGATTTCTAGAAAGGTCTGAGTTAGCAAGAAAGATTCATTTTTGCCATTTACTACAGCATTCTTCCCACTATCTTCATGATCTGTGTTTTGTCAAGAGTTATCTAGACACAAAGACATTTGCTGTTTAAGATGAAAGAGGTGCCTAAACACCTGCTGGAAATCTTTATGACTCTGAACTCTGATCTTGCTCAACTTCAGCCCTCATCCATGGTTGAGGGTTTAGCACAGAAGACTGACAGAAGTGCTTTGAAGGTGGATAACTACAGTTTAGAGAGTTGCAAGACTGCTCTTCCCACTTCCTTTTGTGGACTTTCCATACAATGGACAACCACATAATAGTGAACAGCATTGCCCCAAGTTCCTATCTCCATTATCTCCCCAGGACCTGTGCAGAGGTAAACTCAGTTCTGTCATGTTTTACCCCCTCTCCTGAGTTGGGTGCCAGTGGAAGAAGCTATAAACTATAACAGCTCTTTTGCTCAGTAAGCTATTTTTCAAAGCATTTAAAGAATTGATCAAATCCTAGCCTTACTTTACTATATTAAAATATGAAGACTAAGGAGATACATAAATCAAGAAATTGCTTTTCATTCCCTCGTTGTTATGCAATCCGTTTGTGCCCCAAAGTGAATTCCATATTTTTTTACTGGTTAAAGAATAAAGAAATAATTCTTTTTGTGCTTTCTAGAATCATAGGTAACATTAAATATTGACCTGCAGTGGATGTTTCTCAGTTAAAAGCAAACATAGCTGTTCAGTGCTCCAAACAGCGTAAGTATACATCAAAGATGGATTTAGTATTAATTTGGTGCAGAGCTTTGCACTCTGTGCCATGTTAAACACTGCTAGTTTCAATTTATTGCTCACCTCGGGGTAAGTTCCAACCCTAAGTTATTGTCATTTGATAAGAGAATGCAATTTTATAAGACATATTTTGTGCTGCCACAGAAAATATTTGATGAATACCATGTAAGCAGAATAACTAAATATGAAATCGTAAAACAAACGGCCTACTGGACTTGCTGAAATAACTACAAATATTATTAGAAATCAAAACATCAAACAAAACTTGAGAGAGAAATTAATATTTTATCAAGAACACCCATTCCTTTATGTATGCTAAATAACATCAGAGAACTGGGGATGGTGGGAAGGATACATATCCAACTAGGTGTATATGTATTCTAAGTTTATAAAGATGATAATGAGACATTTTACTGGGTATTGCTGCTTCTTTGCCTTTAAAAGTAAATTTCTTCTTTGGCAAGGTAGCTAGCCTTGTGAATAAGGAAGAAAGTAGTAGAGATGAACTACTTGGACTTCTGTATGGCTTTTGATACTGTCCCACATGACACTCTCATAAGCAAGCTAAAGAAATATGCTCTACATGTAAATACTGTAAGGCAGGTGCAGAAGTTATTGAAAAATCATTCTGAGATTGGGTACCAGTCTTTCGCTGTCAGGCTGGACAGACATCAGAAGGCTCTACCCTGCGCTTTATATATTAATTATTTTCATTGTTAATGGGACAGAGACTGCATTAATCAAGTTCTGAGAATACATTTATCTGAGAGGAGCTGTAAATCATTCAGAGGATATGTACAGAGTTTTGAAGGAATGTGAGGCATTCTTCCAAAATCATCTCAGTAAAACTAAAGAGTCAGATAGAGAAGGCAGGTACACAAAACCAGGGAAGAGATGACACTTCAACAGAAAAGTATCAAAAATGTGAGCTACCTGCAAGTATGTAGAAGATGTTACAAAAAAAAAAGGAAAAAAAATCATACTGAGAAAGAGTAAAAGAGTGTTCTAAGACACAGAATGTAACTTTGCTTTCCTCAGTGCTGGGGAGCCACTAGGTGTCCCATATAAAGCACCCCTTTACAGAAGCATTATACAACTTGCACTTTTGACCAGGGACACCTACTTTTACCTGACCCCCACTTTTGACTAGCATTCTGTAAGGTGAGAATCAGGTCTTGGGAAGATCCCAAGCACTTCCAGGTTTGTTTCAAACAAGCGGGTGGGCAGTGTCCCGCATCCTTATATGCAGGGTTATAAGAATTCTGAAACTGCTTAAATTATGAGATCTGGGTGGAAAGGTGGAAGTGGCTGGGCTTTTAGAGGCTGAAAGGGAAAAGAGACACCTAACAGTTCCAGAGCATTAATGGCAATATAAAGGCTTGAGGATTAATTGTTTTCCAAGCTCCCTAACAGAAGGAACAGAGAAACTGTCCCTATTCCTTACTCTTCTATAGGCATCTATTTATGGCCACTGTTGGAGGTAAGGTACTAGGCTAGACCTCTGTTCTGAGCCTACCTGGTCACTATTGTGTTCTGGCCTTCTGATGGAACATCATGACGTTTTCCCAGATGTAGGAGGTGTGCAAAGTCTGGGCACAGCCCTTTGTTTTCATGTTGCCTGAGCAGCACGTACGTAGCAGCACTGTATCAGGCAGGGCCATACACAGCTGTTGAGGAAACAAGAAAGGAAAACTCCTGTCTGTATACAGTGAAGAATTCACACATTCTTTTAATAACTCTTCTAGCCAGATTCCACTCGCTATAGCCTGAAACTGAGTAGAAGAAAACAACCTACAAAAAGAGGGACCTGAGCTTTGAAGCCCTTTCCTGGCATAAATCCATGGCTGAATACAAGAAACACAGAGCTTGTACCAATGTGATGGGTACACAGTGCCATATTTCATACACCTAGCAAGGGACAGAAAACAACTGTGAAACCATGCCAGGAGAAGAACATAACAATGGATGTAAAAAGATTACTATATCATATTCCTCTAGCTAGTAAAAGTAAGGAGAAGCAAATCCCCTGTTGGTTAAGCAATTTGTCCATAAATACTAAAACTAACTTCTTTCCAAGATATTTGTCACTCACCTTTTGAAATTAAGAAGGATAAGAAATGTTACCACAATGCCAATTGCTAAATTTAGTAACAAGGCCAATGTAACTCTTTTTAGATATACTGGAAAAACCCTTCCCAAATATGTTCCTCTGAACTCATAGGATAGCAACACACTCCTGAAGTGCCCTGGCATTTGCTGTCAGACTGCCTCACGTGTCCTGTTTTTTTCTTTTTTTTTTTTTTTCCTCTGGAGCTGAGAGCCCCTACTTCCTTAATCTAACAGCAGTAGCATCAGACTATCAAATCAGCATGGAAATGAACATTGAACTCTCTGAAATGTGTCTTGATTTCATCTCAGGTTTTATGCAGACAAAATATATTTATCAAGAATGGGCTAAGAAGGACTAAAGGCAAATTGTAAGCTCACTTATCAGCAAGTTGAGGTTATTAGCCTTCCCTTTGTCTGGAAAACTTCTCATGGGAACCCTGAGTGACAACATCCTGGGACACAGCTGGACAATACAGGGAACACCATCACTGCCTTACCTGTAACTCTACCCATAAAGACATTGGAAAGGATGGAAAAAGAAAGAGGCAGCTCAGACATAGATATAGACTGAATCAAGGTGTCCATTTGGAACATTACTCTCTGGGAACTCTTGCATGGCTGGTTGCAAAAGGCATTCAGCATCTCTCTCTTAATCTGTAAAGCCACTGGAAGAGCAGCTCTTGCCCACACTGTGTGCTTTCCTAGCACAACACTTCCCAACTCAACCCAAAGCAGATCCAAAAGCAATGTTTCTCTTTGTCTAACACCCCATAAAGAACCTCTTATGCTGGAGGTCTTATGGAGGTGGTTAGTTCAGCAACCTAGACCTAGGGCTTCAGCCATTTACTTCCCTACATCTCTTCCTTTAGGCTGTCTGTGGATGACTCCCTGCTTAGCACACAAGCTGATGTGTACCCCAGTCAGAGCTGCCCAGGTCTCCCACGTATTGTACGGGGAGCCTGGATGCTTGCACAGCACTCTGGATGTCATGATGGCATCAAAAAGCTTTACTGGCTATAATCCTTAATCTCCTGGATTTGGACCCCCCCACCTCTCAACAGGAATAATAATGCATCAGTCTCTGCCATCACTTGCTAATTGGGATGGCAGGTGTTTGTGCAGTGCTGAGTTCAGTGACTGCGTGTGGAGGTTGGTAGCTAGATTTACTGGCAAGAACTGCAGAATAACATGGTTGCAAGCACAGACTTACTTTCCTTATGCAATTGCTAAAGTGTATTTGGCATCCTGGCATTTTCTGAAGGTTAATAGCACCCAGCTCTCCAATCCTTGCTGCAGCCTATCTGACTTCCTGCATAGAAAGCAAGGTGTTTATGTTCTCTGCGCTGACAAGAATAGAGTAGGTGAAGGATAAATGCTGTAGCATTGTGCGCTGCTCCTGATAATATTATTTCTAAAGATTTTAATAACCCACATCATTCCAGAGAAATTACCCTCTGCCTAGGTAAGCACAACAGCTGTTTGCCTTGCTAACATTGGACTGCCATCATTTGCACATTAATTGAGACAAATTTTAGGGCTTTCTGGACTATTTTGGTCATGCTGATATAAAGATTGGTTTTGTTCAACCTACTTATTTCTAATTTACTTCTGGTTTTGTTGTTAAGGGTGACAGCCACTCAAATTTCACACACTACAACAGAAGTGCTGTCTTCACTTGGTAAAGGATATATAAAAAGGCATGTGACGTTTTCACAGGGCAGGACTGCTTTGTACTGGTGCTATAAGTCCTGAAGAATGTGCTCCAGAAAATCTGCTTTCACAGAAGCAGTGGAGAAAAGCAATCAATACTTGCTTGGCATTTTTGAACCATTCTTTCTGGCCTGTAGGAATCAAGGAAGCGGCAGGTTAGAGCAACCCATGGGATTTGAAAGGGATAACCTTAACTAGCCCAGAAGTTCTTAAGGAGTATCTCAGTGCACAGCTTGAGGGGTACCTCTTTCTTTTCAAGGGTGAAGAGGGAGAGAGGAAGATTTTCTTCATGCTCAGTTGACCAGAATCAACTATAGGAAAAACAATATGGGACAACTAGCCTCTTTAGTCCTCTTATGTCTTACTTAATTCTCTCATCTTAACTGTCTCTTGACACATCCCTTTCCCAGTCTCTGGTTCTCTCAGGTATTTTTTCACCCTCCCTGCCTATGCCAGGGTTTCCCCTGCAACTCCAATGTCTGGCTTGTCTAATTTAATCACCTCTCTGCTCTTCTCAAAATATTTCAGCTCTTCTCAAAATATTTCATGTCCTCCTCGCACATATTCACAGGCTCCAAGTGAGCTCCATGGCCTATCTTATTGTAAAGACTTTTCCACCATGTTACTTCACATACATCTTCTCTCCCGTAACCTCTCCTTGGCTCGGAAAGAACTGCTGAACTGCTTCTTTTTTCTCATGTGAAGTTTCCCACTGCCTTTGTCCAGGATTGGTCAAAAGTACTTATTATCCTTTTTCCATGGCACAGCAGACCTTTATGGAAGGGCCAACTTTTCTAAACACTGGGCTATTTACCCATTAGCTCTTAGAGCTGCAGCTTCCTTAGGACATCCCTCAGAAGACCACCAGAACAAGAAGAAATGGGTAAGAACATTGTATTTCAAACCTCTGACATGTATGACTGCTTATCTTCCTACTGTGGAAACCAAAAGATGGTTAGGACCTTAGTTAGTTAAGCAGAATTAGTTCAATTACTTAAGAATACAACATAATTTGGAATAAGTATTCCTCTAAAGCAACACGTCTCTCTCCACCCAGTCTGTCCCTTCACACAACAAATTTCTGAGAGAATATTCACCAGCAAAAAAGTATGGGTTTAATTTTAATATGCACAGGAGATCAATTAATGTATTTCACATGCAAATATGACAGCAATGACTCTGATTCAGAATGCTTGTTATTTCTGGAGTTGGCATATGGTTCTTTCTAACAGCAGGCATAATGATTGCAATAAATTGGCTCCTAATGCCATATAATGAACTCTGATTTGTGTTAATTTGGGCAGTACTTAGCGATTTCATGTTAATTTTTTTAATCAGTTTTGTAAGACACTGTACATGAATTCAGCTCCATGTTTGGGTTTTTAGCAATGCTAAGAACACAGTCTGGCATATAAATTGAGCTTTTATTGCAAAACCATGTATCGTTAATAAAAATACAGAAGTGCAAGAAAGACAGGCTTCAAAGATACATTGTCTCCTGCTAATTAACACAATACTTTTTTTTTAATTCCTAATTCTGCTTTTGGAGAATATTTCATTACTCATTATAATAAAATGACAATTCTTTTTATTCAGCAGTGCTTTGGAAGACATCTAGGATGAGGACTATAATTTTGGCCCCAGTGCAACCTCTGGCCTGCAAAAGCCTTAAACAAAGCACGTTAAGTGGTCAACAAAAAGACCCTAACTGACTTTACTAGGATTAAAAAGAAGCTCCTAATGTATTAACAACATAGATCCCAATTTTGCAAACATCTACCTGCAAGGAGACACCTGGAGTCCATGTGATGCTCTTGAATGAAGTTTTCAGCAGTATCTGTATGAAAGGCCTCTCCCTACATGAGAAAGAACTTGAACTGCTTTGAGTGAAATGTATGAACTTCCTCCCACCTTCACTGGGGAGATAGGACACCTTGAGTGGGCTCCCAGCACCCCAGTATCTCATTCATATATTCAGTTCCTTTTAGTTAAGGACAGTGACAGATATTGCAGTATCAGATAGAAATGGACTTCAGACTACCTGGGGCAGGATTATTGTTGTTTGGTGTTTGTACCGCATCTCATACACAAGAGGGGTCTTAGTACAAAACCAGCGCTCCTTCTAGACAAATCATGAATGATGTTAATGTCATGACTGTGGAATACCTGCCTCTTGGGCAACTTGTGAGATGAATGGGAGAGAATAAACTAGTAACTTTTACTGGTTTCTATACTTGATTTCATTTTATTTTCTACTAAATTTATGTACCAGCTTCTTCTGTATTCTCTACACAAGCACAGCACCTATAAACACGCTTAATTTAACAGTTAATGGGACTTTTCACATGCTTAAAATAAAGCATGACTTTATGTACACTGCCAAGCAGGGATAAAATTACGTGCTTCAGTGCTTTCCTGGATTGGTGCATTAGTCAGCGATCTAGTGCCCAGGAGTAAGCTTTTCTTGATTCAAATCTAATTCTCAATGTTATCAACACTTTATGTAACATAATCAGAAAATGATGTTAGACTTAGAAATTAAAATGCAGCTGTAAATTATAAAAGACTCTTGCATCATCATGAAAAAACTAACCCATTAAAAAGTGTCATTTGGAATACTAATTGTTTGGTCTACCCTCTTCTGCTGCTTCTCCCTCCCTCCATATAATCAGCTTTCCCAGGATTCCCGTGAAGATAACTCATGAGTAGCAGGGGAAATCTCTGACTCTATATGAAGCAGTTTGATAATTAGGTCAGTTACTGAAGTCGTTGAGTATGTATTTAGGAGCCTGATTCCAGGCTGTTCTTTATAAATACTACGGGTAGATATAAATAATTATAAATATGTTTATCTGAACATTGCAATGTGAGTACAAATTATACTTTCTCATCACTGTAAAATAGGACTTTATTGCAAATTATATAGGCCCATCCATCAAATCTTTGTCCAAATAACAAGAAAGAACTGATTAAAAAGTCCATATAAAGCTGTCAGTCATTTAATAGCTGTTTTCTTCCAATTAATCCCGCATTAGGTAAGCAGGTTGCTTATATAAATCTTCGAAGACACATTCTCTTAAAGCTGAACTGCTCTTCTATGTTGTTCTTGTTTGCTAAAATAAAGGACAAGGATGTACTTTTGGCAGATGTTCATCTCTCTGGCATATAAGTTCAATGCACAATAAACAAATGATGACAGATTTCCTTCCCCTCAACATTTTTTTATTTTTTTTTTTATGGCTTGTTTCTGCCTACTGCTGTTTTTTCACCCTGCTGATGCAGCTTCAAATGGCCACCAGGTGCTTTGGGTCAGAGCAGGTTTAGATGCTGTATGGGGTGTATGGTGAAGGGAGAAGTGGTTTCACTGTAGGACTTACCAGGAACCATTACTGAGACAGAACTGAGTGATAGAAGGGTTGTCTTCCAAGATAGATTTAATGACCAAATACTCATACTTTTTGGTCATGACATTCCACCTTTTCCTACAGACCAATTCTAAAATTCTCCTGTTCCTCCCACTGTGCAATTCCTTCTTTACCTTTCTATCCATGATCAATAAGATCAGATGGGGGAAGATATATTCTTAGATGCTCACATTGCCCTTTCATCATGTACCACTGTACTCTGAACCCTGAAGACTCTTAAATTATTACTGTGAACTGGCAAACAATTTTTTCTTGAAGTGTCATGGAAAACCCCATAATACAACAGCTTCTCTTTTGTATGAACAGCTCATGCAGATGATGTGCATTGTCTTTCTGCAGCCACAATGCATAAACTGTCTTGCTGCTTCTGTGCACACACAGATTTTCCTCCTTGTAAACATCTCTGAGAACTGGCTGCATACATACTTTCTCATGCCTGTGAAGGTGCCAAAGCACAGGATCCTCAACAACAGTCCGTTCCCAAACTAATTGTTTTAACTCTTTTTCTCGGCGTCCTTCTGTATGTTGCAGTCAAGTTTACTCCCTTTGCTGTTGATGCTAAAGGCAAATTTTTCAGTGGAGCAGTGTATGGGGATGTCAGATAGTCACGAACACGTTCATATTACCTTGCTGAAGGAAAACAGAGAGTACTACATCTTCCTGTGCACTGACTCTTCTCAAGTCAGGATATGAAGGTTGAGACTTGGACGGTCATTGACACCACAGGAAAGTGGCTTATCTAGGGTGATACAATACTTCTCATCCTCTCTTCCACAGCTGGTTGTACAACGTAGGCAAAATATCTCTGCTTCATTCATCTTGGACAGTCCCAGCCTGAAAACTTGGGTAGACCAGTCCCAAAGAAACTCCACTTAAGAGCTGTGCATGCCTGGGATATCAGTCATGCCATTTAAAGACAAAAAAGCTCCTTACAATTATCCAATCTTACTTGAGGGCAGAGATGCTCATGTACATCAATCTTGCGTCAAGTAGTATCTTTTGTGCTGGTGTCAATCCTGAGATACAGAAAGGCATCTCTGAAGATGATCAAGACAAAACTTCCTTCAAGAGTTTGTTCCTCATCCTCCTCAATTACCCTTGCTGTCATAAACATGCATTTTTATTTATCAACTGAACTTTGTCTGTCTTTAGTTCCTGAACTGAGGTTCTTGCTAAGCCTTTCCCATGAAGATAAAGAGTTCATCAGTTTCTAATATTTTTCTCTATTAAGGGGCACCTCAGTCACCTTCTCCCACCAAACTTAATTTGAAGCAGATGTTGGGATTTTAGAAAAATGGAGCATTCCTATTCCACTATCCTTTAGGAATAAAAGACTGATGTATATTGGCTGTATAGAGTATGTGTAGATACTAGCCCTGTTCCTTTCCATACAGAAACAGGTGTTAGGATGACTTGAAGGAATTCTTTAGAATACATTTTCATTTCAGTGCATAGGTAACTGCCCTTTTGCCTTTTATAACAATTGACCAGTAGGAGAAGTATCTAATTTCCTATTGATCTTTATTTGGTATCAACGCTACATTGAAAAAGCAGGAGAGTCATCTTAAAATTATTGCATTTTTCAACAGTTTCAGCATTCATACTTTAATTTAGCATAATGAAAAAATCATCCTTTTAAAAATGACCATTAAGAATTCTGTAAATAAGATTTTAAAGATCTTTTTTCTTTTTTTCTTTTTTTTTTTTTTCCCATAATTGATGATGGGATTGGCCGGCTGCCCTTGATAATCTTTCTATCTCCATAGGGAAAAAATACACCTAAAAATCTTCCTTCTTATATAACCATTTCAGATATTTCTCCCTTTCTGGTTCCTAGGGAATGTCAGCTTAACTTTCAAGCCTCATGGGAAACCAGGAATCATGCAGAGGGGAGTAACTATGATCCTAGAAGAGGAACTTAATATTGCAGAAGTGCAGGACATATGATGTGACACTTACCGGGAAGAATGCATTTATCTTCTCCTTCAGTTTATCTTGGCTGTTGAAAAGCAATCATGCTGGCACTTTATGTAATTCATTCTGGGCAAGATCAGCTAATGTTAATGCAAAGAATCTGACTTTTAGATACAGTTACTATCAGTGCAAATCATCCAGAGAAAATGTTTGGGCTTGCACCAAGTGTCTTCTGTACCCTCCAGACATACCCACTCCCCATATACCTACCAGAAAAAAACCTGCTCATATGTTCCTGAACCCACCAGTAATGAACCTGTGCCTGACCTCCCCATTTTTCTATGGATGACAACTTCACTGAGGGATCAAAGGCAAAACATTTATCCATACCCATATAAAATGCTGACAAATAGCTGCCAGCTATGAAAAGAAGGGAAGGAGGAAGGTATTGGCTAATAATAGTTTTATTTTGAATTAAAAGTGCCTTCAAGGCAGGGGGAAAATCAAACTAAAGAGGGAAAAAAAAGGCTTTCCATTGAAAAACTACATAAGGTTTTGTCGGAATAAACTAGTCAACCAGCCCTTCTCATTCCGTGCTGAATTTGTCCCCATTCCATGGTGTAACCTTGGATATCCCAAGGTAGACGTCAACATGCTTCAGCATATTCCTCACTGAGGAAATGGGCACAAAAATAATTTTCCCAGCAGAACAGTGAAAATTAATATTGTAACATACACTGCAATCCACAGAGGAAGGCTATTACAGAAGCCGGAAGTGCAGACTTTGTCTTACTATCGTAATCAGCTCTAACACGTGACATTATCTAACAGAGGTATTAGCAGCTTGATTTGAAAACCTTTACGTCCAAGTGGGTTTACTCCTTGACTTCATTCTGCTTTGGATAAACCCTTAAGACAGACATAACTGTAAGATAACTCAGCAATTTTAACTTTTTCCGAGGACACTCGTTTATTTTTCTGTTATGACACTGACATTCAGATATTCTTATTGCTATTTCCATTAATATATTCACCACAGGCATTATGGGGAAAAGGATCTTTCTTATTCACAACGCACAGCTTACCTCACTTATGCTGGTTATAAAAACCCCCAAATCACAAACACGATGAATTGAAAGGACTTATTTGAGAAGAACAAATGACACAAATTACAACACCAAATGACACAAATTACCACACGGAAATGATAAAATCCGGCAGGAACCCTGCTAAGTGTTTTGACAATATTAAGTATGTATCATGCAAATTGTAGATCTGTTGGTAATGCTTCACTTAGTTTATACTAGCAGATATGCTGCCCATGTTGGTACATTTTAAATATTACAAAGAGAAGTACATATTTCACTTCAATGTGTTCTTAAGGTAGGAATAAAGTAGTTTTAATTTCAATGTCTCATATGCTCTTAAGAAAGAATGAGATAAGCAAAGAGGTGATAATGGGGTAGAAGGCAAGATAGACCTAGAATACTGTAACAGGGGATAGGCTGAATACACCAACAGTCTCACATCACTTTTAAAATATTTTCAACCTTTTCTTTTACCTTAGAGGCTTTCCTCAAGCCAAGGCTAGTTCCAGCGCCAAAGCCATACAGAGGAGACCTTACTGTCTAAGGTACTGTGAGAGACTGAAAGAGTTAATGTCGCAAACATTGTGGTGGGGCAAGTTCTGCCTAACCATGAACTCTACATAACAACGAACTCTGCATAGCAGGGAACCACAGGTCAGAAGAAGCCCATCAGCACCCATCAGCAACAGGACATCAGCAACTGGAGGGAGAGGGCGTGTGCACAGCTGCATGTTCTGATGTGTGGTTCTGATGTGCTGAGCAGGACAGCTCACCATGCATGGCCAAAGATCGTGCCTGCAGGGAAGGGGAAGTTACTCCCCAGACAACCCCCAAGCCCACCGACCCATTTCCCAAAGGCTCACAAACTTCTCATGGCACCTAATTAGCCTAATGAGTTCGAGTGCCCACCCAAAGGAGGGGCAAGTATGATAAAAGGGCACAAACTGAAGCCCCAGGTGCACACGCCAACCAGAACTGGACCCCTCGGCTGACTGGACCAACGCTGGACCCAGGACTGGTGAAATCTTTCTCTTTTCTCTCTCTTTCTCTCCTTTTTTTTCTGTAATCCCTCCACCTCATCCCTTTAGGCATAAACCATTGACCAAGTCTGGGACTAGGAGTGGATCCAGCTGCCCCTTGTGACTCAACAGGAGGGCTCTCCTTACTGTCTTCCCTGAACTGATCCCCAAATAAGCAAGGCCTGTAGTATATGTTTGGTGATGTATGGTTAGCATGTTACACAGTTTACTGACATAGTTTCACACCAATTCTTGTTGTAAGCATACCATTTTTTTGTGGTGAGCATGCCAATTCTTGTTGTGAGCAAATAAAAATTGAGTTTTGTGAGTCAAAGGATCCCTGGTGTCATTTCACCTTAGTCTGGACCAATCAGCAAACCTGAGTCATCATCCTGAGAAACTGCGACGTGACCAGTATGCATGCAACAACACTATTAGCATTAGTAGGAAGAAGGTGGCCAAATACACATTGAGATAAACTTGCATCTAAAGTTCTACTTACCTTTTTCACCCCACTGTTCTTCTGTGCACTGCAGTGCAGAATTCAAGTGTGCTAGATAAAAGCTTAGCATCCTCAATGATGTATAGTACTTTAGGCATATAACTTCAACTTTGGTGCTGGGGATGGATTTACTATAAATCAAATATTTATATGCCATCCCTTTTTAACAATGGATATCTAGATGGATATAGGAAAAATAGGTGTATTTTACTCCAAAAAATCTCAGGCAGAAAATTTACTATAGTGCATCCTTTAGTAGCAGTGTCATAGCTATGCTTTATAAGACAGGACACCAAGTATACCTTCAACTTCTAACTCAAAGGAAAGGATTTATGACTAAAACAGGAAGAGATACACCGGAGGCTAAACAGAGACATCTAAGTGATAGGAAGTAAGGAGTAGATGGAAATGACATTAGGAGATGTATAAAGGTCAAGCCACTAACATTATAGGGATGAATGAGTCCAGCAGGCCAATTTGTAACTGTCAATAGAGGTTCTCCTGTCCCTAAGCTAAGGAAGGCAATAGAACATGACAGATTCACAAGATTCATTATTAATATACTGTTTACTTTCTCTGAAACAGATGTAATGGCTGTGGCAGCCCAGATGGCAAAAAGCAAGGGTGATACAGCTGCAGATCTTTACCTTACCTACCAAATTACTATCTCCTCATGAAGTAGGTCTTTGTTCAGTCCTTTACCAAGGCATTGAGTTACACTTCTACAGTTCTTTTATTTGTGCTCAGCACTCCAGTAACATGGCTGCCTAGTCTCTGATTCAGAAAGGGATCATTAGCAAAGCTAGCTAGTGCCTGGCTGAAAATACAAAATAGACAGATCCTCCATGCTGTGCTTCTTTAAAGCTTCCTGAAGGTCTTTCCAACCTTAAAACCTTTGAAAAAGATGAAGCTTTGTGTCCCTTTAACCAGTCCAGATGATCCACAAGAATTCACAAGGGGTCACTTGACCTGGAAAAGACTCATGCTAGCATAAATCCTGCTACTTGTTCCAAACAGCAACCAGGCCCATGCCATGAGGGCCATTAAAACACAGCTATCATTGCCATCCAGAGATGTAGAGAATTACTGTGCTGGAGATGTTGTCTCTCAGACAGGGTTCATTTACCTGGTATGCAGGTCAATAACACACAGAGTTGAGGTATTTTCAAATCAATTTCATTGATGAGCATGAATGGGTGCCTGTCTCAAGACAGCACACCTTTGTCTCAAAAGTTCCCACATTTTTATGCTTAAGTAATACATATTCATTAGTATTTCCCAAAATGATTGGTTCTTTCTTCTTCACCTCTCATGTAAATTAGTGCACAGACTCTGTCTTCTTCCTTCCTTGTCTTCTTTTGAGTAGGTGGTATTATTTGAGTAGGTGGTCAATGAGTGGGTGGTGGCAAGCTTCCCCTGTAGGAATTACCTTTTACCTACTTCTTCCTCTGTCTTGGCAGTTCCAAGGGGTTCTTCAAGGTTTCTTGATCATACCACAATCCCTTATCTTTTCTGACATAAGCAAAATATAACCTGCCTACAAAGCCTCATTGTCTAATAGTTTATTCCTAAACCCTAGATCATGTCTAGTTATTGTTTCCCTAGTTTAAATATTAACTGATAGGGGCTATACACAGGACCTTAGCACCTCATTTCTATGTCACAGGTAGCCTGTCAAAGAATTTAATGCCACGCAAAAAACTGATTCAACGCTTGTATAACCTGATCCCCAAGGAAACTATTTTCAAACAGATAAACAAGCCATGCAGGGTGTAGCCTGCTAAACAGTCCAACACACATTATCTGCTATGAACTATTTTCAGCTGATCTTGCAGCATGCCCCATTATGACAGTTAGCTACTGGGTCTAGAAGACAGCAAGTAATACTACAAACTATAATTGGTTTTGGTTCTTCCACTTGTCTTTTTTCATCTTCTCCCAGTCCAATGCAATGGAGACATTTATTCTTTTTTAAAAAAAGAAAATAAGCTACCTTACAGATAAAGATGACTTAATATAGATAGGTCTTTTGGTCTCTTGCTATGCTTTCAGTCCTCAGTCTCTTCTTTTTCCATTCTTTTTTTTTCCCATGACAAATGTGATTTTAATAACTACAGTGTTCAGTACATAACTTTGTTTTATTCTGTCACAGCTGGTGGAAGCAAAACATGTTAATTTATCACCATTCATCATAGTGACCCTCATGGGCCCAGTGGGAGTTCTTACACTCTGGTCAGTCTAGGGCCAACATCCAAGACATGGGAGTGAACGATTACAGTGCTAGACAGAGCAAAGAATACAGTCAAGGTTGAACTACTGCCCTGACTTTAATCCCACCTTTTTTGAACTTGTTGAATTAGGGGTCTACCCTGAGTGAATTTCCATTCCATTTCCTTTAAAGAAAGTCTGCTTAACTTTGGCATGTGAGCAATAGAATAAAATAAATACACATATACCCATTTTGTGTTCTCATAATCTGTATATCTATCATCTTGACCATAGCTGAATGGATTCCATTAACACGGTCACACTGGATCATCCAGATCTACATTATGCATCCAATAAGGTACTGTAGTGGATGCCTGGGGGAAAAATATTACAGTAAGCTATGTAGTAGTACTTCCCTAGTTACACCTTCCCAGCTGCCAGCAATGTGCAGCTGAGCTAACTTAGCAGTATCTTAGTGTTAAATAACCCTGATGATGGATTTTATTCCATGAATTTGTTCAATTGTTTCTTAAATTAATTTGCAAATTTGGAATTCATAACATATCAAAGCACTAAGTTCTTTTGTTCAGGGTACTTCTGTTTGTTAGTAGCATTTCCAATCCTAAAGGATTCAAGGCCAGTGTGACAAAGGATTTAAGTTCACCATAACGCCAAGTTCCTGAAGTTTCCCTGTATGAGGAGGAAAGAGACTATGATCAAAGGAATTTGCTTTGCAGTTTGTCTGGAAAATCCACACTGATTTTAATGTGAGAAAATCTATGACATCATTTGATTTAATCTAAGTTAGCCAAGACTGGAAAAACAAACAGGGGGGTTTGGCAGGTTTTAGACAGGTTGGTGACAATAAGAGACTCCACAGGTAGAATCCCACTACTGAAATCAATGCCTTTTTCAGAAATCAAATCTTTGCTTCAACATCCAAATGTCATATTTAATTCATAGTTTCTCCTTTGTAAAAGGGGAATGAACATTTATTTCCAACTATCTGCAAGTTCACCCTTCCTCTGCTCATTGCACATCTTCTACTCTCTTTTATTGCTTTCAGCAAGA
The DNA here is from genome assembly GCF_929443795.1 of Astur gentilis. Taxonomy (NCBI): domain Eukaryota; kingdom Metazoa; phylum Chordata; class Aves; order Accipitriformes; family Accipitridae; genus Astur; species Astur gentilis. The sequence goes on from NC_064891.1 coordinate 27,275,568, forward strand.
TACTAACTTGAAACACACCTCATTTCATAATTCCCAACCCAGTTACTTCCCACTACAAGTTAGTCTAAATCAAAGATGGCATCATTCAAATGGTTCTCCACATGTGGAAAACATAGATCATTAGTTTTCTTGAAAAAAGGTGCTCCACTTTCACATGAGAATATGGAGGGACATATTCCTACCACGAAAATGCAAGCATTTGCTGTATCTGGCATGATATAATCTGAAATACTGCCATTAACTTTTTTCCAACAGCACAACAATATTTCAGATATGAACACAAGTTCACACCTGAAGTGAGCTCACATCTGAAGCCAGTATGTCCATGGCTGACTCTTCTTTTGGCTTGCTTGTTCTGAACCATGCTTATTCAGGCTACATTCTCATAAATCAAGTTTACACTTACTGGCTTGTTTGTAAATTGACATTGAAGAAGAAAACCCATAATGTTGTTAAAAACCATCTATTAGCTGTAGATACCCAGAAAAGAATGGAAGTGTGATACAAACAGTTGAATTTTCATTGTTGACATTAACTTGGGGAAATCCTTAAACTGTAAAGGAACAAAAGTTTGTTAGAAGTATAAATAGATTGCTTTTTTTTTTATCCTCCTCAATACTACTACTTAATGTACTGAGCTAAGCACAGTCTTTTATTGAAGACATTTCCCTTGAAGGTAACATAATTTTGCTATTGAAATATTTAATTACAATTGGCTTTAAAAAGGCATTAATAAAACACTTGCTGGTATCAATTTAACATTGTTTATAAAGAAGTGGAAACACTTTACTTTTATTTCACCCGTGGTTCCTTAATTACCACTGGGCACTGGGAGGCTGGTGACTGCAGATGACTGCAGACCTCCCAGAAAGCAAGCTGGTGGTTACCCTGTAATGGATGGCTGACAGGTATGTCAACATGCCAGGAGTGACCTGTCAGGCAGCAGATGGTTCCTGAAGACCAGCAGGGACAACAAAACTATGCCTCTTTCCACTTAACTTTTCTTTTAAGATCTTTTAACTTGTCCCAATCCACTGCCACACCTTGTGATACTCCTGCCTTGCTCAGTCGCTAGTGTCTCTGCAAAGTGGTATAAATCACTCTAGTCCTGATGACACCGCTATGAAAAGCAGAGGGAGTGAAACCATACCAAGGCTTGCTGGCCCAGAGATGTCTAAATGGAAGTTTATGGGCATGGAGGAAGACTGTTCCCCTTTTCTTTCCTTGTATAAATACACAGACGAGTTTTGCCACTGCACTCAGAGTCTAGGACCTGGTTTCTGCAGGGCATCACACTTTTCTTTGTTCAAAATTCACAATCCACTGTGTTTTCGCTCTAGCATAACTCACACTGTCAGGTGTTGAGCAACAAATGATGAAAGCTGAGCCATCATTATTCAGTAATGTTTTAATGCCACTTTGCATAGGCACCAGTGACTCAAGGAGGTAGAAGGTCAGGCCAAGAAGCTTTAAGAAAATTTTCCCCTGATTTACAGAATAGGGAAGTAAAATTACTTTTAATTCTCATGAAAAGCATTTAAAATGCTTCAGCATAAATAAATAAATGTAAAAAAAGTAACATGGGCAATTCTGAAAGCTGAGGAAAGCGTCTTGAGATGCTTCTCTGCTCCAAATGGTGGTAGTCTTATTCAGTCTAGGTGAGACTGCACCAGCTCAGCCAGGGTTTGGGGTGAAAAAACAGTACAGATGCAGGACAGAAGAGGACAAGCCCTTTTTCTGCCTCCATCCGCCTAGAAAGAATGGTGACACATGCTATGAGCTACTTCAAAGTGATATTAAAAATAATAAATAAAAATATTTTCCTGCTGCCTTTGCCCTGTAGTATGGCACTGTGATGCTCAGCTGTGTGTTCACACACTGGGGAACAGGGAATTGGTATGGCAATTCCCTCGCTTGCCAGTGGTTCTCTACCCATCTCCAGGAACTTGTGTTTGACATCTAGTTTATTCCTTAGGACATAACTGCCCCTATTTATGTAGGCCAGGGGCTAGTCCTGCTGGACTACAGACTGTGTTTGCCTGTGTGGGACTTCAAATCCTTCTGAACTCATGGCTTTCTATGAAGTATAATATGCACCTATTATTTTATAATGGTAATGCTCACCTGTCTTAAAGATATGATTTGTGATTAATCCTGCATCAATTCCAGATAAAATTGGTGTATTGGGTCTGGCTGAGATCGAGTTTATTCTCCCCGCAGCAGCCCTTGTAGTGCTGTGCTCTGCACCAGTAGCTAGAAGGGTGTTGATAACACACCAGTGTTTTGGCTACTGCTGAGCAGTGCTGGCACAGCATCAAGGCTGGCTCTCCAACATTTCCCTCGCCCTCACTGGCAGGCTGGGACTGGGCAAGATCTTGGGAGGGGGAATAGCCAGGACAGCTGACCCAAACTGACCAAAGGGATATTCCATACCGTATGATGTCAGCTCAGCAGTAAAAGCTAAGTAAAGGGAGATGGGGGGATGGACATGGACACATTCATTATTTTACATTTGTCTTCCGGAGCAGCCACGACAAGTACTGAAGCCCCGCTTCCCAGGAAGTGGCCAGACATCACCTGCCAATGGGAAGTAGAGAATAAAATAATTCGTTTTCCTTTGCTTTTGCGTATGACCTTTGCTTTCGCTTTATTAAACTGTCTTTATCTCGACCCATGAGCCTTTTGTTATATTTTCTCTCCCCTGCCCAGCTGAGGAGGGGGAGTGATGGAGCGGCTTTGGTGGGCACCTGGCATCCAGCCAGGGTCAACCTACCACAGTCCTTTTTGGTGCCCAATGTGGGGCATGACAACAGCAGTTTTGCATTAAGCGTGCTATAGTTATAGTAATTATTAAGCGGCAAGCTCCTGTGCGGGTCACGGAGTTTGTTGGCTACTTTGCTTATCTCTATTTTGCTGAGCTTAGGAACATGTTAATACAAATAATGGCTATGTGCTTTGTCCTAGCATTGATTGTAGTTCTGTTAAACAAATTTTGACTGCATAATGGAAAGAGCGGTTCAGAAATGGGCTCAAAACTTACAAAATAACATGAGGGCTTTTCTTTTGGCTTTTAAATTAAAATATAAATTGTGGTCTTTCATATAAGTAACATGATATAAAAAAAAGATGAGATAGCAGCATCAGCTCAAGCAATACCTTTCTTTGTATTGACAGAGAAAAAGCAGTAGATGGCCAATGAATTCAGGTGTCTTAAACAGAAAAAGAAGAAAAACTTTACTCACTGGACAACAAAAGAAGTAAAATGATGCAAAATTCATTCACCAAAACCAACCTAATGCAGTGAATTTCAAGTATATGAATTAAATTCACCACTACTCAGAAAGCATTGAAGCCTCATAGCTTCAGCACAGACTGGACTAAGACTAAGTTTAGGATCTATACTGAATTAAGACTTGGAAAGTCCTAGTTCCTTGACAATTCAAAGAAACAGTTCATGTCTTTATTTTTAAGGCTCTGTTAGGCCCAATGTCATCAGCTATGCATTTGCAGTTCATTTGGTCTCTTAGGCAGGAGTTAAGCTGGCTGGGCAAAGACAAAGGCTAGATAAATAAATAGATACAAGCAGCTTTCTGGGTTCTTGGGCTTGTTTAGCATTTCACTGTATCTCTCTTTTTAATAAGTCATTGCAACAGCAGAATGGATTGCTCAGTAAAAGCTGACATTTAGAAAGAAAAAGAGCACATCTTTAACAGTCTGTTCCTAGCAAAGGCATAAATACATACCTACATAAGCTCAGCCAACCTTCTGCTTTGCTTTTTTTTTTTTTTTTTAAAAAATATACATGTAAGCGAAAGTAATCAGTTAATTTCAAGATTTCAAAAAACAAAATAAAAATGAATTATATTGCTCGGACAGAGTGTTTCGTCTCCACACTTGTGTCAAAGGTCTCTGTGTTTCATCCAGGCATGATTCATGACTGCTGATTCCCTTTCTGCACTGGGTCTTGCTGACTGCTGTTTTGGGAAAGTGTGGCTTGCAAAGGCAGGACAGAAAACAAGGATTTTAAATCAAGTCACATTGAATACTTAAGAGTTTTCTACAAGCCTGAAAATGTGTCCCTGTGTGTTCTATGTGTACAGCTCCTAGCATCATGCAATCTTGACTCCTGACTGTAGCTCCTGCTTAGGACTGTAATACTACATACATACTACCTACTAGCTCCTACATAACCACTCTAATTTTTAAAACACTGGCTTTGTTGTACATTGATTGTGGTAGATTCCTTACATCCTTCACTGTAAAGCAGTTTTCCAGACCTGAAATCAGTCTCAGAGCTATTGAATGAAGGCTTCTTCCATGGTCCAGAAGGATTAGCCCATTAATGCTGTGAGGTTCTCACTCAGGGTACAGACTGAGAGTTCTCCCTCTTCACCTGTCTGTTAGCCCTGTGCTTTTACTATCAAGCCAATGAAGGGATGGCTTGAATCCTGGCCACAAAGAAGTTGATGAAAGCTTTGGTGCACTGCAAGAAGGATTTCAAATCTTTGGCTTCATTTGGAATGAACTAGGGTTCATTTGGACCCTGCTTTCACTTTCAATTAATAGTAGCCCTGCTGTGCATTTGCTTGTTATGTGATTCAGCTATAGGATGACAATCCTACAATGGATACCATTTTGTAATGAAATCCAGAGCCCTTGATATCTTCAGCACTTGCCTGGACAAGACCCTCAGAAGCCTGATCTAAATGGGTCAACTACAGGCCTCCAGAGGTCCCTTCCCACCCAAATCTTGCTATGATTCTGTCAGAGGTTTTTTCATCACCTATAAGAAAAGGTTATTAAAGGTAGAAAGAGGTCTGTTCCTTACACGGCATGCCAACACTTCGCTTCATCACAGATAAGCAGAGTTTTCACTAATGTAACTCACAGCTCAGGAGTTTTAATCTATTCTCCCAGCTGGCAGTAAGGTCAGGAAAACTGCAGAGGTTTTTCTAAGGAAAAGTGAGGTACGGCTCCAATACTTTTATGCAAGGAAACAGTTCAATGGAAAACCTGCTGAAAAGGTCGAAGCCCTGTTAAGCATGCAGATAAAGAAAAGTATGACATTTACCTAAAATGTGATAATTAATGAGCAAATATATCATCCTGAAATAAATTTGGCAGGGTGGTCACACTAAGTTCACAGTACTATTTGCCCCGAAGTAGCTGACTTACTTTTTCTTTTTTTCACTTTAAATACAAAATCATGTAAAACAAACAGTTTCCCTGAAGGTCTCGTGTCACTACAGGAATTGAAGATATTACAGGCTCTGGATTTCATAAGCAGGGTAGAAATGTGGTTCTGCCTAAACAGGAAGATCTATCATCAGCTGATAGAAATTAATACAGGTCAATTAAAGTCAGTGTAAATATATCAATCCATAAAAATGAAGATTTGGATCTGCAGGTTTCTTCGGCTACTCCCAGTTATCAATCCAGAAAACTGTGGGTTACTTGGCATTGAAAAATAGGGCTGCTCAGTTATTGGTTATGAAACACGGAAGCTTTTAAACAAGAAAAGTCAATAGTGGCAAACAGCTATGAAAGCTGAGGCTGCAGTGCCAGCACAGTCAGATTCTGATAGAAATACCCATGCAGGATATTCCTGAACTATCTCCTCACTCTGCCTGTTCCCAGGACCCACAGCATGTGGCCTCTCCATGCTGTTGGCATAACTACACATTGCAGTGTTGTCAACAGCACTGGGATCTGATGGATCTTTTAAAAAGATCATGCCTTGATCCTGCATGCCAATTTCATACCTCATACTTTGTCTTCCTTTCTTCCCCACCTCATCATGCATTCTCTCTTATTGTCCAAAACAGGACACCTCACTTTTCTTCTTGTGTGTATTTTTCTTTCTCTCCCAGGGAGATGTAATTACCTTCCTTTACTACATACAAGCCACCTAGTGCCAGAGTCAGATCTTGCCTTGCTCATTTTGACTTCTAAGGGGTCTTTAAACCAGGGGAATTTGCATTGCACTCATCAGTCTACCTTGCTTAAGATTCTTATTAGGGGCAGAATTTCCCTTCTGCATCTTGGTAACTCACCAGGTTATCTCATGGACTTCAAAAGGAAACTCATATCACGGTTGTGTGACTCATTTCCCACTCAGTTTGTGAACCTAGTAGCTCAGAAAGCAGATGGTGTGGACTGTACAAGACTGACTGGGGAACTGAAAGGAAGTACAACAAAATCTAAATCTTTTCACCAAAATCTATGTTGATCTACCTGAATCTTCAGACTAAAGTACTATCAGGATATTCACGCCAGTCTTTTATCTGCTTGCAGCTCATGATGACCTAGAAGACAGAAGTACAGCTGCAGGTTCCTTCTGACTTAATTTATTCTATGATTGTATATCATCCATGTTCTAATAATGCTCTTGACGTGAAAGCTCTGGGAGGTACAGAGGCTTTTAGCATCAAAGGTCTGACATGGGAGGTTTCCTCATTGAACTGAATAACGATTCTATGGAAAGGACAGGCTTGTCACACTGTGAATTGAATTATTGTTGAAGGCAGTGATTGTCTGGCCTATCTGGCAGGTAATTAAATTTTTTCTTTCTCAGTATCAGTTTTATACTCCATTTGTGATGTTGGCAGACGGATGTCCTTCCAGCTTCTGTGGCAGAGCTGCAGGCCTGATCATTCCTTACTTGATGGCTCAGCTTCATTAACATCAACTGCATGCAAGAGGCGTGAGTAAATGGTTGCTTATTTCATAGCTGGTCATACATGTGGTGTGGGCTGCCAGGAGTGGTTTGCTGAGAGGAGTAAAAATTATAAGCATTGCTTCCTCCCACCCTTGCTTAAGATCAGGAAGATTTTGTGACATGATCTTTATTCTGATGCTGTAAATATAGGGGACCTACTAGAGCAGGCATCCCAACATCAGTATCAAACCCCACACTTGCCACCTTCTCCTCCTTCCCAGTGTCATTCTTGGACTGCCACCTCCTCAGCATACCTGGACACTGTCTTCCTCACAACCTTCAGGGGTCTACCACATCTCCCCTTTGCCCACTGACTCCAGATCCAGCAGTGGTGCCATGAAGCTCAAGCCAAGGACACTGACATGGCTCCACCTGTGGGAGCTCTGCGATGCTTTGCTGTTCCTTATTCTTCACACTGGTTCAGGCCCCTAGTGAAGCATGAGTGATTTGGGAATGTAGGAAAACTGACTGGGGTCTTTCAAAGCTCTCTTTTGGTCTTTCCCTCTCTGACACTGATGCAACATATCACTTTTAAGGAGGATTTAGATATACTATTTGACATAGAGGTGCTTCAGGCAAAAATCCAAGTGCGCTGAATGTCAATTGAATTTGGGATTTTCATTCAGGAAGAAAGATCCCACCCTCTGGGAAGTACCCTAGAAAAGAGGTCTGGTGGCTCACAATGAGCAAAGACTCTGAAGTCTCTTCTTCCTTCCTCCTCAGCCATTTTCCTGTGAAGAAAAGCTACACGAGCCCTTTTCTGAATGTCACACCCCTGGCAGCTCTGATCTCTGCTTTAGTGAGGAGAGATGCGGTCAAACCCCACCTGCTGAGTCCCCCCTGACGGAACTGTAGCACAACTGCTGACTGGGGAGGATCACTTGGAATAAAGCCTGGGTTTTTATCCTCAGTCCTGAGATGTGCTGAGGTGTGCTGCATGAAGCCTTGAAAGGAACTTTCCCCTCATACATCTGCCACTGCTGGTACTGTCTGGCTGTGGGTAGCACTGCCTGGCAAAGTACCATTATTTCCCGTGTCTTGGTCAAGCATCTAGTTCTAAGTTCAGCTGGGCCACCGTGGAAGATAAAAGGGGGAATCAAGGTGGGAGGCACAAGCAAGGGACTAGAGGCCCAGAGGAGGAGGGTATGGGGAAGGCTCTGTCCTCTGTGTTTACCTCTGGGAAAGACAGAAATAATCACACATTTCACATCACCAGTAGAGGTGCAGCCACACTGTCCCCTATTCTCAGTAAAGGTGGCCAACTGCGCTATGATATTTTAGGTTGGATTTCTGGGATGGAATGAGATCAAAGAACTATGCATGGATGTTGCAAGGAATATGTGTTACTCAGCACACCTGCAGGTCAAGGTGGGGGCTGCCATTCCCTCCCAGGAATGTTCAATATATGCAGGTGGTCTGCTCAGAAGCACTGACTCTGTGTAGGATGTGAAAGGTGAGGTGCCTTTTATTTTGTTCCCTGCTGCTATGTACGTAATGGAAACAACAGGAAATCTGCTTGAGTAAGCACTTCAAGACTGAGCCACTCATTTGTTGCATTACCATAATGCAAGGTCTGGCAAAGTCAGCGCAGTGCACAACTGCATCTTCCTCTTCTCAAGGCTGCCTCAGACTTTACAGAACAGTTATCTGTTCCCCCCTCAACATACTGTGCACCAAGGTGTCCATTTAAAAGGTGATAAATAGTGACACCAAACATCCAAACTTAGCAACAGTATTTATAATTTTAAGGATGCCTGATAACAAATCAGTACCCAGATATCACCACATTCATTGATAACAGAACTTAAATGTGTGTTGTGACACACCCACACCCCCCCATCAGTCTCTGAAAATATTAGCAGGGACAAGCAGGCTCTTTAAAAACGGTTTCCAGGAACTGGATAAATGTAATCAGACCAATCTGCATTTTGCCAATGCCTCTTTCAAAGGAAAGAAGCCTGAAGGAAATAGCCTGAAAAAAAGGACCATAAGGTAAAACAGGAGGATTATAGCTTCTCTCCCTGTTCCCCACTGGCACTCTTTCTTTCATATTTAAATGGCCATTTCTTTATATCTTCATTTGTGTTATAACTCTGAGTCTGACATAATTAGCCCCTAATTAGTGAAGCTGTTACTTTCTCATCATTTTAAAATTTGTTTTTCTCTCCTTAAGCAATCTCCACCAAATACAGTACCTGCAGGGTAAAGATAATTTTGTTCATTCTAAACCAAAAAGTAAATCTTCCTCAATGTAGTCTGGCCCAGATGTTGGAGAACTTCCTTCTTACAAAGATCCCACACACTAAGGTCACAGTCATATGGCTGAGTGGTATGGGACTGTGAAACTGGAACCTTAGTTTTAAAAATGTGAATCTTAATGGCCATGAAAAGATATAGAATCATCACAGAATCATAGAATGCTTTGGGTTGGAAGGGACCTTCAAAGATCATCTAGTTCCAATCCCTCTGCCATGGGCAGCAACACTTCCCACTAGACCAGGTTGCTCAAAGCCCATCTAACTTGGCCTTGAACACTGCCAGGGATGGGGCATCCACAGCTTCTCTGGGTAACCTATTCCAGTGCCTCACCACCCTCACAGTAAAGAACTTCTTCCTTACATCTAATCTAAATCTACCCTATTTCAGTTTAAGGCCATTACCCCTTGCTCTATCACTTGAATTTCATGCGGTTTGCATGGGCCCACCTCTCAAGCCTGTCAAGGTCCCTCTGGATGGCATCCCTTCCCTCCAGAGTGTTGACTACATCACACAGCTTGGTCTCATCAGCACATTTGCCAAAGGTGCGCTCAATTCCACTGTCCATGTTGCCGACAAAGATGTTAAACAGCACCAGTCCCTATACCGACCCCTGAGGAATGCCACTTGGCACTGGTCTCCACTTGGACACGGAGCTGTTGACTGCAACTCTTTGGGTGTGACCATCCAGCCAATTCCTTATCCACCAAGTGGTCCATCCGTCTCCATTGTTACCCTATGCTACTGGCGACGTATCAACATTTGACAAGGATTTATTCTTTTGGCATAGCTTCCTTCTTTAACTTTTTATGCAAAACATGATTCTTTGCATTCTCTGTGGGCCACTGAGAAGAAATGTTGTAAATAATGTTAAGAAAGGAGCCTCCTGGCAATACCTCATTTGTAACAGAGACTGAGAAAACTCTGATACTTAAAATGGGAGGTATTTAATTCACTGCTCTGATGTTGGCTCAAGTTAACTTTTGGTTCTCAGTGTTCAAGTAATACAATAAGCCAATCACTTTCCAAACAGCACATGGTGTGATAATACATAAAATCCTGAAGCTGGAAGTTATGTCTTCATGACACAGCTTAGAAACTATTGGGAGAGTGCAGAAGTGTATTAGTTGGCCTGTTGCTTCATGAATCCTGAGAACATCCGGACCCTACTTCATCTCAGTTTGCAAATGACCCATCACTCTGTTCTATGCTGCTTTCTTTGTTCATACTCATGTATATTTGTATGACACCTCAAACATTTGTCTCATTGGGTGAGGTCATATAGACCTTTGCCTATAGCCTGCAGTTTGGCACACACCAACTTTGGATTGAAGCACAGGCCAAGATTCTCCCACTAGGAGGTTTCTTCTTCCTTGCTATATTTCCTTCCTAGTTACATTTACATCTTCCCAGACAATAAAGTGATGCGCGAGCACAATAACCAATATAGTACTATACCGCCTTCAGCACTAACTGGGCAATAATGAAGAGCTGTAAAATTTTACAGGACAGTATTTCGATGTGCATGAATAAATTGCTATGTATCTGATATACAGCTGTTCCACCTCTGCTGCCTCAGTTCTTTATGCATGATGTCATCCAGCAGATGCAAATCCAGCTTTAGGCCAATTTTTTCTACGAGGTCCATCACTTGCCATCATGTCTTTTCCTTTAAGGATGCCACAGGCATCTTAAATGTTGTATAATGGAAAACAGGTCTGGAGGAGACTGCTAGAGGCCATCCAATGTGGCAGCTGTCTTAAGCATGTTCAAATATACATAAACAATTTCTGATAGATGTTTGCCTTTGTTGTTCTTGAAGATTTCCAGTGATGCAAATACAACAGCCACTTGAGGCAACCCCTCGTAGGGCCACACTCCCTATTCTATCAGAAAGGCCTTCCAAACCATCTGCTACATTGAACTAAACAAAGCAACCTTTTCCATTATGGGTATAATGGCCTTCCTTGGCATTCTCTAATTAAATGGTCAGTTTTTCCTTGTAGGTCATGTTTACTGATCATCTGATCCTTCTGATTTCTCCTCTCTGTATTCTCCCCAAAATGAGGTCTTAGATAGGGTGGGCTCTTAATTTATTGTTATAAATTCTAATAACTGTTATAACCATTTACACAGCTCTGTGGATCCACTGTCATGGTACTTGCAATTGCTCATTTTGAGTACAGCTTAGTGTTATTCTGGCCTTTCCTTCTGCTGCATCTACTCAACATAGAGAAGTTTTGCCAAATCAGCCAGCAAGTTACAGTTTAAGCTAAGAAATAATTTGAAAAAGAAAAAAGGACTAAAAGTGCAAGCACAATTTGTCTTAACAAAGTATTTGCACTTTAGGTTACTTCCGTTAACCAAGAAAATAATATGAAGGTACAGAGTCTCTAAAGGAAAAAAAATTCCAGCTGTCATTACTACAAAAGTTCCTATGAAGGAAAACACTGTGTAATAAAGGTAATTCAGGCAATTATAAACTAGGGAGAATTGCTTCTCCTTATTATTATTCATACTACCCTCATGTCTGAAGGCCATAGGTGTTTTAAATATATGTATGTGTGTGCGCATATGTGTGTGTGTGTGCATATATTTGAATGGTTAAATAGTCAGGAAGAACTATCTCTATTTTCATGATCTTAAAAAAAGTTTTAAAAAACATCTGTTGCTGCCCACAGTGCACACAGATATATCATAACATCAGGGCCATAGAGAAGCTTCATTCTTAGCCCTCCTCCATCATCACAGCCAAAACCTCACTTTACCTCTTTGGTTCTGCTGTCATAGGGTCATCCTTTGACTCATAAAAATCATCTTTATTCCATACCTTAGTACACTTATACTGAACTATTTTCTACTTAACTTAAGAAAGTACAGGAAGAGGTATGACAATTAAAATTAAGTCCTATTTATGCAATAGTAACCCTTCCCCTCTATGCATTCACTTTTCTTCACCTCTGGCAAAGCTTCCTGACTTAAACCACCTCTGAAACTATCTCCTTTTGAAACAAACCCTCTTCTTCACCCTTTATAAAGCATAGGAAAGTAAAAAAATTGTCAAAGGAAAATGGGGGGGAATGGGGGACAACAGCTAGCATGATAACCTCACAGTGGGAAGATTGGTGGATATGTTAAAGAAATGCATAGCTAATGTCTCATAGAGTTTGTGATCTCAGTGAACTGAATCCTCTCGTCCCTGCTTTGATTTTAATCCCAGGGGTACTACTGCCAGTACAATTTAGAGGGAAAGGACCCCATGTTGTGGACCCACTTCTGCCTGAAATACCAGAATCAAAACTGAAAAACATTGCTTAGAACTAATCCAATTGCTAAACCAATCCAATTGAGAAAGGTGCGAGTACTTGTTAGGTCATTTTTATATAGAAAACATGCATTGCAAGCCACCAAAACCAAACAACTGAACAGTTAAGTCATTCATGACCCTCATCTATAGTCTATTAATCTATTACCTCTTTTACTTGCAGTTTTCTTCCTCCTATATACCTCCAGAATAGTCAAGATGCAGCTTTTATTCTAGCTTTGTGTATTGGTTATAACTTTATGTGGTTTTGTGATTAATAGGAGACTTGTTGCTTTCATAAATTACATGATGTGTGGTTCTGTACATGGCCTAAGTTAGTGAATTATAATGACTGATTGCAAATGGATAGGGTTTTTTTTCCAGTTTAGGAATTTTATGTGAGCTCTGTTGTTAGTGATTGTTTTAAATTTAGTCCTTATAGCAATTAAAAACTGAAATCTGCATAAGAGTTCATATAGCCTGGGGTTTTTTTCTTCCTTTCTTTCTCTGAAAGTTCATGCTAATGCAGCCATTTTAAAGATGTAAATCTTAAAAACAAACAAAAAAAATACCCAAAAGATAGAAAAGTTCAGATTCCATTCAGTCTCATTTCCACCTGCTGTTTCTGACCGGTGATAGCTCCACAGTGGTCCAGCCTTGTTTGTAGCAGGGACATGATATAAAATTGTAATTACTTCTCTTCTTCTCTGCTTTGTGCCAAGCTCTTTGGCTGGGAAACAGCACCCAAACAGAAGCACTGGCTTTTGTTCCCTCCAAGGTTAGCAATAGACTGTATACAATGGCCAAGTTACTAGGAGAACCTTAACTTTCTTTTCCTTCTTTTGTGTGCTTGTATTTATAATTATATAACTAGATCACCACAGCATCAATATAAGTCACTGCCATGTGGGACAGACTGTTGTGGGACCTACTTCTTTTACATGCACAGGAACCAGCAATGAGCCTGGTTTATCATGTCCTTTGAGCACCCTCATATTCAAAACCTCTCATGGATGTGACTCGTAATGGCACACTGTCTTCCTTAATACACAGATGCATTAGTGCCCAAAAGGAGCAAGAACTGAGCTGCATCCCTTTTGCTGTTAGCTACAACATAGCACAGTACCACACATCTCTTAGTTTCACTTCTATTTCTTTAGCATGACTGTAATGGATCAAAGGAAAATATTTCAAATAATGGATAAAATAGGATGCTGAAAGGCAAGAGAATGAAAGCTGCACTGAATATCTCATCAGTTAGTGCAGCTACAATGGCACCTGCCTGTGCTACCATCCATGCTGTCCCTGCTTTTCTCCTGATTGGTATGTTGTGCATAAATGCAGTTGTGCAATGGAAACCTCCATGAAAACTTCAGAGAAAGCCTTCAGAGAAACCCTGCATCAGGAAGAATAAGAGTCTTGCAAATGAATCTTCTCAAACCAAGGCCATGTGGCTCCTAATAACTGTGTGAAAGAGGCAGTGTCTTCTGTTTCTGTTGGGAAGAAGTAGCTGAAGGCCAAGCAATTCCCCTTACCTTCCTCCATTTTTCTTTCTCTTTCCCAATAGAAAAGGGGGAAATACAGGTGGAAAACTGAAGTGAATAAAGTGTAGATGTCATTGCTTTTTCCAAAGTTAGCAGGTATGGAATAACTTGAAACACTCTTGCAGCAGAGGAGACCTCAGTGAGAAATTTGAGGAAGTAATGAATGCAGACCTGGGCCCCTGTCAACCCAGCTAGGTGCTAGTATGATTAATTACCCCTTGAATGTAGGGGCCCAAATTTTCCTGTTCTGTTCCTGAGCATTGTTGCATATGTGCCATTCTTCATCTCACAGACCACCGAGTTTCAGATGATGGGTGAACTGGTCAGCGAGTGCACAGTATATACAGCTTTGGGATGCAAGACTTTACAGAAATGCTTACTCAAGTAAGCTGGAAAGCAGCTCAGCAGAAAAGGACCTGGGGGTCCTGGTGAACACCAGACTGAACATGAGACAGCAAAGAAGGCAAATGGCATCCTTGGCTGCATTAGACAAAGTATTGCCAGCAGGTCGAGGGGGATGATCCTTCCCCTCTGTTCAGCTCTGGTGAGGCCATACCTGGAGTACTTTGTCCAGTTCTGGGCTCCTCAGTACAAGAGAAACATGCACATATTGGATAGAGTTCAATGAAGGGCCATAATGATGATTAAGGGACTGGAGCAAATGTTGTCCCAGTTTTCAAGGGGATAAGAAGGAAGACCATGGTAATTATGGGCCTGTCAGTCTCATGTCAGTGCCTGGTAAAATTATGGAGAAGGTTATTCTGGGAATTACTGAAAAGCACTTGAGAGACAACACAGGCATTGGTCATAGCCAGCAAGGCTTCGTGAGGGGAAAGTCCTGGTTAACCAACTTAAGCTCCTCTTATGACAAGATAAGATCCAGTTGACCATGGGAAGCCAGTAGATGTGGTGGTTTTGGATTTTAGCAAAGCTGTTGATGGTGTCTCTCACAGTACCCTTCTGGATAAACTGTCCAGCACACAGCTAGACAAGTCCATAATACGTTGGGTGAGCAACTGGCTGATGGGTCAGGCTCAAAGGGTTATAGTAAATGGGGTTACATCAGGCTGGTGGCCAGTTACCAGTGGGGTTCCCCAGGGCTTGATTTTAGGACCAGTGCTCTTTAATGTTTTTACAAATGATCTAGACGCCAGAATTGAATTTACATTAAGTTTGCTGACAATACTAAACTAGGAGGAGCTGTGGACACCCTTGAAGGTAGAGAGGCCTTACAGAGAGATCTGGATAAACTAGAGAGCTGGGCAATCACCAATCATATACAACTTAACAAGAGCAAGTGTCGGATTCTGCACCTGGGACAGGGTAATCCTGGTTATAGGTAAAAACTGGGGGATGAGAGGCTGGGGAGCAGCCCTGCAGAAAGAGATCTGGGGGTTTGGGTTGATGGTGAGTTGAATATGAGTCAACAGTGTGCCCTGGCAGCAAAAATGGCCAGCCGTGTTCTGGGATGCATCAAGCACAGCATAGCTAGCCAGTCAGGGGATGTGACTGTGCCACTCTACACTGCGCTGGTGTGGCCCCACCTCGAGTACTGTGTGCAGTTTTGGGTGCCTCAATTTAAGAAGGACGTCAAACTATTAGAGTGTGTCCAGAAGAGGGTGACCAAGATGGTGAAAGGCCTCGAGGGCAAGACTTATGAGGAGTGTCTGAGGCCACTTAGTTTGTTCCTTTGGAGAAGAGAAGGCTGAGGGGTGACCTCATCACAGTCTACAAATTCCTCAAGGTGGGTGATGGTGGGGGAGGTGCTGATCTCTCTCTGGTGACCAGTGAAAGGACACAAGAAAATGGAAGGAAGCTGTGTCAGGGGAAGTTCAGATTGGACATTAGGAAAAGGTTCTTCACTGAAAGGGTGGTTGATCACTGGAACAAGCTCCCCAGAGGAGTGGTCATGGCACCAAGCCTGTCAGAGTTCAAGGAGTGTCTGGATGATGCTTTTAGTGGTATGGTTTAGTTTCAGGTAGTCTTGCAAGGAGCAAGCAGTTTGACTTCATGACCTTTATAAGTCTTTTCCACTTGAGATATTCTATGATTCTCTGACCTCTCCTATGAGGAAAGGCTGAGAGAGTGGGGACTGTTTAGCCCAGAGTTGAGAAGGCTCAGGGGCAATCTTGTTAATGTATGTAAATACCTGAAGGGATGGTGTAAAAGGGGACAGAGCCAGGCTCTTTTCAATGGTGCCCAGTGACAGGACCACAAGAAATGGGTGCAAACTGAAACAGAGGAGGTTCCTCCTGAACATCAGGAAACACTTTTTCACTGTGAGGGTAACTAAGCGCTAACAACAGGTTGCCCAGAGTGGTTGTGGAGTCTCCCTCATTGGCAATATTAAAACCCCATCTAGACATGGTACTTGGCAACTGGCTCTAGGTGGTCCTGATTGAGCAGGGGGGTTGGATCAGATGATCTCCAGAGTTCCCTTCCAATCTCAACCGTTCTATGATTCTGTGAAGTACCAGTCCGTAATATGGCACTGTGGTTTGTTAAATGCTATGAGAATCTTTGAAATTGCAAGAACTGCATTTATAAGAATTGAACTAAATTACTAATTAGTGGACACAAAGAACAAATTCCCTGTTAAAGATTACTTGCAAGGTAATCTGATTTCAGCATAAAGACGCATGATATGCAGATCTCTCAAGCCATGAGAAATCACAGGCAGACAAACCAAGTAACCTTTCTGTACAAATGACAAAGGATCAAGACACATGGCAATCAGTGAACTGAAAAGCAAAGACAGAGGGATTTTGAGCTCTGAGTCAGATTTAAGACCCAACAATGTGAAATATGGTCTCAATTTGCACTCAGTAATCAGTTAGAAACATGTGCAAGTTTACCTGACCAAAAACTTAGTTGTGTGGAGAAACTTGCATAGAGTAAGATGGTATTGGAGTCAATCCCCACAAGACCGATTTTTGAGGAATGTCTCTAAACAGATTTAATTTGCAACAGGATACTGTGTTTATTCAGCTTGACATGGTTTTCTGCCTCCAGCCGAGCCTTCTTTGTCATTCTAGAAGACCCATTGTAGCAGGCTCTCACTAACCTTCCATCATCTTGCAACAGGTGACCAGAGAAAGTTCCTATGTCCATATCCAATATGCTTTCCTACAGGAAAGGCCAATCCAACCTTCCTGTTTAGAGAACACTTCACACATGAAAACATGCAAGCACATAATTAATGAAGTTTATTTCTTATTAATATAATACTGGCTGATCTCATTATCTGTACAAATGCTCCATTTTTATTTGAATTTTCTTAATCACTTGGCCTCAGTGATGTTTTCTGCCAAAGAATAAGGCTGATTTCTGCTCTTTATTAGAGTAGTGTAACCTGGCAGAACTGGCTCACCTCCCCAGAATATGTATAGCATGGAGTTTCAAAATGTCATGATCTGGAAGGTTACAGGCTAAACAGGTTTCAACCAACGGGGTGTCTTCAGTGTCTGAGAAAAAAAAAAAGTTAAAGGTTTAGCTGCTTATTACAAAGTCATCCCTGCTTCTTCAATAACTCATTTTGATATTTTGCAATTTGCAAAAATGTGCCTGTGTGATCCCACAGGCTCTTAACTACTTTGTAATGACTGTGTATGAACAGATGGAAAATGTTTTCAATTTCTGAGAGAACTGCTAATGGATGTCACCAGCTATTAGAAAAACTCAGGTGGTTCCATTTTGGGAGAATAGGTATTGTCATAAGCCTCTTCATTTTTAATGAAATGTTTGCTCATTTATACCTTGATGGTAAGTTTAAGACTGCCTGTACTAGTGAAAACAGATTAGAACTTTAGCTGGAAATTATTTGCTGTTAAACAGTCCAGAACTTTAGATCCAAACATTTCACCTGCAAATAACAAAAGCTTGTTGTAGGTCACTTCAGTATGAGGGAAAATTAATCACTGGAAAAAATTTAATTCCAGCAAGATTAGACTTCTTTTTCCCTCTTTCTAACAGATACAGTAACAAAACCAAAACCAAACAAGTCTGGCTTCTTATCTGAAAATCTAGAATTATTTTTACTTTCACAGCAGAAAGGAATTGTTGTCCTACCTAAAGTTTAATAAACTTGTTCCGTCCATCTATTTAGATTTTATCCATCAACCCAGATGAGATTTCATACTGTTTCTGAGCTCCCTCTAGCCTCAGACACTAGGATTTTCCCACAAGAAGGAGCTGAGCTATGAAAAGATAAAATGAAACTCATTAACTAAATTTTCCTTGGTGTTCCTTGCTGGAGGGCAGATTTAGTACAGTGAATAGGGCTAAGAAACAGCTAAAGAGACCATAATGTTTTTCTGGCTGTGAACTGAAGACTGGAGGGAATGTAGACACAGAGTAAGACAGTTGTATTGGGATAGAATGGTACTAGTGGGATGCCCTTCCTTCTCTGTTTACTACGAAAGACAGAGTTCAATAATATAGATTGCTTCTCTCTGTTCTGGTGTTGGCTCACATTGCTAAACCGTATTGAGACACTGCTTTGATCACACTGCTGTGAACTGCATGAGACTGGATTAACAGACAAAGGTACCTTATTCCACTGTATACAGGCTGATATTGTGGAGATTAAAAAGTGTCAAAGACCCACTGGACAAAATCTTCCACTAGTTCTTCAGGAACATGATGTATAAGGAAGTCAAAGGAGAAATAGATATGACAGTAAAAGTGAGGACCCCTTCTCATAGTAATGTAACCCAACGATGAGATAGGACATCTGGAATGAGATAGGATGGGAAAGGTACCCTGGTATGTTAGGAACAGCACCATCAGACCTCCTTCTGCACTCAAACCCAAGCTAGAGAAGCTTTCATCCAAATCTTACCTTTTCTTTTAGGTCTTGATGTTTCCAATTCAGTCTTCAATTTGCCCAGGAAAGTGTTCAAAAGAGAAGCTATGACAAGTAGGACAATGTGAAAGAAATATTTTCTCCACCTTTGCGATGGGAAGAACAGCAGGGTTCATAGAATCATCATAGAATGATAGAATGGTTTTGGTTGGAAGGGACCTTCAAAGATCATCTACTTCCAATCCCTCTGCCATGGGCAGCGACACCTTCCACTAGACCAGGTTGCCCAAAGCCCCATCTAACTTGGCCTTGAACACTTCCAGGGATGGGGCATCCACAACTTCTCTAGACAACATGTTCCAGTACCCCAGCACCCTCACAGTAAAGAACTTCTTCCTTACATCTAATCTAAATCTACCCTATTTCAGTTTAAGGCCACTACCCCTTGTCCTGTCACTACATGCCCTTGTACAAAGCCCTTCTTCAGCTTTCTTGTAGGCTGCCTACCTAAAGGTACTGGAAGGCTGCTATAAGGTCTTCCCAGAGCCTTCTCTTATCCAGGCTGAACAACCCCAGCTCTCTCAACCTGTCTTCATAGGAGAGGTGCTCCAGCCCTCTGATCATCTTTGTTGCCCTCCTCTGGACTTGCTCCAACAGGTTCATGTCCTTCTTATGTAGGGGGCCACAACGCTGAACACAGCACTCCAGGTGGGGTCTCACGTGAGCAGAGCAGAGGGGCAGAATCACCACCCTTCAACTGCTGGTCACGCTTTTTTTGATGCAGCCCAGGATATGGTTGGCTTTCTGGGGTACAAACGCACCTTGCCAGGTCATGTTGAGCTTCTCGTCTGCCAACACCCCTAAGTCTTTCTCCTCATGGCTGCTCTCAATCCATTCTCCACACTGCCTGTGTTTGTGCTTGGAATTGACCCGACCCATGTGCAGGACCTTGCACTTGGCCTTCTTGAACTTCATGAGGTTCACACGGGCCTACCTCTCATGCCTGTCAAGGTCCCTCTGGATGGCATCCCTTCCCTCCAGCGTGTCGACCGCACCACACAGCTTGATGTCATCAGTAAACTTGCCGAGGGTGCACTCAGTTCCACTGTCCATGTTGCTGACAAAGATGTTAAACAGCGTCGGCCCCAATACGGACCCCTGAGGAACGCCACTTGTCACTGGTCTCCGCTTGGACACGGAGCTGTTGACTGCAACTCTTTGAGTGTGACCATCCAGCCAATTCCTTATCCACTGAGTGGCCCATCCATCAAAACCATGTGTCTCCAATTTAGAGACAAGGTTGTCGTGTGGGACAGTATCAAATGCTTTGCGCAAGTCCAGGTAGACGATGTCAGTTGCTCTTCTCTTATCCTCCAACACCGTAACCCTGTTGTAGAAGGCTACCAAATTTCTCAGGCACAATTTGCCCTTAGTGAGGCCCTGTTGGCTGTCACCAGTCACCTCCTTATTTTCCCTGTGCCTTAGCATATTTTCCTGGAGGATCTGCTCCATGATCTTGCTGGGCACAGAGGTGAGACTGACTGGCCTGTAGTTCCCCAGGTCTTCCTTTTTTCCCTTTTTAAAAATGGGGGTTATATTTCCCCTTTTCCAGTCACTGGGAACTTCACTGGACTGGCACAACTCCTCAAATATGATGGACAGTGGCTTAGCCACTTCATCCGCCAGTTCCCTCAGGACCTGCAGATGCATCTCATCACGTCCTATGGACTTGTGGACCTTCAGGTCCCTTAGATGGTCTCGAACTTGATCTTCTCCTGCGGGGTGTGTGTGTGTGTTTCTTCATTCTTGTAGCCCCTGCCTTCGCATTCTGTGACTTGGGCGGTGTGGACGAAGCACTTGCCGGTGAAGACTGAGGCAAAAAAGACACTGAGTACCTCAGCTTTCTCCACATCCTGGGCAACCAGGTCTCCTGTTTCCTTCTGGAGAGGGCCCACATTTTCCCTAGTCTTTCTTTTATGTCCGACGTACCTATAGAAGCTTTTCTTGTTGCCCTTGATGTCCCTGGCCAGATTTAATTCTATCAGGGCTTTAGCCTTCCTAACCTGATCCCTGGCTGCTCGGACAATTTCTCTGTATTCCATCCAGGCTGCCTGTCCTTGCCTCCGTCCTCTGTAGGCTTCCTTCTGGTGTTTGAGTTTGTCCAGGAGCTCCTTGTTCATCCATGCAGGCCTCCTGGTGTTTTTGCCAGACTTCCTCTTTGTTGGGATGCATCGCTCCTGGGCTTGGAGGAGGTGACCCTTGAATATTAGCCAGCTTTCCTGGGCCCCTCTTCCCTCCAGGGCTTTATCCCATGGTACTCTCCCAAGCAGATCCCTGAAGAGGCCAAAGTCTGTTCTCCTGAAGTCCAGGGTAGTGAGCTTGCTGTGCACTCTCCTTGCTGCCCTACACATCTTGAACTCCACCATTTCATGGTTGCTGCAGCCAAGTCTGTCCTTGAGCTTCACGTTCCCCACCAGCCCTCCTTTTTAATGAGAACAAGGTCCAGCATAGCACCTGTCCTCGTTGGCTCCTCTATCACTTGGAGAAGGAAGTGATACCTGAATTGCTTATGCCCTGCTGTGTTTTCCCTCTAACAGATATCAGGGTGATTGAAGTCCTCCATGAGGACAAGGGCTTGTGACTGTGAGGCTGCTCCTATCTGTCTATAGAGGGCCTCATCTGCTTTGTCCTCCTGGTGGGGTGGCCTGTAGCAGACCCCCATTATGTCACCTGTCCCTGCCCTCCCTTCAATCCTGACCCATAAGCTCTCAGTCATCTCCTCATCCATCCCCAGGCAGAGCTCTATGCACTCCAGGTGGTCATTGACATAGAGAAATGACAAAAGTAATTTCAAAAAGAAATTACTTTTTACAGCTGCCCATGGAAGTGCTGACTTTCTTTGCAGGCTTTCCCTGAGTGGCAGAGGAGGATGCAAGAGTTTACTCAGTGTCTGGAATAATGGGGAAGGTGGGTGAAGGATCTTGAAGGGAAGTGTTAAACTCTGCAGAGGGTGGAAGAAAGCCTGAACACAGCAGAGTCAGGGTGAAATATCCTCCTCATAAGGTTCTGTACCGGACACATCTCCTGTGAACAACTTGAACATTTATACATTTATTTTGCTGTCATATTCAACAACTGCAGGCATAGAGAACAGTCTCTATTATGTTAAGTACTGTACAAATGATATTTCCTGCCACAAAAAAAAATTACACTTAGAACCATAAACCCCAACAGGTTAACCAGACACTCTCCACAGACTGGCTAGGTGAAGCATGGAGTACACCTAGCAATTCTCTGTATCTAAGTAAAAAATTTTCCAATAAAATACACATTTCAGTTTCTGCATTGATAACTGCAAAGCAAATTGATATTTTAACTTCAATCTGAGTGAAAAATTTGATACATGTGTGCCAATGCTGGTATGTTAACTTCCTTTGGTAAAATAGAAATGTTTTAATGACCTCACTTTGTCCAGCCCTACCAACATTCCAGCATCTTCGTAGTTAATTACTTTCAGAACGAGAAATGATATTGTGAACCATCAGGCATTGCGTGACACTGCAGCTCTCAATTCTGCTGTGTATATTCCTCTGTAGTCAGTCTGAGTTTGGGTTAGGTTTACTTTACTTCAACTAATCTCACAACAGAAGAAATAGAAAGCTCAGGAACAGCTGGGATGTGGCAAGTCCCTTATCCGGACTCACAGAAGCTGCAGATAAGCTAAAGAAAAATTATTCCAAAGGCACAGAATAGCAGTTACTTTGCTTTTCAACAGCTCTGCACTAAAGGTAACAGATGCCTTTCTTTGAAACCAGTCTGTTGGAATTTCACAGGGGGGCAAAAAAGTGGAAAAAACCCAAAACACCAAAAGCCCAGCTGTCAGGCTCAAATAGCCCTGAAGTGGAGCTACAAGCAAGGGAAACAGAGAAACATGCTGTAAAACAAGAACTGAGAATACTATTTCAGTATGTACTCATAAATAACTGTTTTGCAAAAGTGCTGTTTTCCCAACAGCCACCTGGTCCAACAAAACTGTGGCTTTGTCCATCCATAGGTTTGATACTATCTACTGAAAAATGTACCTTTCAAAGGCAGGTTGTTTTACCTGCCTAACACCACAGCTCAAGTTCACTTTCAGGCCAGCTGTGTACAAAAACCCACAGAAATGATGGCCCAGGACTCAGGGAAGCTGGTGATTTCACATGGCTTTTCATTCCAGCATGTGCAACAAAACAAATGCAGTCATTCCAGCCACCCTGAACCCCTGGACTACACCAGGCATACACTATGGCAAGACTTACTGAGCACGAGCACTGCTTTCCACCTGGCAGGATTAACCATGATAAATGAGCATTTTAAAACACTAAATCTTGACATAAAGGATGGCCTGGCATGCTTAGTTGCTAATTGTGTTTCATTAAAATGGAGCTAGTAATAAGTATTTATCTCCTATGCAGCTGGGATAAAACAAGGCAGAGCACCAACACAATTACAGGCAAAAGGAAAGAATGCTTAAAATAGAGCTTCTGCAGAAAAGATCCTCTTCAATAAAGTTCTGCAGCTTTAAAGGCTTCTGCTCTTATACAACATAACAGGTTTTCAGCCAATATGGAAAAATGCTAAAAAACCATCTCCCAGCCAGAGATAAATACTGTGTATGGAGTACAGAGGAATTGCATGAAAAGTTCTGTTGCAAGCCTTCTGAGATGACAAAGACCAAGCTTGATTACTGTAGATGACTCAAGTCCCAGTTTCAAAAGGCCCTAAGAAACTAAACCCCTCATTTCTTTGACAGTTTATAGGCTCCTTTTTCACTGGTTTTGTCCTGGAGATTTGGATTATTTTGGGTACACAAAAGCAGGACTCAGCATGCTCAAACAGCAGCAGCCAAAAAAAAATTTTAGGTAATTCTGGCAGCACTGTGAAGGAAGAATTGTACAGTCTTACTGTGTTGGATGAGAAGTTCATACAGACAGACAACAGCTGTATTCAACTCATGCCCATCATATCAGCCTATGACTTTTTGAAAACTATCTGCCTCTGCTGGCCTCAGTGGCTACTTTCCTCTTATTTCTCTTTGCTCTTTTAAACCCCACCCCCTTATCTTCCTTCTGTGACATTCTTGAAGTCCCCTTAAATTCCTGATGTCCTTAAATTCAAGCTTTCTTTTCAGAGACTTATGCCCATGAGCCTCTGTCTGTCTTTTCATAGATTTCAATGTGTATACAACATACAGTAGCCAGAGGTGACTATAAAATTGACCTGATTATCAGCAGCTGTTTGGGCCCCAGTGAAGTTGATGGGAGCTCAAATCCTAACCTTGAGCACTCAACTTTTGAATCATTTGTCCTGTGAAATCTTCTTGTCAATGCCAATGTTGTCTGCTATTTAGACCTTCCTACAAATCTCATTTTATATAGAGGTGCCATTAGAGGCCTTTTATACCATATGATTGTGTGGTGATCTCAACCTTTGCCTTGGAAGAAATATTCCTTTTTGATTCCGCATGGCTGTAGAGAAAACTGTATAAAATGAAGAAAGGAATGTTAATTAAAAGACACAAATTATGTTATCTGGATTTTATTTCACTCTCACAGTTTGGGAAGAGAAACAACAAAACCAGTGTCCCCTCTGCACCCGGAAGGCACAATTAGCATACCATATCCCCAAAACGAGGACAAATGAGGAAGCTTGAAGGTGAGATATTTCTTAATTCACACAGGAGTTGGCTTACCAATAGCACAATAATTTTTCAGAGAAATTGCAGTTCCAGTTATTGTTTTTCCAAGCCTGAAAGTCAAAGAAGGCTTCTTAAAATAAAGATAACTTTCATACATTTTATTTTGAATTTTTTTCTGTGTTTCATGTAAGCTTTCAGGTTGAACTGCAATGCTTCATTTTGGTGACAAGTATCTGAAAAAAACTCTGATTGGGAAACATGTATGAATCAGCAACCATGACAACTCTAGCAAAGCTGGAAGAATTGGAGTTTGAGCCAGTAAACTCTTAACTGCCTTTATTACAGTTGGCTAAGAATCAGTAATGGTTCTTAAAATATATAATTCAAATGGATTTCAAATTTTTTGGCAAAGTAGAAACTCTGAGGGAATGATTCATGTTAAAAGAGTCCTTTTTGTTATGTAGGTATCAATTTATGTTTGTATCAAACCAAGTACAAAAATTTGTTCATTGTTTTTGAAGTTTTTCATAATGTGCTCTCATTTACACAGTGCAATGAACGTATATTGGGTTTACATGGCAAGGTTTTGGTAGTGGGGGAGGTGCAGGTGTGGCTTCAGTGAGGAGACACCAGAACCTGCCCCTATGTCTGACACAGCCAGTTCCAGCCTGCTCCAGGAGGAACCCAGTGCTGGCCAAAGCTGAACCCATCAGCAATGTTGGTAGAGCCTCTGTGATAAAGAAGGGGTAAAAACTGCTGTACAACAACAGCTGGGAGGGAAGAGTGAGAATATGTGAGAGAAACAACCCTGCAGACCCCCAGGTCAGTGAAGAAGGAGGGGGAGGAGATGCTCCAGGCACCAGAGCAGAGATTCCCCTGCAGCCCGTGGGGAAGACCATGGTGAGGCAGGCTGTCCCCCTGCAGCCCACGGAGGTCCACAGTGGAGGAGATATCCACCCTGAAACCCATGTAGAACCCCGTGCTGCAGCAGGTGGATGTGCTCTGAAGGAAGCTGCAGCCTGTGGAGAGCCCACACTGGAGCAGGATCCTGGCTGGCCCCGTGGCCCTGTGGACAGGAGCCCATGCTGCAGCAGGTTTTCTGGCAGGACCTGTGACCCTATGGGGGACCCACGCTGGAGCAGTGTGCTCCTGAAGGACTAAACCCCATGGAAAAGACCCACCCTGGAGCAGTTCTTGAACTGCAGCCCATGGGAAGGCCGTCAGGTACCCACCAAGTTGCTCTATCTCTCCCATCAGGAGCAGGACAGTGGGGAGAAAATGAAAAACTTGTGGGTCAAGATAAAAGCAGTTTATTAAAGAAAAGAAAAGGCCACACATGGAAGCAAAGGAAAACAAGAAGATTTTGTTCTCCACTTCCCATCAGCAGTCAATGTCCCGCCACTGCCTGGGAAGTAGGGCCTTATTAGTGGTTGCTCCAGAGGCCGAATGCCTTAATAACGAATGCTGCCCCCCTTCCTCCTTTCTCTTAGCTTTTATTGCTGAGTCATATGGTATGCCATATCCCTTTGATCAGTTTAGGTCAGCTGTCTTAGCTATGCCCCCTCCCAACCTCTTGCCCACCCTCAGCCTACTGGGCTTTGGTGGGGAGGGGGGGTGGAGAAACAGCCTTGATGCTGCAAGCACTGCTCAGCGGTAGCCAAAACACTGATGTGTTACCAACACTCTTCTAGCTGCAAATACAAAGCACAGCACTATGAGGGCACTATGAAGAAAGTTAATGCCATCCCAACCAGACCCAATATATTTGATAATATGTGATACTATGTAAATTTGAAAATATGTATTTCATAAAACATAAAAATTGAAATCTGACAGTAAATGAATTAGAGAACTTAGAAAGAAGTGAAAAGCATTGAAGAAAGTTTTTTAAAAAAACACCCTGATTTGGGTTCATTACTTTTTTTACAAATTCACAAGCATTTTTAGTTTCAACACAATTGTATCTTATAGAGGGGGAAAAAAAATCACCGTTTCTTTCCTTGGACTAGCTTTTCTATTTTTGCCAACATAAATTTTACCCTTGGAATTTAGTCTGACCTTGTATCTAACTTCCATTCCGATTTTTTTCAGACTAAGCAAAGTTGTTTTTTATTTCTTTCCCCAATACTTTTAAACAATAAGAAAGACATAACACAAATTTTGGCTGAGTACCTTGTCTCTGCATTAGCTGAACAAGTTCATACAGCCTCTTGTTTGATCTGCTTGTCAATTTTCCCCTGAAAGAATAAACCAAGGAAGTGTCAGACTCTCTAGGTGCCTGATGGATTTGTTTGTGTAACAAAGAAAGAAGCTTGCAAAGCATGAGTTTTGCCACTTCCAGACATTACCAAAGCATATTGTACAGCAAGGCTTTACCAAGAAGGTCTATATTAATCCCCTGAACTTTACAGATATCTGGCAGCACAGTTGGAGTAGGAATGGTAGAAATCTAGGACAAATAGGCACTAAGCATGTGCTGTTTGACTTCATGGGGTGTGTGGTGAAATTCAATACAATTGGGATGTGTTGGATTATTTCTGCACTGCCCATCTCAGCAACGAAATGCAACAGATGCTGAGCATCCTTGAGATATCAAATCCATGTTTTGACAATCCAGACTTCAAGAACAGTGTCTAGGTTGTGTCCAATCTGGCCAGATCATGTTGACCAGCTCCCAGGAGAAAAAAACAGGACAACTTCCACAGAGAAACCTACAGAAGCAGGGGCACAATTGTGCTCTTTGGGCCTGGGTCTAGAAAGATCTGCTAAATCTATTCATGTTGTAATCTATCAAGGTTTCATTAACAGAGAGATGGAAGTCCTAAGCAGGTACTTTTCCTTCAAAGTATGTAGCCATGCCTTAGTCCCCACCAGTTCAGGGCTGTATTTTCCTACTGGGCTAAAGCATTAGCGACATTTTGGACAGAAAGGAGAAATGCATGAAGTGAAGGTACAAGAGAATGCGTAAGTGAAAGTCCTCTGTACTATGAGACAGCATCACAAGCTACTTGGGCATCCAGCTACAAAGCTGAAAAAAGCTCTGTGTAGCCCAGCAGTCTCCAATTTTAACATAAAAATGAAAAGAAAAAAAAAAAAAAGATGGGGTATTCTCTTTATCTCAACCCAGTGCTTGCTAGCTGCCATGAGATAATAGTACAGAAGAGACAGAGAGTTTTTCCTCATCATTTCTTGACTTTTCCTTACAATCATATATACTTTGTGGGATACCTGAAAAGATATCTGCAGAGATATTTCAATTACATTTATTCACAGTGCTGAAACACTTTGGATCCCTGGTCACGTATAGGTTGCCTAGCGGACACCAGTTAGACGACACATCAGAAAAGGTTACGTCTTCCAATTGGTTTACAGTAGAAGGCAGAAAAAAGGCAAATACAGATTGATGGGTGAGTACAAGGAAACAATGAGACAATAGTAGTGTAAGTGGGAGCTCAGCATACCAGCTGTTTGAGTGTTTCAGATTTTTTTGTTGTTGTTCAGATTGTTTCAGGTGATTTCAGGTTTTTTTTATAGGTGTCAAAATAAAGGAAAGCTTTGGGAAGGCAATGAAGATGACATTTTCCTATTATCTACAGCCAATGTCTCCCAAGTATTAAGGAATCACAATGGGACAAAGTAGCAAAGGAATTGATTGAAAATTGTCTGAAAAGCTTTAAAGGGTGGCTGGCATTGCTGCACATTTTTTTGACTAAAGGAATCTCAGATATTCTGTGTTTTTCAGCTGTAGGACATGAACTAGCTTCAGTCCAAGTTACCACACATCCTGTCTCTGAAAAGTACAAACCATAAATACATGAAAGAATAATACTTCAACCTCATAGATCCGATGTAGAAGAAAAGGGAATATGTACAAATGGTCTCAGATTCTGCAAATACCAAGAAACACAAAACAAAATGGCAAGTTACAGCTCATTTTGTCCATTTCAACTTCAGCCATGGCACCCCACCTAAATGTAATGATTTATAGGATGATGTTACTTCCTCTTTGATGAGGTGCCAGGAAGCACAAGTGTCTTCCATACTAGCTTACTGGCTGCTCCAGGAGCCCTAAAACTCTCACCTTTTAATTTTTGGTATCCTCTGGCTTAGCAAAACATAATCAGAAGAATAGTCTCTAGTCAGGGAAAACCCTCCTGCTTCCTAAGTTTTGTGAGTACAGTACAGTTATTTCAAAGAGATTTTTTTCCCCAGTAACGAATTTTTTTTGGATTCTCAAGTCAATGACTAGCCCTTAATAATCTTATGCAGCAAACACCACTCTAATTTTTTTTCATTGCTGCCAGAGTTCCCCAAAACCCAATTCTTTAGTGTTTTGAACATCTCCTTCATAGGGTAAGTTTGCCATTCCTAGCAAAGAATTCCTGTTTGTCTGAAGCTGGGAGGCAGACCAAAAAAATTCTTCAGGCATCCATTTTCAGAGAAGAATCAAATTAATTGATTCAATCCACCTTCTAGATTTTATAATATTTTGATTCTCCTGCTAGGCAAGGATAAGAACTGCAAAATCAAGCAGTCTGATTCACAGAGATGAACAAGTATTTTAAAACCCCGAATAACCTAATTTGATTTTCTGCATTAGAACACAGTGAATACAATTGTCTTTGTGAAGCTCTAAAACCCTACTTCTGAAATGAATAACTTGCAGACATTGGTCTGCAGGTAAGTGGTTAAGCTGAAGTAGGCTTGAGATTTTCTGCTTATTTCTTTTTTGTTCTATTGAACCCTGCCCATAGCCCTGACACAGGTTGAATGCAAGAGCTTTGTGGAGGGTACTGCAAATTCTTTACAATCAGCTCATCAAGCACAGACCCTTTCCTCCTCATGAGCTTTTGAATGCCTTTATGCTTAAAGCAAAAATAAGAAAATCCGTGGCAGGAAGGACAAGGGCAGTAGGGCTGGGATAAACACTGTAAACAAGTGACAAGGCAAATTTCAAGTTTTACTTTCTGTGCAGAACTCCTTGTTTAGCTGTAAAGGTGACATTATTTGCTTAGCTTTTCAAAGCCATTCAATAAAGTAAACACAATTAAATTGTATCCAGAACAGGGTCGTAAGCAAGTGGGACAAGAAATAAGAAATTCGAATGGGAGCCAGAGAGTTGACAATGGACCTTTCACCTGAGTACTTCTGAGCCCACCATTATGGACTTCTGCACTCAGAAAAT
Source organism: Astur gentilis (assembly GCF_929443795.1). NCBI lineage: Eukaryota > Metazoa > Chordata > Aves > Accipitriformes > Accipitridae > Astur > Astur gentilis. Next base: position 27,305,059 of record NC_064891.1, read on the forward strand.
CTTGTGTTGCCTAGAGATCATGTTTTTCTTGCTATATGATGTGCCTTCCTCTGACAGGAGAAACGAGTAACCAGCAACATTAATGGACAAATTGTCTCTGCACTGCAATTCCTATAGGCTGTCACAACAAAATTTCCATGAGATAGTGTGAGAGACTGAAAGAGTTAATGTGGCAAACATTGTGGTGGGGCAAGTTCTGCTTAATCATGAACTCTGCATAACAACGAACTCTGCCTAGCAAGGAACCACAGGTGAAAAGCAGCCCATCAGCACCAGGACAGGGAGGGCCCTGCTGGAGGGTGCACAGCTCCCTGTTCTGGTGTGCTGAGCAGGACAGCTCACCATGCATGGCCAAAGATCATGCCTGCAGGGAAGGGGAAGTTACTCCCCAAAAGACCCCCAAGCCCACCGACCCATTTCCCAAAGGCTCACAAACGGCTCATGACACCTAATTAGCCTAATGACTTTGAGTGCCACCCAAAGGAGGGGGCAGGGATGATAAAAAGGCACAAACTGAAGCCCCAGGTGCACACGCCAACCAGAACTGGACCCCTCGGCTGACTGGACCAACGCTGGACCAGGACTGGTGAAATCTTTCTCTTTTCTCTCTCTTTCTCTCCTTTTTTTTCCATAATCCCTCCACCTCATCCCTTTAGACATAAACCGTTGACCAAGTCTGGGACTAGGAGTGGATCCAGCTGCCCATAGGCTCCTCTCTGAGAAGGAGTCTGGAAAGCAAGGGGGTCCCCTCTGAACCTCGTGACTCAACAGGAGGGCTCTCCTTACTGTCTTCCCTGAACTGATCCCCAAATTAGCAAGGCCTGTAGTATATGTTTGGTGATATGTGGTTAGTACGTTACACAATTTACTGACATAGTTTCATGCCAGTTCTTGTGGTGAGCAAATAAAAGTTGAGTTTTGTGAGTCAAAGGATCCCTGGTGTCATTTCACCTTAGTCTGGACCTAGGAATCAGCAAACCTGAGTCATCATCCTGAGAAATTAGGACGTGACAGGTAGGTTGTCACTATCTCTCCTGCCTGATGTCATTCACCATAGCTATACTGATGTTGTCAGGAATGATGCCTCTAATACAAATTTTCACAGTATTGTAGAGGACAGGTAAACCTGACCCTCGCAGGCCAGAGCACCAGTTTTCCAATTAAAATGTATTTGTTATGCTGGGTGAGATATTTTGCTACTGCTCTTAATTCTTCTTGTAACCTCTCTCTTCTTGTGTCTCTTGCTGAGCTCTCTCTGGGGTTTATACACACTGTGTCCTGATCCTCCTGGACAGTGATGCTGTCCTGTCTCAGTGTTGCTTCAGACTAGGAGGAAAGAACTCAATTTTTCTGTAACTATTTCAGGAGGGACCTCTGTTGCATGAGGTCCTACAGCCATGATAAGGCTCATCAGACAACTTTCTCCAGGAGCCAAGCAGTGGGAATGCCCTGTGTGAAAGCAATAAGATAGGAACTTGGGCCTTAGGAAATGAACACTGACTGCCATGTAGCACAGAGAAAAGAATGAGCATTATTTATACCTGGAAAGTCTTATGAGCTGAATAACATGACAGCTGTCAGCTCTTCACTACATAAACACTCCAGGCAGGGTGAGAAGGATGGCTGGTGTGTTTTACTGCTTGCAGCTTCTCTTCTTACACACAGAGGAAGTCAGCTGCGTATTGAGGGTTTACTCCCTCCCCACAATGTGTGCATTTGGGGTAGTTTTGTGTGGAGCAAGCTGCAAGAGGAAGAGGTAGCTCTGAGGAAGAGCAAAAGTAGCCCAAGGATTGTGGGAAGCTCCATAGAGAAGCTCTGCAGGGAGGTGAAAAGGGCAAATTGCATTTTTTCTTGCTGTAATACACGTTCTTCATATAATATATGAACAGTTTCAGGATTGTTTCAGCTGTTTCTGGCACCATTTCCAAACCCAGCTTTGCTTTTTCTGAGGAAAAGTGGGATAAGTGTCCACTTTCCCTGACTTTCGTTTTATCTGTCCTCCCTTCCCAAGTCTCTCAAATTTTCCTCACCTATATTAATTACCTCTCTTCTCATTTCATTTCACTGCTGCTTTCTCTGTTTAGTACTCCTGTTGCTGAGCACCACTAATGAGCCCCATGGTGTCATATGGAATCTGAATTTACAAGTATAAACATCACTTAAAGGGAGCCTTCACTTCAGAATTAGACTCTTTATGTCAAGATACTCATTCCAGCATTAGGCCCATTTGCTTAATTTCAGTTTCTCGGGCAAAATTATTGGTCTTATTTCGAAGAACATTGTGGTGGGTTGCCTGCGGCTGGATGCCAGGTGCCCACCAAAGCCACTCTAGAACTCCTCTCCTCAGCTGAACAGGGTAGAGAAAATACAACAAAAAGCTTATGGGATGAGGTAAGGACAGGGAGAGATCATTCACCAGTTACCATCAGAGGCAAAACAGACTCAACTTGGGGAAATTAGTTTCACTTACTACTAATCAAATCAGAGTAGAATAATGAGAAGTAAACCCAAATGTTAAAACAGCTTCCCCTCACCCCTCCCTTCCTCCCAGGCTCAACTTTATTCCTGATTTTCTCTGCCTCCTCCCTGCAAGTGGTCCAGGGGGAAGGGGAATTGGGGTTCTGGTCAGTTCATCACACATTGCTGCTGCTCCTTCCTCCTCAGGGGGAGGACTACTCACACTTTTTCCCCCAGCATGGGGTCCCTCCCAAAGGAGATACTCCTCCATGAACTGCTCCAGCATGGGTCCCTTCCGCAGCGTGCAGTCCTTCAGGAACAGACTGCTCCAGCATGGGTCCCCCATGGGGTCACAAGTCCTGCCAGAAAACCTGCTCCGGTGTGGGCACCTCCCTCTATGGGCCCACAGCTCCTGTCAGGAGCCTGCTCCAGTGCAGACTTCCCACGGGGTCACAGCCTCCTTTGGGCATCCACCTGCTCCAGCATGGGGTCCTCCATGGGCTGCAGGTGGAGATCTGCTCCACCATTAACCTCCATGGACTGCAGGAGGACAACGTACTTATTCATGGTCTTCACCGGGGGCTGCAGGGGAATCTCTGCTCCGGCGCCTGGAGCATCTCCTCCCCCTCCTTCTTCACTGACCTGGGGGTCTGCAGGGCTGTTTCTCTTACATGTTCTCACTCCTCTCTCTGGCTGCATTTTCTCTTGTGGAATTCCTGCCCCCCCCCCCCCGCCCCGCCCCAATATATTATCACAGAGGTGCTACTACTATTGCTGATGGTAGCAATGTGGTGGGTCACCACCTTGGCCAGTGGTGGGTCCATGTTGGAACCAGCTGGCATTGGCTCTATCAGACATAGAGGAAGCTTCTAGCAACTTCTCACAGAAGCCACCCCCGTAGTGCTCCTGCTGCCAAAACCTTGCCACACAAACCGAATACAAATATATTCTGGATACATGTACAATATTTAGGTACTTCTTTAATACTTGATTTGTCTCACTAAAACCAGCAGCATTGTTCTTAAACAGAGGAACTAGTGTGGATAGAGGAGCTTAATGGCAAAATGGAATGAACACAGAAGATTAAAGTACACATAGAAACTGGATTTTTATTTAAAAGAGATCTTTTGCCTAAGTATATTTTTATTTGAAATTAACTATTTTTATAATGATCTCCCATTAAAGCAAGAGCAAAAATTTTGTGAATACCCAAGAACAATCTAGCAAGTTGTATTTCACTGAAATATTTTTTAAAGCAATAATATATATATTTGCTGACAAAAGTTTTAAGGTCAAACACCAAACCATTAAAGGCTTCTTGTTAAGCACAGGAACCAAAGTTTGCTTAAGTGACACATCAGCTTTGTATAGTAGTTTCACTGAGAAGTTTATTCAGGTAGGCTGGACTAATGATTAATTCATTCTGTGATAAAAAAACTGTGTGGGATTTTATAACTATAAGGCAGCTTGTTTTCCTCTCTAATTTTAGAAGAAACATGGTATTTGAGAGCATGATGTCTATCAGCTCCTGGGTCTCAAAGGCCACAGTGACTAGAAAACAATCACTTAATTTAAATAACTACAGAAATACCCCAGTGGTCAGTGCATCAGTTACTGTGAATGAAAATTCACAGGAAAAAATGATCACAGGGTAGGTAAGAAGTACAACAATTCACCACTTCCAAACATGAAGTATAAAAAGCAGAAATTTGAATATATATAGAAGTATGTTGCATAACTGTGGTACATACATCTGGATTTGAATAGTTACCTCTGCTACCAAAAAAAACCTCTCACTGTCTCAGTCAACTAGATCAGTGGCACAGCATGGATGGCCTGGATCTCCTGGGTTGAAAGGGGAACCTTTCCTCAGTCTGCCACTGGTTCTGGAGCCCATCTAGACATTTTGGCATCTGGCTCATTGATGCATGAGTTCTAGCAAATGTTTATTGCTAATGCCTTTCTTGAGGAAAATATGTAGCCATGCAAGAAAGGGGTAGAAGTCATTACTAAAATCCCCAAACTTCCCTGTTCATCAAATGACTAAAATCTGACACTTAAAATATTTTGATCCCCATCTACCTATCCCGATCACTGTCAGCATCACAAGCTCTTCTACTCCCCTCAGCTGGACTTTTTTCCATTGACTTTTCCCAGCTTCAGATTAAGTTCTTGCAGAGCTATTAACAAAAACTGTTGGGGGATTTCATTAGAGAAACTTCTTCATACATAATAAACTTGAAGAAACACAAATGTCTGTGACCCACAGAGTCTGAGAAATGCATGGGAATTTGGGCTGATAAGTACTGAACTTAGTAGACCCCTTCCCACTCAGCTGAAGTCTTACAAGCTATTCCTATCTCCCATCCTTTGGTAACAAACAGTTTGCATAGAGGGAGAATGCATCAAAGCACATTTATTGCTTTATAAAAAGTTAAGTGTACTTAAGCATCTGAAAAGTGTTGGTAGGAAGATAGTATTCTGTTGATATAATAAATATACTTCATGGGATTTGTTTGTGAAAGAGGATTCTATAAAGAGGCTGTCCAGACAAATGATTTGCCAGGACAGTGACAGATCAAGGAGATTGCTCAGAGTGCATCCTAGGGCACCATGATATTTTTCTCTGTTTCACAGTTTATGCAGCCAGTATAAAACTTTCAAGGTGGCACTCATTTAAAAGAAAGGTGGTGGGAATGACATAGTGCAAACAGCTGCAGACACAAACTGATTCATACCTCAGTGTGATTATGCTATACAGGGGGAAAAAAAAATCACATTGAGAGTGGTACAGCCCTGGGAAATGGCCCATAGAGGCAGTGATGTCTCTCTCCATCCTTGGGGATCTTCAGCACTTGGCTGGACAAGGCCCTGAGCAACAAAATCTCATGTTGAAGTGATTTACATTTGGAGCAGGAGGGCTGGTGTCCAGAGGTCCCTTCTCACCTAGATCATTGTATTAGAGACACAAATTCCCCACAATCGCCCAGCTCATTATGTTGGGATGTTGTAAGCTGTCTTACATAGAATTCAATGGAGAAAGCAGGTGTGCAGTAATATTTTGCATTGGCTGCTTCTCACTGTAAGAACAAAAACAGCTCTGAGGAAGAAAAGTTGTAGCTTTCCTTTCCATACAGGTGTCCAGGCTCCCCCCCACCCCTTCTTCAAATACACTGTGCAGAAAACCAAAGGCATTGCCCTGGGTATGCACTCTCAGCCAAAGCAACAGATGAAGGTGGATCACGGGTCCCAAGACTGCGATGGCAATACCGCTCGTTCTGCTGCCTCTGTTAGGAGGAAGCAACATGTAGCAGAGAGTTGCAGAGAAAGCTGTAAGTAAAAACCTCTTCAATTGATGCAGTGGGGTGCTCCAGAGGCTTCTTTAACTTAAGATGTCCCATTGTGCTCTGACAGCTAAGGACACAGCCAGTTTAGCTCCTACTCAGAGCAAGAGGAAAGCTCCCGCTGCCAGGTCTGCCTCTAAGACTACAAGTATGTATTTGCCTTTCGCTTGAGAAAAGACCTTACCCGAGTCCTATATTGGAAATCTGCAATACGCATACATTAAAAATAATAGAAAGGGAGAGTGAGAAAGTCTGATCAGAGAATGGAAATCTCAGTTCCCAAAGATCTTTAAAATTTTGAAAGTAACTACATCCCCTTCACTCTGGGAATGAAATGCCAAACTTTTCTAAGCTTTCTGTGAAAGAGAATTATTGTATGTATCTCATCACAAACTTATTTAGATAAAAAAATAGTTTCAGAACTACTGAAAAATTGTCTAAAAAGACATCATTCTGTGTTTCTATACCATGCAGTGTTTCACCTTACAATAATTAATATAACACAAAATAAAGGTGAGTTCAGTATCCCTCTTTTCTGTTTTTAACACTTTTGACTCCAGTACTGTGCCGTGCAAAGTATAAAGGGTCTAAGTACAGTAAATTAATTTAAGAACGTAAGCAATTTTGGTTAGTTTACAAGGGCAGGCTGGAATGAAACACTAAGTATTTCACAGGAAGTCATGGAAATGGAAATGCTAAGCATAACTGTCCTTAAAATGGCGTAACTTAATGTGAAGTGTGAAGAAGGGGGACTGAGATTGTACAGTTAACATTTTTCTTAAAAGCCAAAATACTGAGATTAAATGAACTCTGGTGGGAGAAATAGACTTCCTATTTTCTGAAGACTGTGCAATGAGACATGATTGTTGTATAACCTTTAAAAGGTTATGCAGCTAAACATTGTTTAGTGATGCAGCCTTGGTATGCCAGAATTCAATAGCGAAATGAGTCAACAATGTAATTTATGAGGGACTCTCTCCTGGTTCCCTCCTTACACAAATCAAATCTGGAGGCAGAATAATGTCTTATGATAGCAAGGTAGTACTTGCTGAATGTGCTGTGTGGCAGTTTGCAATATACCTTCATCTGAAATCACATTTATAAAAGAAATGTTCAATTCAAAACCATTTTTACCCCATTTACTGACACCTAATACATAATTCTTGCTACCTTGTGTATTTCTGCATGTAGGACATTGCACCATGCAGACAGCAGTGAAAAATGGGGGCAACAGAGGAAGTTCTTGCGAGCAAAAGAAAAAACTGCAACTCTGTTCTTCCTGCTTCCCACTGAGAAATGGTGGCTTCCAAATCCTTGGAAAATGATGCAGTTGGTGTGACAGAATCTTCTTTGGATCGACCCTAGCTGTAAAAGGGCCAAGCAATACCAAGCAGCAGTCACTTCCCAGTGTGTGCGCCCTGCCTGAAGTACCCAGGAGAACAGGACCATGAAGGCCAGCCACACCACTGTCTCTCTCCACCAGCCCTCCCTAGCTAAGGCAGAAACGTGAAGGATGCTGGTGCTGTGTACCCCAGCACAGGGGCTTTGCTTTCCCAGTTGGTCATCGCAGAAGGCACATTAAAGCTGCTCACAGCTGATGTACCCTCTCCACCACTTAGAAGCTCAGCCTGTTTGCTCTGCAGCTGCTAATAACTTTCTTGGGTCCCCAGTAATTCCACAGCGCATGGACAAGCCTTTAGATTTAGCTTAAGTGGGTCCGTGCAAACCAGGGGCAGTTTAGGATAAACCAAATTTGCATATGAAATTAAATAACACTGGGGACACTGCTCTGACTGGATTATTGATTTTCACTTGTCATTCAATTCAAAACCTCCCACTTCTGGAGTTATCTGTAGCTGCCACAGAGTTTCCAGTTGGATGCACCAGAAAGCTGTATGAACCATGAATCTTTTAGCCAAATTCAGACCCGTCTTCAGCTGGAATGAACAATCCTCTATTCGACTGCCATCCTATCTTTATGCCTGGTGCCATTTTCATCCCTCCTGCATGTTTTTTAATGCAGTCAGTCTAATCACAAGATGCAAAAGCAAGTTGACAAAGGAATGACTTCATTTATCTTGCAGGGGGGTGACAGTGCATTGTCACTGTGATGTCAGTACAGTTGTAAGTTCATGTTGAAGACAGCAGTTATTTGATAACAAGTATTGCAAAATTCAAATCTGTTGGCCTCTGGGGATTAGCTAGTGAAAGACTGGAACAATTTGCCAAAAGACAAAAAAAAAAAAAAAAAGAGGATGTAAATTTTCATGATATATGTGCCAAGTCACTTGGTTCAAATAAAGTTTTCCCACATAGGAAAAAACCCCAACCAGAGCCATCAATTTGCCCTCCTCTCTAATAAAATACATGCTGCTGACCCCATAATGAACACCTGACTCAGCAGCTCAGAAGATGTGCTCGCTCCTGCAGAATTGACTTTGAAAAGATGATAGGAGTCAGTAAGTTAATATTCTCACTTGACTCTCTTCTGTGACTTAGCTCAGGTGATTGTGCTCATGGGAGAGATTGTGAAGTTTATCAGTTGATATCATTCAGTTTTTAGAATTGAATTCAGCTGTTCATGTTATCCTGCTTTAAAGAGAGGTGCTGGACAAGAGTCTAAGGAGTGTTAACACTTCTTTTATTACCAAAGAATGCCTCTGGATTGTGAAGAAGAGCTATAGCTGACTCTTGTTTACTGAGTAGTTTACTCAGGGGTTGTAGCTGTGAAAGCTGTTACAAAGGATCAGTATTCATCCTTTCTGGAAATTTTTTCTCTTTAGCATGATGGCTGCAATTAATGGGCAAAGAGCAATGTAAAGAGCCAGCACCTTCCCACTGCAAGACATGGGAATCCCTAAAAGAAGCCAGCTAACATGGGAGATGTCCTCCTCTGACCTGCATTCTGCCACTTGATATTTGACATGTCAAGTGTCTCGACTATCCTTTTATTGTGCCTCTTCAGGAACCTTTTCTACTGAGTCTGGTGGATAGTCTCTGGCAACATGAATCACCAGACCTATGTCTAAATAATGCTTTTCATGTTACTTTATTCAAACAATTCTTCCTGCCCCTCCCACAGGCACAAGCTTCACTATGACCTTTCAGTGATGCCCTGGTGCCTTTCCCACTGAAGTCTTCTCACTTTTAGGATCAGCTATGCTTGACCTAGCAGTTAGGTCCTTAGCTATCAGATGTCACTATGGAAGAAAAAAAGATGATACAGGTATTTGAGTGTGGTTCTGGGTTTTCCTAGACACCGATGTTTGTTTCTGCGTGGTTCAAACCACAGTGATGTGGAAGCTTCAAGGAATAGCTCCTGAAGTCAAGAGCTGTTCACTCAGGTGCTACAGGAAGAGAAAAAGAATCAGTGGCAAAGAGCTGGGACCAGAGCTCAGGTTTCTTAACCCCTTCAAATGCTCCATCCATTTGTCTGCACTGCCTTCCCTCGTTAATTTTTAACATCTGCAAAGCTGTAATTTACATGCCTAACCCAAAACTTCTAATTTGCTAGGTTTCTCTAATGTAGTTTAAATTGTACTTTTATGATTAAACTGCAGAAAAATGCCTTCGATAATTTGGAGTGGGTGACACTTCATAGCTACAATTAATATACTTAGATTCTTTTTTTATTATCCTGAAGTCTGTGTGTGTGGGAATAGCAATATCAAGCAATGGTTAGTTATTGAGAACAACATTTCAAGGACAGGTGGATTATTACCTTTCCAGAAAAGTACTTGCGTTTCTGCTGAGCAACCTTCTTCATCTCCTTTTATTACTAAAATTTAATGAGATAGTAATATAAACCATAATTAACTTTACAATAATTTTTAAATTTACAAGATAACCAAAGGGGGATTCCATCTACAGAGCCCATTTGGATCTTTGGTGTCTCTGCTAAAAATGCCAAAAAATGTCTACCAAGGTTTGGGATTCCTTACCGGAGACTAAGAGATCCTCCAAGGTGGAGAAAACCCTTATTCACAACAGATCCTCAGTAAGCGACTGATAGCATGCTGAATTAATGCTAATGAAATCCATGTGTTTAATTCCATTAGACATAAGCTGTTGACCAAGTCTGGGACTAAATCTGGATCCAGCTGCACCTAAACTCCTCCCTGAGAAGGAGCTTAGAAAGTAAGGGGGTCCACTCTGAACCTCGTGACTCAATGGCAAGGTTTTCCTTACCCTTTGTATTAATTCCATTACACATAAACCATTGACCAAGTCTGAGACTAAGTTTGGACCTAGCTGCACCTAAGCTCCATCAGGAATTTAGAAAGCAAGAGGGTCCACTCTGAACCTTGTGACTCAACGGGAGGGTGTCCCTTACCCTTTTGCATCTCTGGTCTCTGTGTAAATCACTCTAAATTGATTTTAATGTTTCTTCCATGTAGTAAGGAATAGAGTGAATATTGCCATCGAACTTTGTTAAGTCACACTTTTACAAATTCACATTAAAATCACTTTTGCTAATACCTTTGACAGTGATTCTTTTAAGTGATCTAAATCACTCATCTGTGACAGGCTGCAAGCCCTTTTTCCTGTTTCATCTTTTAAAGCTCCAATTCTGCAGTGCATACAAGCACAACTTTATCACTGTGACAGCACTGCTGTCAGTGGAGCTGCTCTAGGAATAAGGTCAGCAAACGAGTGCTTACAAGGCCATGGATTGAAAAATATTTGGGATGAGATTTACTACACAGTTAAGAACCTGAATGGTGCCCAGCACAACAGATTCTTCAACTTATTTGTGGCTTCCTCAGTAAAAAGTTTGTAATAAAAGCATTAAAATGAGAAGTTCTGTTTATTCTTTATCATTTCACAGCACTGTCATATTTCACATCTGGTACTGTGTTTGACTTTTATTACCAGCCCTGTTAATATATAATATATCTGTAGGACTGCAGGCTCAGAAGATTGATTGGCCATTTCTAATAAATATTAAGCTCTAGTGTTACACACTTGCAAATCAAAAGAAAGGAAAATACACCTGCTTTGCAGAGGTCTGAATTTCTAACATGCAGTTGGTCAAACGGAACACGCGGGTTTCAATCAAAACCAGATCTGTTTACATGGATTGACAGGCAAAAATAAGCATGAAAAACTAAGGACTGTTTCCCTGGTTTTATTTCAGTTGCTTTTTGCAAGACTTCACAGTACAGTTATCAGGTATCGGGCATTGAGCAGCCTTTCATGCATTATTTAGGATAAAGCTCAGCTGTCTTAGATGGTAAAATGGTGCAATATAAAGTGAGTATTATCCATTATTTTCACTTGAGCTGAGAATTATTTTAACCCAGTTTCCTGTCTACAGGGAAACCTAGCTAGTGGGTCACTTCTCACTCCTATTACTGAGGCCTTGAGAGCTGCCTTAATGAATCCTGTGCTAGCACCCCACTGATTATTGATTCCATCTGGCTCAATGAACAGAAATAAGTAGTTCCTAATTTATTGTGACATCGCACAGATGTGTTTATTTATTAAAGGAGGGAGCTGCGGCAGCATGCTTCACATTCAGCACTTGTACAACTTGGTTTGTATTGGCAGGGACTGGGGGGAGAAGGGTGGGCCATGCCAGGAAGCTTGCATGATGAGATGCTCGCATATTGTTCCTCAGCAGCATCTCTGGGCTCCCCGTCCCTCTTCATGCTTTTGCTTCCCATCTCTAATGTTTAAAGTGTTGAGCACTTCAAGGCAGGGGACATAACTGTGTTCTGGCTCTGTACAAGGGGGTCCGAGCCCAGGTCACGAGCTCCTAGTTACAACCTAGGCAGATGCTGTTCACTGACCTCAGCTGCATCTCTGCCCCATGTCTAGACTTTCTGGTAGGCGTGAGCCTAATGCTATTATCATGGTGATAGTGTCTTCGTGTTAGTGGCCTCATTAACTTCCCTCACCTTTCCTTTGAAAGGAAATGAAAGAGAAACAAGGTACATTCAGACACTTCTTAAGCATTATTTTTATGATGTACAAGGTGACAAGAGAAGCCAATGGGTGTGGAAAACCTGGGGTTCAGTGAGTCTCCTAATTACAGCAGAGGTGAGACAAAGCTGATCGCAGCTGCCACCAAAGGCCTTTTTCATGCCAAACAATTTTGTCCTATTCACTGTGGTCCTGGGTCCTGGCAGTACAGTGGCATCTGTGTGACTCGGTGCCCTGGAACAGTCTTATCCTACTATGACCATACTGTTCTGGATCCAGAGGTAATTTGGGTATGGCTGAACAGCTCTGCAATATAGAGGAGACTGAGTGGTCACTCTTAGGGTCTAAAATGCACTTCTTAACTCTAGATTACTCTGACATTCTGATGTCTAGGGTTTGAAATTAATTCACAGAAAACCAATGACGGTCTGAAATCAGTTGAAGTTCAAGGGGCCAGGTGAGGGAGTAGTTTCCCAAAGTTACCAGGTTTCGATTCTGGAAACCTGGATTCAAATTCCGGCTTCATGTGTATTACATGACACAAGAAACTCAGTGTTACAGTTAACCAATCTGTGAAATGGGATCTTACTTGTTCTTTTTTTACCTATCTCTGCATGTGCTATCCACTTACATTCAGCTTTCCAGGGCAGAGAATGTCTCTTACTCTCTGTTTGAGCCAGAACTTTTTACAATGGCAACACTATGTCTGCTGGGCCCTTTAGGCATGTCTGTAATAGAATTATCAACAAATTTTATTCAGAGGAAAAAAGCAAGGAATTAGGTATGTTTTTCCTGAAAGCACTATGTGCCGCAAAGATATTTTTTTCCCCTTCTTTAATGAAACAAAAAATGATACAGCAGTAAATCCCAAATGTGCTCTTCTTTCAGTAACATAATTTTACAGAACTCCAGCAAGACAACTGATATTTCTTTCATTGATGTTCTCTAAAAATAGTTACTCAACCCTGTGAATTGGAACTGGAATTAGAAGTTCTACACCAATGATTAACTAACCCAATTAGCCCCAGAGTTTAATCACTAAATATTCTGGTTTGGAGTATACTGGAATATATTCCTAGAATTCTATTTGCAATTTTGTGGGCAATGAAGAGAAGTAAGTTGGAAGAGAGTTTCTGCCCTCAGCCTATACCTGATATCACTGTATTTTTTGACAGCTTCAAGCCTTTGGTCCCAAGAATTCCTCTGGTTCCTCACAGTTAGGAAGAAGTTGTGTCAGAAATGGAAGTATGAAATAGGGCACTTCAGAGTACAGAGTAATTCTGTGTTCAGCAGGGAATTCTGCACTGAATGATTGATTATCAGACCTCTATTGTTCACTGGCCAGCTACGTGGATAAACAACTACAGACTCAACTCCCAAGAAAAGAGATGGTTTGCCTCTTGTAGCCCCCTCGAGTATATATAGTAAAGGTCCTCATCAGACCCTCTGCTTTCAGATATGGAAGTAAACTACTTCCAGCTGCCTTGTTTGGAAAACCTTGTGAGCAGAGGTTTATTAGTGAGATCTCTGATAGGCATCTGCAACAGTTTCTGATGGTACCAGCTCTATAATTCTATATTTAACTGAATGCAAAGCATACCATGCAAACAAGACAGTACCCAGATATGCTGAGTGTCTGACACACTTAGATTCCTTGCCCATTGCCAGTCAATGCCTTTGTCAGATTACTTGGGTCAGGAAGAACAAGCCTTCTCTTATTCTTCCCCCTCCCCACCTCTGGGATCCAAGACAGGAAGGAAGGAGAGGAGCCCAGCTTCATAGTGGTGTTTTATGCATAACCCGGTGCCACTCTGAGGCCATAGGTTGCCACTCTGAGGCCTTCCCATCCATGTAGGCTCCACACTGATACCCATCACACGCACACTGTTTGAAGCATTACTCCAGTCCATGGAGGCCAGTTGTGGAATGATTGCTGGAGGTGACTTAGTGATATGATGCCCCACCCCCCTCAAGGGAAGGTGAACCTCCAGGGTGGAATGCAGTGGACACGTAAAGAATAGGTTCCGTGGTAGTTCCCCAAGCAACATAACCTGCAACTTTTAGATGTTAGAAACGTCAGGGGAGCTTGGTCTGCTGACTCTGAAAAGTAACATGCAGGGTGGAGCAGAGCGGAGACGCTGTGCCCAGGCTCTGTGATCACAGGGATAGGGAACTGGAACGACAGGGACAAGAATGGTTGGTCCCTGCATTGAATCCACTGAAGCAAGGAGGTAAAATAATGGGGGTTCTGTTGACCTCATGCCCTACTTCTGATTTATATCACACGTGCCCAGTTCTGGGGTACTGACATGCAACACCATGTCCTTTGGGTGAATTTGCTTATTATAATAACATTATAATACCGAAACACAACTTGATCCTGAAAGTTACCCCCCTCCAAGGTGCAACCATCCCCCCACAGAGCATGCGCTCTGAATTTTTTCTAGAATATACCTTTAAAAGCAAAGCAAGAGAGCTTTATACCAATCAAAGTAAAGGCAAGTGTGACTAGAGTCACTCAAGCTCCACCTAAAAGAAAAAAATAGTATAAAAAGACCCCAAAAGAGGAAGACTATTAGGGAAGATACCATCATAGACAAGTCAGGAGGACGTTGCCGAGTTCTGGGATCAGTCGACGGGCTGAGGATCTCTTCCTCACCATAGGGATGCCTATTGGGTGAGATTCGAACACTCAGCTGTAGAGAGCGCTTCCCCGGGAAACTTAGAATTCTTTAGAACTCTTTTCTTTCATAATTTTATGCGCTTGTACTAGACTGTAGTATCATTTCACGTGCTTTTGCGGACAGTGTGTTTACCACCTGCAATCCAAAAGAACCTCTAGCGTTGCTTTAATAATCTGCACTGCTCATTAATCTAGTCATGACGGTTAAGGCAACCAAACTCCCTAAATCTGGTAATTCTTGTGCATTGAACACATCTAAGCTGAGAGTGCAGTGTGCTATAAGTGCATCCATTATAGTGATAGTTACGTGACTGGACTTAGAGCTGAATTGGACATTACTCAAAAACTAAACCGAGTTGCCCCCAGCCCTTCTGACATCTGAGAATAAGCTGGAATGCAAGGGGGTTTATTTTCTTCCAAATTCCTTTACTTTTTAACGCAATACCAGTGCATGAACGCTGGACTCCTGTGCTGTGGATGGACTTGTGCAACTACTCGATGCAGCAACAAGACCATGCTTGCACTTGGAAAAGACAGTTCGGTGAAAGCAAATTCAGTGAGAGGTTAAAATAGTTCCTTGATGACAATATGTGGGGTTTAAAATAGAAATATTCAATGCATTAAGAGGATAAAAAGTAAATTAACACAGAAATTCATTAACTTACATTGAGAATCTCACAGTAATTCCTTCCAACCCAAGTAATAAATCAGAATTTACATTTAATAAAATCACTGTCACAAAGTTTCTGATTTGATTAGTGTCACAATGCTTCAGGAAAGCTACTAGTTTTTTTTCTTACTCAGTTGTGTTTCTAGTCACCAGCCATTGTATTTTCTCTTTTTTTTCCTCTGATATTTCTGCTGCTTTGCTCTTATTCACCAATGGCTACATCAGGCTGAAAAAAAGGAATTGCCATCCAAGAGACTGAGATTTCAAAATTCTACATTGTCTTAAGTTGGGATGAAAATCCCAGAATGTCTTGCAAACAAAATATGCAGAAATGTTTTATGCCTACTATACACAGCATCTCATTTCAGTAAGGTCAGAGCTGGTAATCTGATAGTTTTATTCTGTTATACAGTCAAAATACAGCATATATAAAAAAAAAATATGTTTGGACCTTTTTGAAATGAATCATTTCAACTTTCTTATAGTAAGGCTTAATAATAATTATCCACTGAGAATTTGGACAAAAAGAACATTTATCTGCAAGATGTTTTCATTCTGTAACATCAGCATTTTCCAATTCAAGCAGGACACCTTAGAAAATTTTCAGCTAGCTTTATTTGATGCAACATCAGTTGTACTGTTATTATTATTATGTGGGGCTCTGTCATTGGCTTACAGGCAGGAATACTTGCAGAACTTACTTTTGAATTTAGAGGACAAGATTTTGCATCATTGTAGGAAGCATTCATGAAAGTAGAACAGAACAAGTTAGAAAAATAACCCATACACATTTAAGTACAAGACAACAGAAGCAGAGTGCTGTGGAACTGCTTGTATAAGAATAATCTGCATGTTGCAGTATCTATAAAAAATGCTAAAAACTCTGAATCAGCCACGGGGCCCCTCCTAGAGAGTGGAAGGAGAAGTCCATAAGCTTTTTATTGAGAAGCTCCCTTGGCTCTGATTTTGTCCATGATATGCAGTGTTGTGAGCAGGCAAAGGACTTGTTTTTCACAATGTTTTGAGATATTTGAGACCTTTGTTATGTGCACAAATATATGGTAATTCTACTTTCTCAGCCATAAAAACAGTTGATCTACATTGGTCATACGTCTGGGGGATCACTTCTCAGATGTCTCTGGCACATGCACAAAAGCCATTGGATTTCACATGTATGTCTTTATATGGCTCCTGGTGACTTCCCCGTTGAGACTGAGCCACAATCTGTGTGACTACAGCACTCGAGGCCCATTTGAAACCTTATCTCAAGCAATGTACAAAGATAATGAGACTTAAAATTGGCATGGCTAAGCTGGACAGGGAAGGGAAAGAAGTCTTCACTTCACAGACATGAAGCTGAGACTTCCTTCTGTCCCTCCCCTACAAATGAAAAGTCAGTGGGGAAAAAAAAGGCATTTAAAAACCTTTACAACAGTGATGGTCAATACACAGATATGACAGCTGTGTTTTGATTTTAGCTGTGCACAGTAACAAAATTACCAAGTATCAACAGCCCTGAGTGCTTACAATGCTTGTTTCATGCTCTGTCAAAGTCTGCCTAGCTGCTTCTTCTCACCCATTCCCTTCCCCTCTGTCACCATCCCAAGAGCAGGATGACTGTCAGCTGCACAGCTTCTCTGCTCCAGCACTGGAGATGGATGTGGAATGCACCCTCTTTATTCTCCCCAGCTCAATGCTCTTTCCTCTCTCCTGCCAAGCACAAGCATTATAGCTACATGGGGACAGAGGGGGTCTGTATGTCCACAGAGACTGTGAAGTCTCAGTAGCATCCTCCCCCCCTCCCATAAACACATCCCTTAGCACTACTGTGCTTGGTGGTACCAGGATCTTTTAGGTATTTATTTATACCCTTATTATGATTCAGATCATGTTGTCAATGTTATCTTTATAGATCTAGCGCCAAGTTCCTTCAGTATCCTACATGAGAGTGCTGAAGTAGAAGCAGAAAGGCATTTGAACCCAGAATCCAAGGTTATCTCTGCTAACTACAAGGAACGACACTACGCTTACAGGGTAAGTTCCCCTGCATTTCCTGTGCTATAAGTTGCTGAGTCTCAAGTTTTTTATTATTTATTATAACAACACATACTGAATGGGAATCGTTAATACTTTTGTTTTGCTGGAAGGTGAAGTATTGCAAAGAGATGCATGTATGCATCTAAGTACTAGGAATACTTAAAAATCACAAATTTTCTACATTAAATGCGTATCAGGAAACTTCAAGGATACTAACTTTGTAGAGCTTTATGAGTTTCATTCACATGTGTGTTTTTCTAGTGGTATGCCACTCAAATCAAAATACACCAGAAAGTGAAAATAAAATGTTGCTCTTAGAAAGGTATAAACACATCCAAGGAGCATATACATATATATATTTTTTAATTACTTGCTTATAAGATCCCATATTTACTATATTCAGGATCAAAATATACTCCTCCTCCTTTTACAAAAATACATCCTACATTGCTCTTTACCCAGGCCCTGCTGAAGAGAGGCATCACTTGATTACTGCACTCCTGACCACAATTCCAATGTCTACTGCTTTTTGCGCAGGTAGATAAGGACCCATCCTTTTATGGAAGCACCCAGCTATTTGCTGTAGTGCTTGTCATACAGCCAGCAGCACAAGCACAGCATCCATGCTCCACACAGAGATGATAGAGCACTAGGAGTACAGCAGCTTACGAGCCAGGGATAGGAGGGGGGGATGTATACTCATCAGTTGGTCAGAAGTGCTGGTGTTTCAGACGGGAGCATTTTCCCACCAGCACTGTCAACTGTCTTGAGGAGTTGTTGAGATACAAGCTGTGCTTCCCTCCCACCCATATGCGACTGGGAGGGAGACCAAAGCTCACAGATTAATGACTCAAGCAGCCATCAGCATTATGTTTCCAATGGGCTTCCTCTGCAAACCTCATCACAGCTACCAGGCAAGATGAGGACAGTCAAAATGCATCAGGACAACCAGTGCCAAGTTAGAGCTCATGTTTACTCTTCAGTGTCATTACTGACAGTACCTGCTCTGGCAAAGGTTTTGTTTCAATTATCCGCAGGATCCTCCAGACAGAAAACAAAAGACCCAACACCATTCCAAGCTGAAGGAAATTAAGTAGCTTAAAACTACTGTGAAGTCTGGCATCCAGAAGTAGCTCTTGCCAGTCAAGATGAACAAGGGACCTTCAGCCATTCCGTGAGGGTGTATAGTTTTTGGTAGTCCATTGTCAGGTGAAAGACATGTATACTCTGCAGACCTGTCCTTAAATTGAAAGTATTCTGCTATTTTTAAAGGTGCAAAGCCAGAACAAAGATGTCAAGAGATGTCAAGAGACTGATCAGGAAGTAAGCCTCAAATATATCTAGAAGGAGGGCAGAGAGTAGAAAGCAGTCTGCAAGACCCTTACTTCTTCTTCACTCCACAGAAGCCAAACTGGTGAAGGTAAAAAAAGCCCTTTCTTCTGCATTGCGTGAATCTTTTCAGCTGTTAATAGGCACAAAAATATGTCATACACAAACACATTCTAGTGGTGATTCATGTTTTGGTATCCTTTAATCAATTGCTGTAGCATATTTGTATTTAGGGTCAGTGGGACATTGGTGACTGATACTTTTTTCCAGGTGTGCCTAAGCAATTCCCTGAAAGTCACGCAGACTCAAATCAAAAGGTCATTAAGCACATACCTGGAAAAGATGCTCCCCAACATGCATAAAAGCTACCAGAATCAGGCCCTTGTTTAAGAAAAAGTTACTTTCAGAAAGTAAAGAATTGCTAGTTGTGAAATTGTATTTGTAACTTTAACTTTTCCTGCTTGCTTCACATACAAACATCCCCTCTTCAATTGCTGAGCCCTTTCACTTAGGCTATATAATTTAAAAACAACTGAGCATGCAGAGAAAGTTCATTTTCTGCAGGGGGCCTGAACTTTGTGATAACCTGTCCTCTCAGTGATTTCTGAATTCTCATAATAGGGGAAAAGAAGAAAATATTGTTGGAAAGGCTGGGAGGGTAGGAGACTATAAATCTTTCTTTTCTAAGCAGCTGTTAGCTGTCCTGAAGTGATCAGCCAAATATAAGTCATTTATAGACCTGATTTGTGAATACAATAAATAACTAGATAAAGGCAGCCAAGAGCATGTACAGTTTTAATTTGCAAAACATACACATGATGTATCAGTTTGTGATTTCCAATAGTTTTCAGAAAACAAATTTCTTGTCTTTCCTAATTCAGCTTTGCAAAAAGCATTTTAATGTAAAAATAGGTAGGGGTGAGTCAGAAATGAGTAACTATGTTTGTTTTGAAGGAAGACATTTTGTGTTTTCTGAAAAAAAATTATAATCTTTTGCATATGATTCTGACGTCTTCTATATCTTTGTCATCATTCTTCTGACAGCTCTACCCAAGTTTTCATTTCTCTCAGGTGCAGTGTACGTTAATTTGCCTTCATATAAATTTTTCTTCATTTCTGAAGAAATGTTGTTTGCTCTCTTTCATGTCACTCCATTTTACCTTGTCTTTGGTACCAGCTGTTTAAAGACCTTTGCACTACTGAATTCTAGCAGCAATCAAGATCTTGAAACATTTGATATTGACATTCTTTAATTGTTAATGCTTTTCAACAATCCATTAATTCTGGATTTAGAGAGAACAGATTTTTACATGCCAATTAATACAACCCATATGCAAATTATATCCATGCAAACTCCTTATGGCTTTTTTTAGTTCCATAAAAGTAAGCAATCAAAATTTCCAACATAAATTGGCCACTCACGTATGTGAACATGCAACAGTAGCTCTTTGCAGAGACTCCCAGTGCCTGTCACTCACTAATAAAGTTATGGTTGTTGGCCAGAGAGGTAGAGCAGCTCCTGAGCTACAGAACAGCTACAGGGCTACTCAGTTCATGGCAGGCTTTACCTACCTACACGATAGGTAATACTTGCCCTTCTGGTCCTGATTTGCAAAAGAGCCGGAGATACCTAAAGGATCCCATCCATGTTGTGCAGCTGGCTCGCTGCCTGCCTGGCACCAAGGATGTCCGACAGTAGAGTTTCACCACCTGGGTTCTGAGCAGGTTTCCTGGACATGTTCCTGATGCCCAGCCCCTGTTCCACAGCTCCTGTGAAGGACCAAGTGACTGTGAGAGATTGGCAACCATTTTGTCTCAAACAACCAAGCAGGTAGCTGCAAGCAGCTGAAACAAGATGTGCCCTGCAGAGGTGGGGTACTGAACTGTTTCTGGGAGGCTTTCTAGCGGTTGTGCTTCAGACATTTTGTCACAGGTTTGGAGTTTTGCCACAGGACCTTACCACAGCAGTTGTGTAAACAAGTTAAATGGGATAAGGGGGCATCAGCGACCTCCCCCCCACTCCCTCCTCAAGAACTTCCAAGAAAATCCCACAACGCATGCGTGAAGGGCTCTTGGACAAGGGTATAAAAGGGGGGGAGATCAATTCCCAGGCGTGCCCGCCACCTCTTCTTTTTTCTTTCTTCTATGTCTCTCTTATCTCTTCTCTTCCTTCTACCTTGTTGTTAGGAATATTTTTCTACAGTTGTTAGGTGTCAAGTTTTCTATTTGAAATATCTGCTATGCCAAATTTAGCCACATCTGTGTTATAATTCAACATTAAATAAAACATATTTCAAGCATTTAGGAGCCATTGTCGTGTCTCCTGCCCTAGGATTCCTGTCCCTCCTGAGCCATTGTGACTCCTGTGTGCGGCGATGAACTATCTAAAAGATCACCTGCCTGGAGCCCACCGAGTGGGATTAGACAACTCCCCATGCTTTCTGGTACTGAGTCAGAGCCTGAAGGAGCTGAAACTAGGAATTAAGGAGGAAATGTGTCTCCTTGGATGTGGGAACCTGGCTCTTCTCTCCTTCAGGCTCACCTGCCCCCATCAGATACAAGACCCATGACATCTCCCACCAGTGTCCAGGGTTCCCATACCTTTAATGGCCCAGCTCAACCCTCCCAGTATGCTGACTGGCAGTGATACAGCCTTAGTTCTCATCTCCAGATTAATCCATTGGCAGGAAAGCTCTGACCATACTCCTGTTTACATCCTCCAAATACTTACTATACCTACAAATGATTTCTCAACAAACCCATGCTTCTTTGCATTCTCACAGCCAGCACAGTAACATGAAAATTAAGAACAAATATGACAACAATCTTTTGTTTTCCTTTGTCAAACAGCTCAGCAGTGCCAACGCAAAACAAACCCTGCTGCTACAATGGCTGTGCAAAGGACACAGGTTTGCTCTTGCAGCTCAGAGCTGTGCTGCTAGGGTGAGGCACGTCTGATGGCTGAGAAAGATAAAACTAGATAACTGTGAATGTGGGACTAGCACACTAGAATTATTTTCAGTAATAGCAGGTCAGTCACCAGATAACACTGTTAATATGCTTCTTCATGTTGTGAAATAGAGCTGATGATTGATACAGCACAGCTGCTTGATCCACTCCTGATGGTCCAAGTAGTTGGTTCTGAGTAGAGGAAATATACAGAATTTACCTAATGAACTAGCAGTCGACACTCAAACACTGCTCCTGGCAACTTTGGTTTTTCAAGGTAAAGACCATTACCCTTGCAATCTCAGGGAGTGCCTCCTCTGCCATCAGTATTTCAGGAATAATTAACTTGATAGGACAGTCAAAGGTTTTCAGTGAATATTAGAACAAATTTCTCAGCTTGTGCATTAAACAGATGATACAATTCTTTAATTCAGAACACAGCAATTGCAAAAGGAGGAACAGGTTAAACTGCTATATAATCAGGTGTCAAAGCTTTAACCCCGCTAACTAGATGAATATCCCAAATCAAAAATATGTTCAAAACATGCTTTAAATTCTAAGGAGTTTTTAGGTGAACAAATTAAAACACTTCAGCCCTGGAACCCTTCAGTACAGAGCACAACCTCTTCCCCTCCCTCTGAGTAATGGATGTGTTTTCCTGTTTACATAGTAGGCTGGAACACCTCCAGAAGAAAAATGTTGTTAATAGAGCGCTGGCATAAGTTTGGGTCAATAATTTGTTGAAGGTACAAAAAGAAAGCATGGCATCCATCCATGCCTGTAGTGTGTCTTTTCATGCAATAGTTTTCAGTAATTAGATGTGTGTTAAGTGATGCAGATGATTACTTTGCAAGTTCCTATGTATACTAAGGGTCCTGACAAATAGATTTTAATTGATCTCAAAGTTTCAGTTTTCTATTTCGTGTGTGTCCTGGTTTCAGCTGGGATGGAGAAGGGAATCAGAAGGGTAAAAGTGTGAAAAAAAAGTAAAGCAAAAGCTGTGCACACAAGCAAAGCAAAACAAGGAATTCATTCACCACTTCCCATGGGCAGGCAGGTGTTCAGCCATCTCCAGGAAAGCAGGGCTCCATCACATGTAACAGTTACTTGGGAAGACAAAAGCCATAACTCTGAATGTCCCTCTCTCCTTTTTTTTCCTAGCTTTATATGCTGACCATGACATCATACAGTATGGAATATCCCTGTGGTCAGTTGGGGTCAGCTGTCCCAGCTGTGTCCCCTCCCAACTTCTTGTGCACCACCAGCCTACTTGCTGGTGGGGTGGTATGAGAAGCAGAAAAGACCTTGACTCTGTGTAGGAACCGCTCAGCAGTAACTAAAACATCCCTGTATTATCAACACTGTTTTCAGCACAAATCCAAAATGCAGCCCCATACTAGCTACTATGAAGAAGATTAAGTCTATCCCAGCCAAAACCAGCACAATGTGCTAGGGAATTTTTATTGTACCCTTTGAGGGTATTAAACACACATTTGTGCTTAAACATAATGAGATTAATGAACAATGCATTGGGTAAGGTCCTACCGCCATAAGTAGTTCTGCAAAGAGTCTGCAAAGATGTGCCATGAGCTGATTCCTGACACACACTGGCACCAGCACCAATCCCGTGAGCATCAGCATTGGGCACCTTAACCTCGTGTTTGGTTCATCCCCCAGCCCCAGCTCTGTTTACCAGAGGTGGCACCTGAGCGCTCCTATTCCATGATGGTTACAAAATGATACAGTGGCATTTCATCATCCACTAAAAATGTTTGGAATTAATTGACCTACTTATTGTTGCTAACAAAGAAATCTTAAGTCAGGGACTGTGTGCCCTGACTGATGCCCATCATACCTTTAAATCTTTTCCCTGAGTTGCAATATCTTGTGGTCACGTGCTTCAAAGCAGTATCATTTGTCTTTCAGTTAGACTTAACTGATGAAAATTCTCCCTCCTGGCTTTAAAAATGTATACATCATTTGAAGCAGCTTTTTTTTTTGTTTGTTTGTTTTTAATTCTACGTAATTGGTTGTCTAATCAAATTACTAGTTGTGTTTAATTTAGTCGACAGAACCCAGCATCTTTGTCTCTGGTGGCAAACATGCTGATTTTTAATGAATTTGTTGATTATCTGGCAGTTTATGAACTGGTTTTCCTGAATGTATCAATTATCATCACTGTGTAATCAAATTTGCCATTCACGTGACATTGGGTTAGTTCATTGAACAAATGCAAAGAAAAGGCTGGGACAAAAACTGCTGGGTCCATAGTATTTCCTGTGATAAGTGAAGAACAATTACTTTGTAGGGCTAATCCAGGAGGTCTATAATTCCTTTTAATTATCTTCTTCTCTTTCTGCCATGAAAGCTGTGTCTTGGCTGGCATACCTCCACTCACAAAGCTAGACTGTGATAGCCTCTAATTATTTTATAGAACAGAAAAGGGTTTTGCAAACAACTATGAAAGACACACTCCTGTCACAAGAAGATCTCAAACTAGACGGAATAATATCAACAAAAATGGCTGTCAGCTGTGACAGTTTTGTGACAGATTTATCTCCCACCCAATATACTTTTCTCCCAGTCACTGATACTGATGGAACATGCTTTCTGGAAGGATTCCCCCAAAAAACCCACCACCGTCCCCCAAATCCAGAGTAGTCTCTACATGTTGTTTTGCCACAGGGAGCTGGTTGTAAAAGATCTGGGATTTTTAATACAAGCCTAGCCATGACTTGTAATGAGGAGAGTTATAAGACAGGAACTTGCTAATTTCTAAAACCTTGGTACTTGTTATACAGGCATGCCAATGACAGAATTGTTGAGGCTATTTGTAAATGGAAGACAGTTCAGGTTCAGATACAAAAAATAAATTACAGTAACTTACTAGGGGCTACCAGGATCTTCTATTCACTCCACTTTGGAAACACAAGGCAGTATTTAATCAATTATTGGTAATCTGGAGAGCAATCCCAAGACAAATAAACTTCTAAACTATTTTAACCCATGGTCCACCACATTTGGTGGCAAGTAGCCTCTAAGATTTGTCTAGGACAGTCCTCCAAGTACTTAGGTCAGTGAAACTGTCATTTCTGACCAATGGAATAGGTATAAAATGCCTTGTAGCCCCGCCATGAATATATGTTTTGTCTGCTCACTGGTGAACCCACATTTCTAGATAATTATTTTAGAAATCTTGGTTTGAACTGATTGTTACTATGGCAAAGCTTGTAGCCAGCACTGTTGAGGACAGAATAGTTGCTGGCCAGAGTAGTTGCAAGTAAAGGTTAGAAAACTTCCCTGAAGTTGATCCTTATTTCACCTGTATGTACTCATCCCCTTGAACACAGAATCCATCAAGACTGTCAAATTTGCCAGGGTTCCATCAGACCTGTGTTTCATATGTGTTTCATATGATCTGTGTCAGCAATTTATCAAATATGTAAAGAAAAAAGATGCCACAGTGATTATCACATTGGATGTTTTTATCTTTTCTCTTTCACACAGACACAATGGAAGAAGTCTTAAAACTTATAAGTACTTTCCCTTTTCCTAAGTTTGTTTGAACAAGGAAAGAAATAAGAAAAACAGTGTTCTGTGTCTGAACTCAGGTGTTTTGGTTGGTAATTTATGCCATAGGGAAATCTGCTTTCATGAATTGTCTCAAAACTTACATCACACTCACAACATCATCAAGCAATATGCTTCATGCCTCCTACTTAGTCACACTAATGGTAGAATCCTGCATGGATGAGAGGTGACTGAACAAAGAGGGAAAATGTTATGCCTGTCAAAAATTAGCTTTTTTTCCTACAAGAAATACAGGTAGAGTTGCAAAGAGCATCTGCAAGGAGTACCTACAAAGAGCATGTGCTCTTTGGGACATTGCTAGGGTGTGGTCTCTTTGGAAAAATATTTAGTGTTATAGCAGCAAAAGACTCTGTGCTCTGCCTGTGCTCTCTGGAAAAAAAAAAAATAATAAAAAAATCAGTCTTTCATGAGTTTGAAATAACATATATATACACATAAAATTAAAAGGCAAAAATATTTTAGCATAAACCTTGACAAATCACAGTGGTCTAACATCAGTGCCTACTTAATCTGGAGTCCTGTAAGAAGTATATAATGCAGAAAACCCATGTTAAGAGCAAATGCCAGCTTTACTTTCACATGGTCTTCTATTACCCTGTCAACAGTATCTTCACTTTCTCATGAATCCTATGTTTGGCCCTGATGAAATAAACTTCGTAAGCTGTGCCTTGTCTGAGTTGTTTCTGTGAGACTCCTCATCATGGTTAAAGCTATACATGCATAGAGGTCATTGTAGGATCTGTCATGTTCATTTGTAGCATTATTTATCAAGTTAACCCAGAAAATACTAAACCGCAGCAAATAGAAGTCATTGTATAAACATGTATGTAGATATTACACCAAATATATATGAGGTTGCAGGTCCATGAAATGTTCTAAATCACAGGTCTGAAATCAGTGGGCTTTACACTTTTTAGGCAACAAGAAAAGTGAAGAAATTGGGTCTGGCAAAACATCAGAAGCCAAATCTTATATTCAAGTGGTCCTGAGTGGCCACTGACATTACTAGGGTTTTTTTATAATCCTAACAAGGCCAAACTCAGCTTTGAGAGTGGAAACCATGCTTACTGTGCTGTCTGCCACAGCACAAAATGTAATATCATAACCAGAAGATGATTTGTTTCCTGCAATAAATATGTTAGAAACATAATTCCTCTACTGTATATCGCAGTGCATGTCATGGGTTGAAAAGCATCTCCCTTAATCTTCCTGTGCATCTTCAGGATCTGCTTGCATTTTTTATAACTGTTAAACATTGTACTTGATGTATTTTATTTTTTTTTAATCAAACAAACCCCAACAGTTTAGAACAGGCTACATGACAAAATAATCAATCTGCAGCAAAAACACAACAAGAGCTGTACTCGGGTACTTGGATCTGATTCTCTGACTGCACACCTTGCATTTCTTTCCCCACACCTAAACCTGTAGCAACAAGCTGACTACAACCTGTAGCAAGACTTTTCTGATGGAGTGCTAGCTGGTGCCCAGCTAAGCAGACTGATTTGAAGGGCTCCCAAACTCTTGCGCATCCATGAATAATTTTGAGAAGAAATAAAGATTGATGCCACTGTGGTAGGAGGAAAGCACACCAATACACAGAATGCAGATGAACACAGCCTGATTTCTCAGCTTCACAGGACTTCTCTGATAGGTTTTCAACTGACACAAACCCAGCAAGCGTATTATAAACTATGTGTCGCTTCAGAAATGTTTCTCACAACAGAGTCTTCCCAGCACAGTCATGGAATTCACAGCTCTCACCTTGTCAGAGACTGAAGGAGTTAATGTCTCAAACGTTGTGGTGGGGGAAGTTCTGCACAATGGCGAACTCTGCAGAACAACGAATCCGGCCTAGCAATGGACCAGGACAGTGAGCAGTCAGTTAGCAACAATCTGAAAGCCACAGACAACACAGGTGGCTTTAGAAGTTTCCAGTACGTTCCTGCAGAGACAATGTCCCCTTCTCTTTCATGGTGTCTTGAGGAATGAGATCACAAACTTCATCACACATAAATATTGACGCCACCGTTGTAGGAGGAAAGTACACCAATACATGGACTGTGAATGAACACCGCTTGATTTCTGAGCTTCAGAACTTCTCTGATGGGTTTTGAAATGACACAAACTCAGCAAGCTCGTGAATGCCATTAAGAGGCTGCCTAGCCTCAGTTCCACATCAGCACTGCTTGGAGGACCTGCCTCCCTGCACACACCGCTCCACAGATGCAGTGCAGTGGAGCTAAACAAACAATTTTAGACTTTTGAACTTCTGCTGTAGTGCAAATCAACTCCCTCCCATGTTTCTGAAGCATCCTTGTGAATAAATGTATATATAAATATATGTATATTTATATATATATTTTTTTCCTAGTGCAAAAGGCATTAGGGCAACTCAGCATTGTCAGATGTAGGCAAACCAAGCTGGACTGATGGTATTTGTTTTAATCATGATGGTTGGTGTGCAATTATGGACAAATGCAAGGAGTTTTACAGCTGTGTGAAGCTTAGTCAAAGGAACAAACTAAAGGGTGTGTTTGGTGTTTGCACTTTTTCTGTCTGCCCTGGAAAAGCAAGACTTTTTTCCCCATCTAGGCTGCTTATCATATGGGAGAACCAGCATGCCACAAGGAGCTGGCTGGGCGCAGCTTCTTTCAGAGGTGGTGTTGAGGCAGTATCATGGTGGGGTACCTGGGAGCCCCCCAGAGCTCTGTTGTGCGTGGCAATGACTGTTGCCAAACACAGAGTTGCTGATGCTTCCAGGACTTCTCCCAGGAGAGGGAGAGGTCTCTGCCTGCAAATGTTGCAAACTCTCTATTCCAGTGAATCCCTGAGGAATGCATGGGTTTTTTTCCTTGGTTGTGCACCCTGGTTTCCTTGCAGCAACGTTGGAAGAAAGCCATACAGATGAGTAACCCAAGTCTACTTTCTTTGCCAGGAAGTCAAGTAAAAAAAGATCTCTTTATGACAGTGTTGATCTTCTCAGTGACCTTTTACTGACCCCCTGTCCTTTCCTGAGACAGAGAATTAGTCTCCCTTCTATTCTTGGTTTGAAGTGATAAGCTTGTTCCTTTGCCATGGGACTGGACAATGGATAAAAATCAATTCTCATTTAATAAGCTACAGCAGTTTGCCTTTTCCTTTTCCTGCTGCCTTTATTGATTTCCTGAGTTCTCAGAGACACTATCAATTCTGCTGCGGTCCAGATTCATTTGAAAAGGAACTGTGATGATGGCTACAGTTCCTCAGGAAAGTGTCTTCTGTCTCCCCCTTGCCCTTCTGAGAGCCAAACCAAGGCGATTTATCCCATCTGTGATGGTGTGCAGGGAGACTCTGGAGGCGTTTACTGCCTTGCGCCATGATTCTAGGGAGCTCTTGTCACTGCAGCTCTCTCATTTATCGGGACCAGCAAAAGAATCTTACTCTGAGGAAAAAAACAGAAACACGATGGCTTTTTCCTGATGGTATTTTAGCTTTTGGTCTCTTGATTGCCAAATGCTTTGAGCTCGTCTGTAGTGTCCTGTCCAGATACTGCCCATGTATCTGCCCTGTTTCATAACATATTTTTTATTTACATAAGGGATTGGACCATCAGTTAGCTGATACTAAACAACTCACCGGAAACATTATCTGAAATGTTATTCTCCATGGACATTACACTAATGTAAATGACTATATAGGGTAAGGAGATAGTGGAAAGTCAGGCCCTCATGATTTTAAATGTTCATGCTCTTATATGTCCCCATCCTTTTTTCACAAACAGGAAATCCAAGGCCAAGGAGCATAGGTGCAGCAGGTTAGTTATGACATAGACACATAGGAGACCTGGCTTTTATTGATTGTGGCAAGGTTGACTGCTGCAAAAGTTCCTTCTCTCACACAACTATAAATATTTCTCTAGTTGCTTGCTTTGCAAGTTAGGTGATTTTAGCTGTCCCAATATAGCTCAGAAGAGACAATAAATGGTTGCCACTATCACTAAAACAAAACTACGACTTGCTTTAATGACTACCATAAAAGGCAGTTGGGCACACTGTGGTCAGTCTTTCAACAGCATCATCTTTTTACTCCACAACTTCACACTAACTAGCAGAACAAGAACCCCATCCATAACTAGAGCTCTTATGTGGCCCAATAGGACAAAAAATTTCCATAATCAAAGTGGTGTTTATATGGATATATTCATTTCCCATTCTGCTATCCCAAGCTACCTAGACTCTAGCACAAACAGTAGTTATTTGTGTTGTTCTTTACCTGGAAACCTATTGCTCCCACAGAAACTCTTGCAACCCATTAGTACACTTCTAGATTAGATCTGGTATCTTAATTAAACTGGGGCTTGAATCAGGATGATGTGATTGACATCTTTCCAACAAAGATTAAGCTAGTGTGGATAGACTGGAAAAAAAAAAAGCATGTCATTTGGGGTTGTAATGCAAACACTGACAGGACAACCTGGACTCCTGTGCTAGAGAATGCCCTATCATATTGCCCCAAGCATGCAATGATAACGTTTCCACATAGAAGGCACTATAGCCTACAGTTCTGCCACAGCCATTTCTGCACCTCTTCTCTGCTGGGAGAGAAAAAGCTCATGGACCAATTAGCTTCAGGCATGCCTGCCCTACTTTTGTGTCTGCCGGAAAAAATTCTATTATGCCCTGCTTGTATCCACTGATATCTGGACTCAAGGGTCTTTCCTCTCCTTCTACTGACCCTTCATTTCATGCTAGTGGGGATGTTTCAGGAGGAAGCATTATACCTGATGAAATATGCCACCCCATGTCTTGGGATGCAGCTGCAGATGCATGGCTCACCCAGACAGTTCCAGGCCGTCTGTATTGAATTTCTGTCCTGGTTTCATGACTGACAGGATTCCTAACTGAACTGCATTAAGCACCGTCTTTAAACCAGTCTCTTTATATACATGAAATAAGCTACCTCTTTAATTTTCCACACACTTTTCTGCAGACAATAAGGTCAGTAGAGAAAAAAAACAACCAAACAATGGGGAAGTTTCATCAAGTGCCTGGAGCACCTGCCATCATGCAGGATTTATTTATAGACACAGCTACAAGACATCACTCATTGCATGAATCTCCACATATGCTTCCAGATTTAAAAACTCAAAACAATTCTGCCGTGGTTCTTTGCAGTGTGAATTCCCTGCTGATTTTCCTTGGGCCTTATGGATAAAAACTTTGAAATTTGCAAGAAATATGACTGGTACCAAAGGCTCAATACTTCCCTGCTCAGTACTAGCAATAAGAACCACTTTCTGTAGATAATCACCTGAGAGGATCTCTGCCCTTCTTGCAGATTTTTCTCCATGCTCTCTAGTTCCTCCTAGACTTTACTCGCAAAGGGTATTGTTTTGCACAGGTGCATGTATGCCAGGTTGTGGTGGCCACTTTCAGTTGTTACTGTGTCAGGATGAGCTCAAGTAAGCAGTTTTGGGGACTTCAGCAGATATTGGATCTGACACTTATTTTCCAGAGACAAAAACCCAAAAAGGCTGCTAACAGTATGAGGCTACTATAAAACCCAGACTCCTGGTACTGGATGCAAGACAGTCCTGAAGTTGTAGGAGCTGTCACTGGTTGAACACAGGGTTAAGCTTTCAAACTCTTCACAGCTTCATCTTAGTTTCTTGTTTGAAGGTGTGTGCTAGACTTCTGTAAAATAATTATTAGTACTTGTAGAATAGGCCTAACTGTACAAGGTTCACCAGGCAGACATTGGTAATTAGTTCTGATTTTTACTACAGTTGAAACATATTAATTATTTAAAGAGTTTTAAAGTGCCTAAATGTGTTTCCTTCTCAATGAAAAATTTATGCTATGGGGCAATCAACAGTTTTTCTCTGTCCAGTGAATAAGAAGGTTTTTAGACATATGAAAAGAATGTTAATCCATAGGGGAGCATTGAGGATCAGTAGTGTGCGTGAGGGGAGGTCTCTCATTTTCTCTTATTTGAAATTCACAAAAATGTATTTGAAAACCACTAAAATGAAGAAGTTAGTGATGAGATTTAAGGAATCTGGTAAGTAACTTGGAGCAGATTTGGGGGTATAGTTTTTTAAAGATTTCCATTCTGTGTTTAGACCTGTTGCATGTGTAGAGACATGCAGAAATAAGCTTAAAGGTGCTAGGAGCTAACAGTGATAAAGAAAGAATTCAGTGAGTCTCTGCAATTAACAAATAAAGGGACTTTTCTGTCACTCAAAAATAAAACATCCTTGCACTTCCTTCTCCTCAACATAATTCAAACTAACTATTCACCCAAAGGTGTGGTGTGGTTTTTTTGGCAGCAGGAAGCTTAAGCTCGTTTGCCCCTCAAGGTCTGTGCAGAGTTTTATGCTCTGGCTGTAGTGCGTTGAGAGGCGATTAGCTATTCATATTGTTTACATTCAGGAGAATGCTCTGGTGCAGGCTTAGGCAGCTGATACACCCAGAGGAAAATCTTGTGTTCCTCCTGCACTTCAGAGCACACCCCAACATGCACGCACCTGAGGTGGGGAGTGCAGCTCTGGGGTGCCCGTGGCAATGGCAGGCAAGCCAGTGGGTATCCTTCCTGGAAAGGCCCTGACACCTTCTTCTGCAAGGGTGGATGGGGTGTGTAGGCAGCCTGTGCTGAGTCAGGTATCCCATGGCCTTGCCGAAATACAGTGTGGTTGGGCTGGATGTCTATGCTGGTCGAAGGGTAAATGGACAAATACATGACAGTGGAACTCATCAAGTCTATAAAATGCAGAAACACTGCGCCTGGCTCAGAAGCCTCTCGGTAAGGAGAATTTGCACAGGAAATACCACTATATGATCATTTTGTTCTTATACCTCCTCAGGTATCTGCTTTCAGCAACAGTTGGAGACAGCAGGCTGAGGGAGATAGAGCTGACCCCGTATAGCCATTACCATGTCCCAGTATGTTGCTGGAAAGAAGCCTATACACTCAAAGGCAAATTCAAACCAAGGTATTGCCACAAAACCACATTCAGATTACAAAAATGCTAAAGACTTCAAGCAGTGAATGGTTAGGTTAGAAGCCTAAACTGACATTAAGCCAAACTCAAGTTTAACAAATAACCTGAAGTTTCTCCCTGAAAACAATACACATTTTGATAGTCCCTATCTCTATGGACAACTTAGTGAACACACATTTTAAAGCTAATTTTGACACACACACACACAGACACTGAATTTATGTTAAGTAGCCCCGATTCAATATAAAACTTCCAGTTCAACTTTCCATGCATACTGGAAACAGTAAAACAGTTCTCAGTTTATTTTTTAGTTGAGTTTTATTAACATAGAGTGAGTACCAGCAAAACCTGCATAGTAAAAATGAAAATTCAAGTTGATGGCTCATTTGCTTAAAGCTAAAATTGTTTATCCTGCAATTTTTTATATGCATTTTTTGTTAAGTAGATAACACAGCTGCCTTGGATAACTAGTCAAGTTATTTTGAGAACCTTGTGGAAAGGTTTCCAATTTTAAAAGATTATGTATATGTGTGTATGTATATATATATGTAAAAATCAGTGCTAAACATAACAGATGAAGGGTTCCAGCATCACATATGGCAAGGAGAGAAGGGATATGGGGAAAGTCTGTGCAGAGAGCTCTCATGCAAATAAGCAGGATAAAGACAGAGGCATCTTGTCTCCATCACTGTGGATGCACAAAGCACGGGAAAGGGAGTACATAACAGTTTACACCTTCTTCCTCTGTGCTCCTAAACTACCATTTTAGATTTAGCCAGTGACAAGTAGTATACAGGTGTGGTATAAATGCTACTCTGTGTGTCATTTTTTCCACAGGAGATACAGATGTCACATTTGTAATGCTGTCTCCACCTAATCTAAACTTACAGTTTAGAAACAGAACATGAGTTCTCTCTATGGGGAGAAAACAAATCAGTTATTTGGGCTTCATTTTACCCCTAGAGGTCTTGACCACAGGGATGACAAAACCCAACCCCATTCCCACTCTTAGCCAGCTGCCTTAGCAGCTTTGTCAATGGGAGATGAATTGGGACAACACATCTAAAAAACATATGTACTTTACCCCTGAAAAGTGGAACTGTAAAAATTTCCATTTTTGCAAAGCATATAGTCTAACAATTTAATTATGTCAGGAGAGAATACTCAGCAACAGCAAAGCAGATCTAGCCAGGTCTTTCCTAGTCAAATAAAAATCCCTATGAGAACCAAAGTACTATCACAGAATGTTGCATCCCTAATTATTGTATAAGCTTACTTCAAAAGTCAACAATGTTGTAATTTTGCTTTCAGTGGAGTAGTAATTATGTTCTAGTGGAAAAATGCACTGCTTTGTGTCGTTGTAAATTCATTTTGGGCAGAGATAGGTTTGCCTACTGTAAAATAAGACTTAGTTGCAAAAATGTTATTTTCATTGAATTTTACTGAACCGATGAGAGACAAATTTCCCATTTCTTGTCTGACGAATGCCCAAAACAGGGACAGAAAGGAAGTTCCTATGAAGGAGTAAGCAGCAACTCTAAAATAAACTGATATAAACATTGGCCTTCAGACTTTATTCCACTTTGTAAAGATTGCTTTCTAGATGTATAGTAATTAGCTCTGACTTGAATGTCATTGAAAGGTGTTAATTATTTAATAAAATTTGAAGAGCTTAACTGCCTTCTCTTTTAAAAAAAACCAAATCCCCGAACTGGCATTGATTGGTAAGTGGCAGTCTTTTTCTAGAGAACAACCAAAAAGTGTACACCATATTTTAAAGAAAAAAAAAAAAAAAAATCACATTTTTTGAGTTGGTTGTCCATCACTAGGAAGACAGCAAGCTACTTGCAAGGTCATTCAGGGGGCAGGAACCAGAAAAATTAAAGACGACTGCTGTCATGAAAAGTTGTGATCTGCTAGATAGGATAAAAATCAAATTGGATGTTTTGAATAGCTAGCCTCCCTCATCTTCACAGACACAGAAAAACACAAACTGTAACAGAACAGAGGCAGATATATGAAATGATCTTGAAAACACACAGACACTTATGCAATGCAGCATAAAGAGACAAAGGAGGAAAATACCTAGAAAATAACAGCTGGGGGATGGTAACACACTTAAATGTCAGGAGTTGGACTGAAAGGTGCCAAGAATTTAAGAGTAAAGGTTCACAAATCTGACACATAAATTACTCCCACACTGCTTAGACTTCATTGGATTTCAGAGTTTACTAAAACTAGTTATCTTGAAATGTAGTGATTCCTCAAATGAAAAGCAATCATTACAAGCTACTTACTAAGAACTAGGCAAGAGCTAATTTTGATGGAATTTGATGGGTATGCAGAAGAAATCACTATGGGAACTAGAAATTGTTTTTCTTGAAAGGGTAAAAATGTATCTCTTAAGTGGAAGAAACACTTAAAAAGAAAGCTTTTGTGATAAAGTACATTTGTCTCAAGTCTATCCCTTAGAAGAATAGCAGCATGTATTTGTGGGAGAAATGAGTTAATGCTCAAAAAACCTATTAGTGTCTTTCAATGGAAAATAATTCTGAAGCATTAACAGCACATTTTTTTATCCATAGTTCTGAAACTGAGTGGCTGAGGATGCCAGTTCGTTGTGTCAGCAGGTGAAGGGGTGAAGTGGCTTCCCTGAGCTATTATGGGTTGCCTGGTATGAAAGCAAGAGTGCGAACCTAGTCTTGTGACCCCTAGCTCTTTTCCACATCTACTATGTGGGAATTCTCCATCTCCCAAAGAGGAAAACGAACCATGTCTAAAACCCACAGAGGTCTCCTGAAGGTAACCAACTGGCCAGAGCTAAGATCTCTGTGAGTGAATCAGGTCATAGAAAAATCCTTTTGCTAAACCAGTATTGTGACTATCAGATCTGTGGAGCAGTGTCTTACTGTACTTTCTGAAAGAGTGTGAGATCTACCCAATTTTCTTCCAGAAGGAAAGTAGCAAGATATAACAGTCTTCCTCTATTTTTTGGAACACTATCCCTACCACTGTCACAAAGCTCTCCCTCTTTCTTATCAACCTAAGCACATTTAAGACGCTGCTGGTTTAACCCCAGACAGCTGCTGGCTTAACCCAGCCAGCAGCTAAGCACCACACAGCTGCTCGTTCCCTCCCCACAGTGGGATGGGGAAAAGGATCAGAAGGGTAAAGATGTGAAAACTCAAGTGTTGAGACAGACAGTTTAAAAAGCAAAGCAAAATAAGGAATTCATTCACTACTTCCCATTGGCAGGTGTTCAGGGCCATCTCCAGGAAAGCAGGGCTCCATCATGCACAATGGTTACTTGGCAAGACAAGCACTGTCACTCTGGACATTCTTCTTCCTCCCTCTTCTCAGCTTTTATTGCTGAGCATGATGTTGTATGGTATGGGCTATCCTTTTGGTCAGTTGGGGTCAGCTGTCCCAGCCGTGTCCCCTCCTAACCCCTTGTTCACCACCAGCCTGCTTGCTGGTCAGGCAGTGTGAGGAGCAGTAAAGGTCCTGATGCCGTGTAAACACTGTTAAAAAAAAAGTGTCACTTTCATGGTATGGTGTGATTACAGCCAGCAATGCTATCTCACTCTTCTCCTGTGCTTTCCTATCTTTCTGCACTTTATTACCGTGACAGTGAACTCCATAACTCACCTTTTTGTCTTTTTTTTCCTGTTTAGTTGGATTGTAGTGCTTGAGAAGAGCCCCTAGATGTTGCCTGACATTATTGCAACTAATGAAGATTAGGATGATCTGTGAAAATTACTTCTCTTTTCACTTAATAGCTGTTTTTATTAAGTGATAAAAAGAAAGAAGGCCTATACTTAAAATTCTTTAAGCTTGTTCCCTTTTTTTTTTTTTTTTTTTTTTAAATCCTAATTTTTGGGGAAAACTTTGGATAACCATGGGTAAAATAAAAGCCAAAGAAAAGTCTCTAATGGGCAGGAAAGTCCCTATAGCCTTACTGCCAGAACTTATATACCTGAGTTCTTTGTTTCATATTAAAATAATTCTAGATGTCATTCACTCTGCAAAACAAAATACAGAGCATCCTTTAAGCCACACGTGATAAGTACAGGTGAAGCCATCCCAACCCAAAGCAGACCAGCTCACATGTAGTACAGCTGGCCATGCTGCAGCAGAATTGTCACAATTGTTCCAGTTCTTCACCTCTTGTCCATTCAGCTGAGTCAGTTTCTAACCAGGACAAATTCACTTCAGCAAGTGAAACAGGAGATACTGTTAGCCATTTGCTCTTTGCCATTCTACACTTGTGACTGGCCAAAGTGATAAACAGTGGACTTTGTCAGACACAATGCCCAAGCCAGCAGTAAGTTTTCTAAACATAGGAGGGATTTTTTTTTTAATTACCTTTAAAGAGAATAAAGCTTATCGCTAAAACCCACGTATGTAGATTCTTCATTTTCAGCACAACAGCTCTACTGCTGGAGATTACAGGGAATCCAGACACAGTGACAGTGACCTTGCTCCTATGCTTTTTTCGGAGGTGGCTAGATGTAGTACACAAGGAAGAAAATTGAAGCATAGAAAAGTGTTTGTAACAACTCCAAATTCTCCGCAAAGGGGATCAGAGCTTCAACAAACTTCTCAGTTTTCTTTCAGGAAAATAAAACGGGAAAAATTTTCATTTCAAGTCAATTCAACCCAAACAAAAGTTATTTCTGTACACCAGATGATTAATTCCTGATGTGCTTAACTTCACTGTACACTTCTCTGTTGTGACACACAGCCTCCTGGAAACTAGTTCAACCAGGACACTTAAATTGTAGTGACAAATGGGGGACCCAAAGCTGAGCCATGAGAAAATACAGGACTAGCTCTCCATCAGTGACACAGGCTTCCCACCAGTTGCCAAATGGAGAATAAAGCATTACTTTGAGAAATCAGAAGCTGTCAGATTTTGTACTGCTCCACAGCAAGGTCTAACACAGTATTCAATGTACTATTCTGAATATGATTTGAATAAAGGGGAGGCGAGAAGTTACAGTGTGCTTAGAAGGAAGAGACCAAGGACAAGGAAATGGATGCTAGGGCTGTTCTGTAACACTGCTCACCCAAGGATTGTGTTTAGGTATTTGCTGGTGCTTTTTGCTAAGTGCTCCTTCTACCTAGCACACAGCAAAGAGAACAGGGCTGGGACACCCAGCCCGCAGGGATCATAGCAGCTGCCACCAAAAGGCAGTCAAAAGGCAGAGCGGCAGCCTTTTCCTGAGATAGTCCCACACAGGTATGTGCTGAATCTAGTGATCTGCCCGTCATGCTGCTCTGCCAGTGCAGAGAGGTGCCATGTGGTGGTCACCACTGTGGGACATCACGGCTAGACTTTGACATCAGCGTTTCTCAGTGTAAGCAGATGCGAGACTGAAAGCTAGGGGTTATGGCCATACTTGCATCTCAAATCCCAAAACACCGGTTTGGTGCCATCCAGCAGCTCTGTGACACCAGGACCACACTGACTGGGAGCTCATGTGAGGGTATGCTAAAGGAAACCTTTTCAAATCACAGCCAAGACAATTGAATCAGAGATACTCTTATTCCTAGGAATATAATCTTGCAAATAAGTCTGGCTTTCCATTGTCAGCAGTGTTCATCAACCCTCTGAAAATAAATCCACATTGTTGTTAAGCTTTTTAGCTGGCTGCTTTCCTGTGCAGGGTTGTTGTCAGGCCACTGGTGACCACGTAACTCTTGACAGAAAAAGTACAATGAGCTTCAGACAGTATAACTCCCACAAAGTTTTGCTACAACTCTTCTGCCTCTAAGCTTGGCTAGCCTTGGTTTTAGGTAGTTGTTACTCAGCTGCTTTTTGGAGGGGCAACTAGCATACAGGTGCACCATTGCTATCTATTCTCCTGTGTATTTAGGAGCACTTTTTCCTTCAGAGTGGTTGCTGTGACTCTCACAGGGTATGGGATGGAAAATCTTTCAACAAGAATGGTCTTTGGACAGCCTTAGTCCTGAATGTGCTCCAGTCATGGCAGCCTTTCCGAATGCTCTCCTGGAATTTCCATCATATTAATCCCAAGGAAAGGTGAGACCATGAATACATCTAATGTTTTCTTGACTGCTTTGCTGTAACACCTACTGCTAAAGACCCAAGTATTTCCTGACTGCCAGAAAAAAAGAGACAGTGTGTCCTTTTTAACATTATCTCACCAGAAACACAGGTTGGAAAAGACCTCCTGATTTGTTTTGTGACTTTCGTTATCCCACAGACAGACTGCATTTTAACAGATGCTTTTAACGAGCTCTCCCAGAACTGTTTCTCCTGGAAGATGGTGAACTGTTTGAAAAAGTGCAGGATCTTTGTGATCTAATTTGCATGACTGTCTGACAGCAGGACTTCCTGTCCACTAGGAATTTGCTCAAAGTAGGACTCATCAATTTAAGCAGTCAAACTCCCCAGCTGTCCATGCTAAAGACAAAAGGGTAGCCAATTTAATTAACCACAGCCTCAAGGAGCATAATTCATTATCAATTTTACCAATATCAATGTCCTGAATGTAAAAGAGCTTGGAACACAGATGTCTAATCAAGAAAGCAGCTCTGTAAATCTGATTGTTTTCCTCCTCGCTCTTTAACTGATGGCAAGAAAAAGAGAAACAACTAAACCAATGAATTTGATTAGCATAGTGGACAAATCCGCCCAAAGAAGTCATTAAAGAACGCTTCCCTGAACCTTTGAAATTGCTTCTGGCTTCACATACAAATACTCCTTCCCTTCTAACCTGATTTTGTCATGCAACAGTCGTGGCAGTCACAATAGTTAGTCACAGAAATGAAGAAAAGCAAGGACTTCAAGAGGTCACATAAACCTCATTCTAGGACAGCATTAAGCATATCTGGATTCACTAACAGGTTTCTTAAAACCCATTTTACAAACTCCTGTCACCCGATACTCCACCACTTGTCTGCATATCAGCCACCAGTATCAGGATGATTTTCCTAATATCTAACCTCATTTTCTGTGCTGTAAATTAAGCTAATTACTCCTTATCCTGCCTTTGAAGAAGCAGAACTGATTAGGAAATCACATTTTCCCTCTGCAAGGAATTCCAGCCTCCAAATTCTGTTGTTATCCCAAACTAGAGCAAGAAGCCAAAATACCATCTTTTTCCTCAAAGTTAAAATGTCTAATCTTGGATTAGAATGACCAAAATGTTTTCAAGAACATCAAACCATTTGTCTAATTATCCTTTCATATAATCATCTGCATGTAATCATTCAAAGAATATCTTTTAGCATTATCAAAAGGGAACAAGAAAGCTGAAATGATGTGTTTTGTCTTTCCTGCTGAAATTGCTAGTGAAACTTTTACATGCCTGTGACTTGTTTGTTTTTCAAATAAATTACATTCTCTGTTGGAAGACTTTTCTAAGTCAATTTTAGTCAATCTAAGTCAATTTTAATCAATCTAAGTCAAGATTACAGTCAATAGGTTGCTTGATAATTTGTTTGCAAGGACAGTGATTGTGGCTAATAACTTTTTTAAAAAAGAAGCTCTCCTGTTATTTGCAGTGAAAACGTGTGTTAAAATATTACATGAAAATCATCACAGAATAGGATTCTATTAACTTTTACTGAAGTTCTTTTACTAATATCATCAATCTCTGAAACCTTAGTTTCAGGGTAAATCTAGACATATGGGTATGAAACTGTTAGAGTTGAGATACGAGATTTTCACCAGAAACCTGTAACACCCTTGAAGTCATTGGGGTTGCATGCTTTGCTGAGCTGCTTGAATTAAACATTGGTAGGAAATGGAGAGGGAGGAGGGAGAATAGCAGATCTACTTTCTTCCCTTTGAATTGTGAGCTGAACACTATTTGCACCTTATGAGTATACCTATCATTGCACATAGTGGAGCATTACTACTGAGAGATGGGGCATAGCCTTTCCTCACAAATGTATGTAGAGATCGGGAGAAATATTTGGAAATTAAACTTATGGAAAAGCCAAAACACTTTCTAGTTCAGTGCAGCCAACTAACAAAACCAGCTTGTAGTATATGAAAGAACAAACCCACCTATTTTTAGGCTGTGTTTTCCATGACAAAACTGAGAGTTATGTGCAGCATGATTTAACAGGCTCTGATCTTACAAACCTCAACCCTGGAGTGGACTCCCACAGTCCCAATCAACCCACATGACTAAGTCAAGCTTGCTGCTTTTCTTTTACCAAATTGGACACTTAATCTAGAGGCAGACACAAATAATACCCCGTTACTCTGCTACTCCTTGGTGAACCTGCATCTCTGACTATGGCTGATCTAAAGCTGACTTGCCACTAGAGCTAGCAACAACCTATCTGTCACTGAAAAAACATCAGCATAACAAAAGAAGAATGGAGCAACAGCTGTTTATCCCATACCAGGATCTCAACCTGCTGAGGAGACTAAATGGCTTCTTCTGTTCAAATGTTTGCACAGAGTGCCTAGGCAAAATACAAATTCCATCCTGACAACTTCACGGTTCAGAAACACACATCAGTGCTTACAGTCCCTGCTAAATCAAGCCCTCTCTATGGCTCACCCAAATTTCCACACACATCTAGTGAAATCTCTATCTGTAAAGTGTTGTATCCTACCACAACGCATCACTGTCAGTCCAGATGAGACACAGTACTATTGCTTTATATTTTGACCAGGAAAACCAAAATTATCTCTTGTCTTAAAGTTCAAGGAGATTTTTGAATACATCACACAGCTTGTGAGCTGTCATATATTGCATCTTCTTGCACAGTGTTTTACTGCTTTTGGAGGCATTTCTGCTTAATGCCACCAAACTATGTGCCATTTGCTACAGTTCCCAGGCCTTCCTTTGCTTCTCCATTTAGGAATGTCAGTGATTATAGAAATGAACACACAATGTGTTAAGCACAGTAGATAACTGTATTAATGCATAGGAGGTGTGGGTACTCTTCCTAGCTAACAAAAGAAGTTCTTGACCCAATCTCAGTATCCACTCAAGATTATCAGTGCTCAAATGGCTTTAGTTGCAGTCAGTTAGCAATGGGAGCTTGCAGCTTGCCTGTGTTAGTCATGATGCCTGTTTCTGCTGGCATTCGCCATTCAGTATTAGTAAAAAAAGGAAATAGCCCAACTTACTGGCAGCCAAAATATATACTTCAGGGGAGCCTTTAGAACAGCTGAGAAACAGCTAAGCACCTAACTCCACTGATTTCCAGTAGCAGAAACTATCAAATTCTCAAAAGTGCCTTAAAAATGGCCTCCTTTAACTTGCTTTAATCCATAATTCTTGGTGTCTTAGCCTGAGTGATTATTTTATTCAAAATAGCCAGAATACAGCTGTTTAAAATGAGTTACTATCTTTTTTTTTTTTTTTTTTTTTTTTTTTTACTGGACAGGTTTCTTTTCCTCTGTTGCAGTTCACACCATGTGTGATGATTTAGGATATGCTAAGTGCATCTGTACACTCATTTTTCGCATGTGTAGAGGGGCTCATTTCTCCTTCCAGGAGAACACTAAATTATGTGTGAAATAAAATACTAAACTATTGTGTACACAAAGAAAATTAATCCCTCCTGGCCTTGTGTTCCTTTCTTGCACTATATCCACTGTGATAGGTATTGAACACATATATAACTTCCTCTGGAGCTAGACGATTTCGTTCTCTATTTAGAATTCTCCCTATTAAATGAAATGATTGAGAATTTACCTTGCTTGCAAAAAAATATTTTGCCAGGTTGATATGTTCTTTACATTGAATCAGTGACAAAAGAGCAGGAAA
This sequence comes from Astur gentilis, assembly GCF_929443795.1. NCBI lineage: Eukaryota > Metazoa > Chordata > Aves > Accipitriformes > Accipitridae > Astur > Astur gentilis. The sequence continues at coordinate 27,346,790 of NC_064891.1, forward strand.
ATGATAAAATACCTCTCTTCATGTTGAGTTTATTTTTAATCTTTTTTCCTACTTTTCCTTTTACACTAACATGGGACATCATTTTTCATTTGACCTGCCTGAATTCTGTCAACTTATGACTTTTATCAGAATGGACAACATCTGATATTTTCTCATAGACTAGGATCTTTGAGTGACGTCATTATGTGACATTTCTTTTAAGAGAAATCAGTTTCTGATCTATTATATCAGAAGCTACGTTTTACCTGAAGAATGGGTGCTTACAGTAAAAAATTGGCCTCTTACTCCCCCAGATCAGAAATATCCTCAGATTCCATTCTAAATGTATTTGCACATATATATGCGTATAAAGATGTACATACATACATATATATATACACACATGTACATATATATATGTATAAAATAAGTCAATCTTGGGATTTTTTATATATATGTAGCAGCCATAACCACAAGTATGCAGACATCTTTGTAAGTTTCTAAGGTAACGGAATGTGTGTGTTTCCAAACTGAAAACTGAAGGACCAATAATTTATAACAGAGAGAGAAAAAAAAGGCAAAAAAGCAAAACCTGAAAAACAAATGGACTATAATGACTTATTCTTGGACTTCACAATTCTAAATCACCTTAAAAATAGGAAATGGATTTTGATAATGTATAATAATGTCTGAGTGCTGAAATGTCACTGACATAAAGATCTCTGATGGAAGCCATACAGGTGTTTGGGAATGATAACTGTTCTTCTTGAAAAGCTGCAGTGGCTGGACAATTCATATGCATTTTCCCAAATAGAGAACAGCCACCCATGCTGTCAAGACACTGTTACAGAGGCATGCACAGTCAAATCCAACAGGCATTAAAAATCAGATTTATTCTTCAGTAAAACGTTAGTTAGAACTCCAATAACAGTAGTGAACTACAGGCTCAATGGTGTAAGGGGTGTTCGTACTACACAGGTGACTTAAGAATCCTTCAGATTTAAAACTGATGACTCAAAACGCGCCTATCACTCCCCTAAAAGCTGAGGGCTCTCTCCCTCGAGGAGCTACCTCGGGCGGTGCCCCGACCCGAGGGGGAGTCCCCGACTGCAGACCCGCTGCTCCGAGGAGGACTGATTCCAGTGTGTCCTCTGGCGGGACCCCGTTTATAGCCCTGTCGAATCTGACCTGTGGTCATTTAAGTCTATCGGCTAGGAGGGTCACCTCGGTGTACCTGGCGCATCTCAGTTGGCCAGTTCAAATTTCAACCTGCAGCCTCCAGGGTTTGGTTTTTGGGTTTTTTTTTCTTCCTGCCTGGAGAATTTTCGTTTCCTGCTGTGGGGAGTGTACTGCCACACACACCATATCAAGAGCTAAACTGAAAGGAAAATGATCATTGTATTGATTTATTTGAGGTATAAATATCCATTGATTATAGCAGTGTGCTTGTCTAAGTTATTTCCCCCACCCACAAAAAAAGTCCATTTAATTATATCTAACCTACAGATTCTGCTCTAAGAAGTTTAACAGCTGGATTCTCAGGACTTTAAACTGCTTAACTTTTTGATCCTCTGGCTTAACAGCTAACGCGTCTTCCACAGATTTACTTTGAAAAAAGTAATTCTAATGTGCTGTAACCTCACTGGCAAACATTTATTTACTGTAGACTGTAGATGCTGCTCATTCGTCTTTGCATAAGTAATTTTCCATAAAATTCAGCCATGTGAAAGACTGGGGAAGAACCAGCTTTTAAACTTAAGGAAAAAATGTTTTTAATTTCTAATTCAAATACTGTCAAGAATGAAACAGAAAAATGTTTTGCAACCTGTACTTCTCTTTTCTCCCTCCAGCTTCTGTAATTGGATGTATTCTTTTCTTGCATCTTTTTATATGTCCATAATGTTAATTACAACATATATGCTATTCACATCCTCTGTCTTTAAGCTATTTTGCACCTAGTTTAATGACTATGGGATATATTATTTCATCTAAATGTGCTCTGTATTCTACCAAAGATCTCTGAGTATCATAACAGCAAAGGACTTCTGCTACTACAGTGGAGGAAATAAACAGCCTTATGCCTTCTGAAATCTTGTGCCCAGTTAGATCTGCCAAGCTGGTATAACACACTGAGCCAAACTTCTCGCAACTGCGCGTTTCCATATTGCCTAAATAGTAGGAATATACAGTGACTCGTTTACCTCTTCCAACACACTCCATTAATGTGGCCTTGGGGCACCCTCCAGATCACTCCTCTAATTTCTACTTACCAAGTCTCCCTGCCCAATGGCAGGACCACATCTTCCCGGTGAAGGAGTCACGGGACAGAGAGGCCTAGCAGTAGCCAACAACCCACACGTGTTGGTGCTGGCTCCATTGGGCTCTGAAACAGCCAAAGAAAGAAGTAGAGTCAGTGCTTCTGCCAGCTCTCATTAGTTTATTGCCATAGGCGGTCCTCTGCTTTGCTTGCCTAAACCCAGCAGTAGGTGTCACATAGCTTAGGGGCACTGAGAAATTTTGGCAGTTGTAATAGGCAGAAGACAGGAGAAATCTATATTCCAGCTGCTAGATCTGATGGCAAATCAGATATCTGCTTCCAGTTCATTTGCAGTGTGATGCAATGTGCATTATTCATTTGCAGTGTGATGCAATGCGCATCATTGTGCTACATGATGCACAGCCCTAGCTATCCGGATGAAATCTTTTGCATCGGCAGCATCTGGAGCCTGAGGCTGACTCTGCTCCCCACAGGCCGTCATGCTGACTGCCAGGACATGCACTGCTTTCAGAAGAGAAGCTCCCCAGGCCTGTAGCCCACTTGCACAGGCAGAGATATCCACCATCCACCCTTCCCACCATGGAGTCTGTATCTGCAGCTCAGGCAGAAAAAAAGGGAGAACCAGAGCAAGAAGGTGACCTTCACTGCTTTTAAAGACCCAGAAAGTATGAGAGAGCTCCGGGGGTTCCTCCACCAACCCAGCCTGTTTTTCTGCCCTGACACATCCCATCCTTCCTTGCATTGCTAAATGCAAGGACCATTTAGGACTTCCATAAATGGGGCATAGCTTCCTCCTCCTCCATTAACAATCTGACTTTTCTAGCATTTTGGTTTTTTCATCAGAGAAAGCTGAACTCCTTTCCCTTTCCTCTTTGGGTAGTATTACAACACCCAACTTTCTCCACTGTCCTCATCTTTCTATTGCGAGCCTTCCTGACTCAGCATCCACCTCCTAATGTAACATCCACAGGCAGTTCTGCATACCAGGGACACAGAGAATTTCACTCTGTTTATGTGCCACTTGGATATATTTGCTCTCTGCACATAATTAAATCTACTAATTATCTGCTGACATTCAAATTCACAGCACCATGGAGACCTTTTAAGCAGTACCATGGCAATATTTCAAAAGACTTTTTTTTTGGGAAAGGAGGATGGGGAGAGAAGAGGGTTTGTTTTCATTTTCTCCATTGGGCTATAGCCTACATTTCCAGTAAGCACCTACTCCCAAGCCAAGATAATAAACTCTGACAGTTGTGGATCTTTAATAAGGGGGTCTGCAGCTGCTGTTTTCTTACTGTCTCACATACTTAAGTCTGACGTGTCTAGAGGCAAGAGATTTCTGGGGAAGCTACTGCTAGACTGCTGTGTGCCACTGCTCTGAAATTGGATAAAATCCCCAAATCCCTGACTCTTTGGTCATAGAGGTGCTGAAGACGATAAGCAAGGATGTCTAGAGGAGCAGCAGCTACTGCTCCCCTGTTTGAGACAGGCATAGGTTGTTCCTGTCACAGCAGGTGCCAACACTGGCCAAGCAAGGGCCTGAACCCATGTTCAACCTTGGCCATGCTGATTATGTGCAAATGTTAGCACAGGATTTGGAAATCTAAGAAAGAAAGCTCATGCCCATGGTAGTGCCTTGGATGCAGCGAGCACAGGCCAGATTGAGCCCTCCATTTCACTTACCATTTCTTCATTTGCTGTGGACTCTATTGTTATGTTTTATCCCCAACCAGCAACTAAGCACCATGCAGCTGCTCACTCACTTCCCCCCCACCCAGGGGGATGGGGGAGAGAATGAGGGAAAAAAACAGTATAACCCATGGGTTGAGATAAGAACAGTTTAATGGAACAGAAAGGAAAAAAAAAATATAATAATAACAATAATGAAATTACAATAATAATAATAAAAAAGAATTGAAATAGAGAAAACAAGTGATGCACAATGCCATTCACCACTCGCCAACTGATGCCCAGTTAGTTCCTGAGCAGTGATCCGCGCCCCCCTAGCCAACTCCCTCTGGTTTATATACTGGGCATGACGTCCCATGGTGTGGAATACCCCTTTGGCCAGTTGCGGTCAGCTGCCCTGGCTGTGTCTCGTCCCAATTTCTTGTGCCCCTCCAGCCTTCTTGCTGGCTGGGCCAGAGAAGCTGAAAAATCCTTGACTTAGTCTAAACACTACTTAGCAACAGCTAAAAACATCAGTGTGTTATCAACACTATTCTCATACTGAACCCAAAACATAACACCATACCAGCTACTAGAATGAAAATTAACTCTATCCCAGCTGAAACCAGGACAGCTTTGAACCCAGGGTAGCAATGCTCAGATCTACAACTCAGGTTACATCTTCTCGTCCTGCACGTGAATGGCTGTGGAGATATTTCCTCACCCTGCTCTGCCAGCGTACAGTACAGAGCCTGCAGAGAGTGCCAATATCTTCCTGTCCTATTCCTTGGTCTTACTTTTCTATCAGCACTCTGCTGAGTCTCTGTAGGTAAGAATCAGACACCTTGCTTTTAACTTGTTTCATAAAGAAGTAAATTTAACTCTTTTAGGGGAAGGAGGTGCCTGGGATTTGTTTGATCTTCTGTCTGCATTCACAGTTTTATCTGTTTTTCCAAGTACTCGAGGAGCTGTGTCTGTATTTTTTAATACAGCTGGGATGAATTCTGGTGGGTCCCTTTTACAACCACCCAGTCCTTTATTGACACCTTGTTAGTGATGAACAGACCTGTTGACAGTACAGATTATTTTATTACAAAATCACAACAATGGGAGGCCCTAGATAAAGAGATTTTCATCCATGAGGGGTTGTAAATTCATTGCACCTTTATAGGAAGATGAAGTGTCTGATTGCTGCAAAATGTTTCTGTGGCTATTACGTAAAACTGTATTTATAAAGCAGTCTTGTCTGCAACAGTTATTACCACCTCTAAGTGGAGCTTTTGCACACAACTGGAACAAAATTTGAATTCCTAATAGTACCATGACAAAGATAGATGCTGGCTTTAGCTCCAAAAAACATTCTATAAAAAAAAATGTTTATCTTGAAAGCAGATCACCTGTGGCCCCTGGATGTAAGGAATGTTGAAGTTTGAGGTATTCCAAATCTACAGGTTAATTGATTTTCCTTTCAGTCATTGTTTCTCTCTCTTTTGGCAAATACCTAAACCCCAAAAGCATGGATTGTGACATGTCAAAAATGCAACTGGGGTGGGTGGGGAAGGAGTTAGGTAATAAAAGTAAGTATCACACTTCCTACATTCATCCCAAACTTCTGCAGTGTTCTATATTTTAAGAAGTTTATGGTATTAAGTCCAACCTGCCCTGAAGTACAAGAATTTTAAAGTTACAGACCATTTATATCTTTGCATATTTATGGTAGGATATAAGTCACCAAGTTTTAGGGTTCTCAAAGCTACAGATCAGGACCTTGCTGATCAATAAAAACAGACAGGCTCTCCAGGGCTGATGAACCCCACCTATTTTACATGCTTACTCAAACACGGAATTAACCACTCTCTGGATGTTTTTGCTTAACATAGGAGTCCAGAAAACCATTTTAGACTATGTGCATAAGTTACAGAAGGCTAAAACTAGCTTTAATGAGTGTCACCATTACCTTGTAGCCCAAGCCTTGGACACACAGATGTTTTAAAGGACTTGAATAGGAAGCATACATTAATGCAGGGTTTGCTGTACTCTGTCTCTAGCAGATGATGTGTGCTTTGACTTTTGGGTTTCTTTGGGGCAACACTGAACTTAGACAAATGGTCAAAGAAGGTGTGACTTCCTTACTAAGAGAAACTTTGGATTTGATACCTACTGCCATAAAGAGACAGAATATATTGTCCTGTATTTCCCTATCAGGATTACCCTTGCTGCAATTACATTATTGTTGGTAACTGGTATTCATGGCAGAATGGCTAGGTTTGCTAGGAGCAGCACGAAACCGCTTGTACCCTGTGTACTCCGTACCCAGTTCTACAATTAGAGCTTCTGCTGGTAAAACAGTTTTGTCCATTGGGTACTGAGCTGTGATATATTTCTGTCATCAGTGCCAAAGGCTCGCTGCAACTATAAGAAGCCACTTCCTACTGATAGAACACTGCCACACTGAGTCTTGTTCTACTATGACAAGCGAAAGAAAAGGTTGTTGGAGTAATAAAGGGAAGTGTCAAGCAGCCAGCAATGCTGTAGTTGTGAATAATATCCCTAGGCGGTAAGACATGTCAAGATCTATGATGTTTATCTGCTGTCAAAAAATGTTAATGGAGCAGGAAAGACAATTGGCAGGGAGATTACTTGTAAGGTAAACAGCAAAATGGTGAGCTGAATGCTAACTTAAATTCCTGACTCATAAAAAAAAAAAGTATCGTGCAGCTGACAAAGTAAGTATCGGTTGTATGACTTTACTGCTGAAAGGCAGTCTTTACTAAAGGGGTAGTTCCACCTCATCTAGCTTCAGAAGTGTAAAAGTGAGCTGTCTAGGTCTAAGCTAGCTGGCTAGCCTGCTTTTATTTTCAGTTGAGAGAGACATGCACCTCCACAGTGATGCGTCTCAACCATTTTAGATAGTTGTCTTACAATGGGATGAATCTGGAGATGCTTCTGCCTCCCTATGGGGAGCCTGCACAATTACCTTATGGTTAGATAACTATAAGTGAGAAGTCTAAAGCTCAGTAAAATAAATCTTAGGTTTCTAACATCTGACCAATTCTCTACCAGGAGAGCACTGCAGATGTGGTTACTTAACCTATGGGCATAATTTTTATTCTCAAAGTTAATTCTGAAGTACATTCAGTGGTGCTACATTTATACCACTTTAAGAGAGGGAAGAAGTCAAAGCACAGAGCACCAAATGATCTGCATTATTTTTGAAATAAAAGTAATAATTCAGTCTTTACAAAATGAAGGTGGAAGGGACCACAAAAGGTCCTTGATCCACCTCGCTGCCCAAAGGCAAGAACATCCTGAAGTCATTCAAATCTAACAGATATTTTTTCCTCTTCTTCATAAAAATCTTGAAGCTACTGCTTCCACAGTCAAGTGTGTCCAGCACTTTACAAATTCCATCAACTCTGAAGTCCTTCTGTGGTGTTTGATCTTTTAGAGCAGACAAGAATTTGTGCAGTCTATCAACCAAAGCCTTCCCATAGACAGTTTTGCTGGGATTCAGATATACTATGTGCATGAAATTAATATACCTTACTTTAATTTAGAAAAACTGAGTGTGGCTGACAAATAATTAATAAGGGCAGAGTAATTTGATTAAATTATACAGGTAGCTAAGGTCTGCAACACTATTAAAGCATGAGTACCTGACAAGCACTACTGATAGAAAAGTGCGAAGAACTTTTCAGGTAGGAAATGAAATCAGAGAAAGACTAAGGGTAAGATCCACTTCATCCAAGTTAAAGGAGAGAGAGGCAGTTCAATAAGGTGATTCATCCTATGTTAACTCCTGAGATTAAGATTAAAGTTCAGGTAAATCATTCTCAAGACGTGTAGCTTTCTCTATTGTCTGAATAGGGTGTCTAAACACCTAATTTTTCGATCTAATGTAAAATGAGACACTTAACCTTTCCCTGATTAAAGCAAAGAAGAATCCCTCACCCAGTAACTTCCCTTCAGATCACATAGGAATGCTGTGATGGAGAACAGGATCAAGCACAGCTCTCCCATGTCTACAAGACCTCCATAAGTGCCAGACCATCCTGCCTTCCTGAAACAGGTGAGAACGTGGAAGTCCTGACTTCTAACCAACCCCCACACTCCAGCCACCTGGGAACAGCATTACAATGCAGAGAGAAATGCAGTGCCAGTCACTCATCCAGCAGCAGTGTGAGCTAAGCCAGGAGCAATCCAAAGAGAGGCCTTGCCATAGATGCATCTGTCAGTACTGAAAAATGAACTACTGCCTAAATCTTTCAATTTCTGTCAAGCAACAGGAGTTGCTCTACTGATAAAGGAGAGGAAGATGACAATGTGCCACTCAACATATTCTATAGTCCCCAGTAGAGGAGCTGGAGTAATAACAACTGAAATGAAGGGCAAATGCAAGTTTTTTGCTTTGGAAGTATTTTTGCCCACTAGTCAATTTTGATGGACCTTAATAACTCAAATGTGCACAATGTGCGGGTAGACAGCTGTTTGCTCTAATATTTTTTATTATTTCCCTCAACCACTCAATGAAAACTGCATATGCTTGTCACTGTTACTGGGACCTGCTGATGCTTTTGAAGGACTTCTATAAAATACAGCAAGATCAGTAAGACGCACAGTCTCCTCTGATGCAGGCACCCTTGATCCTCTCTCATGGCCTCTGTGAAAGAGAGAGGGAGACACCACCTCTGTTTTCAAGTAAGCCCTCTCTCGCATAACACCCGTTGAGTCTACAGTTTTTGGCAGTAGGCCATTATTTATTAGGTCATCTTCCCTCTCTCATCTAGTGGCTCATTGGGTTTTCTGGAGACTTGGCAGCCAAACCATTAGACTAGTCAGCACTGGGCTGGTAGGGATCCCTACATAACAGATAGCCATTATACATGTACAGATCACCTCTACATTGTGTATATAATGAGAGCTACGTGTCTATATTAGACTGCATATATGCTTTGAGAATAGTATGCTGTCAGACCCAGATGCGTTAGGCTCCTGCCTTGTTTTGTATTTGATCTAGGGTTAAGAGTGACTTCTTCAGAACTGCCGCAGTGAGAACACTGTGACTGATAAATGTGTATGTGGAAACAAGCTACCTTTCTCCTTCCCTATCCCTGTATTAAAAGCCTAGTGTTGAAGCTGCTACACCTGAGAAATCTCTGACAAAGTTGTACAGACTGAATAGGTGACTTACTCAAGTTCCAATTAACCAACTGCCCTTTTAAACTTTAAAGATGCTCCAGTTGCCATAAAACCCTTTATACGTGAGATGTAGCTGTTGTGTGAATGCAACTAACTTTTGCTTCATTGCCTAACCCAGACTGACAGATATTCTGCATGTTCCTGTATAAAATAGAACTGGGAGGCCTCACACCGTGCTTTTGCCTGGTTCTCTTCTTCAGGCCCACTGCTGGCTCAGCAGTCAAGGGGTTTGGTATTGTTTAGTGAATGCAGTCTATAGCAATTTGCTTTCAATACTGTGTGCCAGTCGTGGCATTGTGATCCTGGTAATTGGAATCCTCTTAGCACTTTAAGAGGATTGCACTAAAAACAGACAGCACCGTAAATAGTGCCACCATGTTTGCTTATGGTCAAGGGAAATGTTCAGCAGAAGCAAAGCGGTTGTGCACAGGAACCTAAACGTACAGTACGCAGAGAGATGTACAAACTCAGCGTGGTAACTGCTCACACAGTCATTACAGTTCTGGTCTGGGACACGTATCAGAAGTTATAATCAAACACTACAGACGAGCATCCCTAACCTGTGACAGCACATGAGGATGAAGTGGTCTCTGAAGCACTCTAAAGTCTTCTAAGGGCCAGTCTATAATGAAAGACAGTTTAGATAGTTTTATCAAGTATTCATCATTTTAATTCTCTCTTCTTTTTTTTTTTTTTTTAAATTACATAAAGGACTGCAGGTGTTTTGTATGTATTTGATGTGAATTACACTCTTAACAGCAAGCAGTAATTCCTGACTGTATTTGCCTTGCTAAAGGTGGGCAACTGTCGTGGGTTAAGCCCAGCCAGCAACAAAGCACCACAAAGCCGCTTGCCCACTCCTCTCCCCCAGGCCCCCGGTTGAATGATGATGAGAAAATATAAAGATACACTCGTGGGTTGAGACAAGGACTGGGAGGGATCACTCACCACTTACAGTCACAAGCAAAAAACAGACTCAGCTTGGGGAAAAAAACCAAAACCAATTTAATTTACTACTAATCAAATCAAAACAAGGATAATGGGAAGTAAAACCAAATCTGAAAAACACCTTCCCCCCACTCCTGCCTCCTTTCCAGGCTCAATTCCCCTCCCAATTTTCTCTACCTCTTCCACCCGAGCGGTGCAGAGGGATGGGGAATGGGGGTTGGGGTCAGCTCCCCACACCTTGTCTCTGCCGCTCCTTCCTCCTCATGGGGAGGACTCCTCACTCGTCCCCTGCTCCAGCGTGGGGGCCCTCCCACAGGCTGCAGCCCTTCATGAACTTCTCCAGCATGAGTCCTTTCTGTGGGCTGCAGCCCTTCAGGCACAGGCTGCTCCAGCATGGGCTTTCCCATGGAGTCACGGCCATCTTTGGGGGCATCCAACTGCTCCAGCGTGGGGTCCTCCACGGGCTGCAGGTGGATATCTGCCCCAGCGTGCACCTCCATGGACTGCAGGGGTAGAGCCTGCCTCACCATGGTCTTTACCATGTGCTACGGGAGAATCTTCGCTCCGGCGCCTGGAGCACCTCCTCCCCCTTCTTCTTCACTGAACTCAGTGTCTGCATAGGTATTTCTCACATTCCACTCCCCTCTCCACTGCAGGTTCCCCTTCTTAAATCTGTTCTCCCAGAGGCACTACCACAGTTGCTGATGGGCTCCAGCTCGGCCAGCAGCAGGTCTGACTTGGAGCTGGGGAAGCTTCTAGCAGGAGCCACACCTGCAGCCCCTCCCCTACTCA